>NC_073248.2:54850000-55475000 GCF_029281585.2 Gorilla gorilla gorilla
TATAATATATATGTAGTGTACTGTCATATTTTATGTATAGTATATAATACATATTTGGTGAAATTTGATATTTTGTGTACAGTATATAATACATATTTGGTGAAATTTGATATTTTATGTACAGTGTGTAATATATATTTGGTAAAATTTGATATTTTATATACAGCATATAATATATATTTAGTGTTCTTTCATACTTTATCTACAGTATATCATATATATTTTGTGAAATTTGACATTATATGTACGTTATATAATATATATGGTGAAATTTGATATTTTATGTACAGTATATAATATATATTTAGTGTTCTTTCATAATTTCTGTACAGTATATAATACATATTTTGTGTAATTTGATATTTTATGTACAGTATGTAATATATATTTGGTGAAATTTGATATTTCATGTACAGTATATAATATATATTTAGTGTTCTTTCATACTTTTTGTACAGTATATAATACATATTTTGTGAAATTTCATATTTTATATACGTCATAAAACATATATGGAGAAATTTGATATTTTATATACAGTATATAATATATATGTAGTGTACTTTCATATTTTATGTATAGTATTTAATACATATTAGGTGAAATTTGATATTTTATGTACAGTATAAACTATATATTTGGTGAACTGTGATATTTCGTGTAAAGTATATAATATATATGTAGTGTATTGTCATATTTTATGTATAGTATATAATACATATTTGGTGAAATTTGATATTTTATGAAGAGTATATAATATATATTTGGTGAAATTTGATATTTTATGTACAGTATGTAATATATATTTGTTGAAATTTGATATTTTATGTACAGTATATAATATATATTTACTGTTCTTTCATACTTTCTGTACAGTATATAATACATATTTTGTGTAATTTGATATTTTATGTACAGTATATTATATATTTTTTGAAGTTTGATATTTTATGTACAGTATAAACTATATATTTGGTGAAATGTGATATTTCATGTACAGTATATAATATATATGAAGTGTACTGTCATATTTTAAGTATAGTATATAATACATATTTGGTTAAATTTGATATTTAATGTACAGTATATAATACATATTTAGTGTTCTTTCATACTTTATGTACAGTATATAATACATGTTTTGTGTAATTTGATATTTTATGTACAGTATATTATATATTTTTTGAAGTTTGATATTTTATGTACAGTATAAACTATGTATTTGGTGAACTGTGATATTTCGTGTACAGTATAAAATACATATATAGTGTACTGTCATATTTTATGTATAGTATATAATACATATTTGGTGAAATTTGTTATTTTGTGTACAGTATATAATATATATTTGGTGAAATTTGATATTTTATGTACAGTATGTAATATATATTTGGTGAAATTTGATGTTTTATGTACAGTATATAATATATATTTAGTGTTCTTTCATACTTTTTGTACAGTATATAATACATATTTTGTGAAATTTCATATTTTATATACTTCATAAAACATATATGGAGAAATTTGATATTTTATATACAGTATATAAGATATATGTACTGTACTTTCATCTTTTATGTATAGTATTTAATACATATTAGGTGAAATTTGATATTTTATGTACAGTATATAATATATATTTGGTGAAATTTGATATTTTACAGACAGAATGTAACATATATTTGGTGAAATTTGATATTTTATGTACAGTATACAATATATATCTAGTATTTTTTCATACTTTATGTACAGTATATAATACATATTTTGTGTAATTTGATATTTTATGTACAGTATATTATATATTTTTGGAAGTTTGATATTTTATGTACAGTATAAACTATATATTTCGTGAAATGTGATATTTCGTGTGCAGTATATAATATATATGTAGTGAATTGTCATTTTTTATGTACAGTATATAATACATATTTGGTGAAATTTGATATTTTATGTACAGTATATAATATATATTTGGTGAAATTTGATATTTTATGTACAGTGTGTAATATATATTTGGTAAAATTCGATATTTTATGTACAGCACATAATATATATTTAGTGTTCTTTCATACTTTATGTACAGTATATAATATATATTTTATGAAATTTGATATTATATGTACGTTATATAATATATATGGTGAAATTTGATAGTTTATGTACAGTATATAATATATATTTGGTGAAATTTGATATTTTACATACAGTATATAATATATATTTGGTGAAATTTGATATTTTATGTACAGTATATAATATATATTTAGTGTTGTTCAATACTTTCTGTACAGTATATAATACATTTTTTGTGTAATTTGATATTTTATGTACAGTATATTACATATTTTTTGAAGTTTGATATTTTACGTATAGTATAAACTATATATTTGGTGAAATGTGATATTTTGTGTACAGTATATAATATATATGCAGTGCACTGTCATATTTTATGTAGAGTATATAATACATATTTGGTGAAATTTGATATTTTGTTTACAGTATATAATATATATTTGGTGAAATTTGATATTTTATTTACAGTATGTAATATATATTTGGTGAAATTTGATATTTTATGTACAGTATATAATATATATTTAGTGTTCTTTCATACTTTATGTACAGTACATAATACATATTTTGTGAAATTTGATATTTTATGTACGTTATATTATATATATGGTGAAATTTGATATTTTATGTACAGTATAAAATATATATGTAGTGTACTTTCATATTTTATGTATAGTATATAATACATATTTGGTGAAATTTGATATTTTATGTACAGTATGAAACATATATTTGGTGTACATTGATATTTTATGTACAGTATATAGTATATATTTGGTGTACTTTGATATTTTATGTACAGTATATAATATATATTTGGTGTACTTTGATATTTTATGTACAGTGTATAATATATATTTGGTCAAATTTGATATTTTATGTACAGTATGTAATATGTATTTGGTGTACTTTGATATTTTATGTACAGTATATAATATATATTTGGTGAAGTTTGATATTTTATGTAGAGTATATATTATGTATATGGTGAAATTTGATATTTTTTGTACAGTATATAATAAATATTTGCTTAAATTTCATATTTTATGTACAGTATATAATATATATTTGGTGAAATTTGATATTTTATGTACAGTATAAATTATATATTTACGGTACTTTCATATTTTATGTACAGTTTATTATACATAGTTGGTGAAATGTGTTATTTTATGTACAGTATGTAATATGTATTTGGTGTACTTTGATATTTTATGTACAGTATATAATAAATATCTGTTGAAATTTGATATTTTATGTACAGTATTAAGTATATATTTGTTGAAATGTGAAATTTTATGTACAGTATAAAATATGTATTTGCTGAAATTTGATATTTTATGTACAGTTTATAATGTATATTTAGTGCACTTTCATATTTTATGTACAGTACATAATATATATTTGTGAAGTTTGATATTTTATGTACAGTATATTATATATTTTGTGAAATTTGGTACTTTATGTACATTGAAAAATATATATTTTGTGAAGTTTGATATTTTATGTACAGCATATAATATATATTTGGTGAAGTCTGATATTTTATGTACATTATGTCATATATATTTGGTGAAATTTGACATTATGTGCACAGTATTTAATATATATTTGGTGAAATTTGATACTTTATGTACAGTATATAATATATATGTAGTGTACTTTCATATTTTATGTATAGTATATATTACATATTTGGTGAAATATGATATTTAATGTACAGTATATAATATATATTTGGTGAAATTTGATATTTTATGTACAGTATATAATAAAGATTTCTTGAAATTTGATATTTTATGTATAGTATTTAATATACATTTGATGAAACGTGATATTTTATGTACAGTATAAACTATATGTTTGGTGAAATTTGATATTTCGTGTACAGCATATAATATATACTTGGTGTACTTTGATATTTTATGTACAGTATATAATATATATTTGGTCAAATTTGATATTTTATGTAGAGTATGTAATATGTATTTGGTGTACTTTGATATTTTATGTACAGTATATAATATATATTTGGTGAATTTTGATATTTTATGTAGAGTATATATTATGTATTTGGTGAAATTTGATATTTTATGTACAGTATATAATAAATATTTGCTTAAATTTCATATTTTATGTACAGTATATAATATATATTTGGTGAAATTTGATATTTTATGTACAGTATAAATTATATATTTACGGTACTTTCATATTTTATGTACAGTTTACTATTCATAGTTGGTGAAATTTGATATTTTATGTACAGTATGAAATACATATTTGGAGAAATTTGATATTTTATGTACAGTATATAATAAATATCTGTTGAAATTTGATATTTTATGTACAGTATTAAATATATATTTGTTGAAATGTGAAATTTTATGTACAGTATAAAATATGTATTTGGTGAAATTTGATATTTTATGTACAGTTTATAATGTATATTTAGTACACTTTCATACTTTATGTACAGTATATAATATATATGTGGAGAAATTTGATATTTTATGTACAGTATATTATATATATTATGTGATATTTGGTACTTTATGTACATTAAATAATATATATTTTGTGAAGTTTGATATTTTATGTACAGCATATAATATATATTTGGTGAAGTTTGATATTTTATGTACATTATGTAATATATATTTGGTGAAATTTGACAATATGTGCACAGTATTTAATATATATTTGGTGAAATTTGATATTTTATATACAGTATATAATACATATGTAGTGTACTTTCACATTTTATGTATAGTATATATTACATATTTGGTGAAATATGATATTTTATGTACAGTATATAATATATATTTGGTGAAACTTGATATTTTATGTACAGTATATAATAAATATTTGTTGAAATTTGATATTTTATGTATAGTATTTAATATACATTTGATGAAACGTGATATTTTATGTACAGTATAAACTATATGTTTGGTGAAATTTGATATTTCGTGTACAGCATATAATATATATTTGGTGTACTTTGATATTTTATGTACAGTATATAATATATATTTGGTGAAGTTTCATATTTTATGTAGAGTATATATTATGTATTTGGTGAAATTTGATATTTTATGTACAGTATATAATACATATTTGATTTAATTTCATATTTTATGTACAGTATACACTATATATTTGGTGAAATTTGATATTTCGTGTACAGCATATAATATATATTTGGTGTACTTTGATATTTTATGTACAGTATATAATATATATTTGGTCAAATTTGATATTTTATGTACAGTATAAATTAAATATTTATGGTACTTTCATATTTTATGTCCAGTATATTATACATAGTTGGTGAAATTTGATATTTTATGTACAATATGTAATACATATTTGGTGAAATTTGATATTTTATGTACAGTATATAATAAATATGTGTTGAAATTTGATATTTTATGTACAGTATTAAATATATATTTGTTGAAATGTGAAATTTTATGTACAGTATAAAATACGTATTTGGTGAAATTTGATATTTTATGTACAGTTTATAATGTATATTTAGTACACTTTAATACTTTATGTACAGTATATAATATATATTTGGTGAAATTTGATATTTTATGTACAGTATATTATATATTTTGTGAAATTTGGTACTTCATGTACATTAAATAATATATATTTTTTGAAGTTGGATATTTTATGTACAGTATATAATATATATTTGGTGAAGTTTGATATTTTATGTACATTATGTAATATATATTTGGTGAAATTTGATACTATTTGAACAGTAATTAATATATATTTGGAGAAATTTGATATTTTATGTACAGTATATAATATATATTTGGTGAAATTTGATATTTTATGTACAGTGTATTACATATTTTTTGAATTTTTATATTTTATGTACAGTATAATCTATATATTAGGTGAAATATGATATTTCGTGTACAGTATATAATATATAAGCAGTGTACTTTCATATATTATGTATAGTATATAATACATATTTGGTGAAATTTGATATTTTATGTACAGTATATAATATATATTTGGTGAAATTTGATATATTATGTACAGTATATAATAAATATTTGTTGAAATTTGATATTTTATGTATAGTATTTAATATACATTTGATGAAACGTGATATTTTATGTACAGCATAAACTATATATTAGGTGAAATTTGATATTTCGTGTACAGCATATAATATATATTTGGTGTACTTTGATATTTTATGAACAGTATATAATATATATTTGGTCAAATTTGATATTTTATTTACAGTATGTAATATGTATTTGGGTACTTTGATATTCTATGTACAGTATATAATATATATTTGGTGAAGTTTGATATTTTATGTAGAGTATATGTTATGTATTTGGTGAAATTTGATATTTTATGTACAGTATAAATTAAATATTTACGGTACTTTCATATTTTATGTACAGTATATTATACATAGTTGGTGAAATTTGATATTTTATGTACAGTATGTAATATATATGTAGTGTACTTTCATATTTTATGTATAGTATATAATACATATTTGGTGAAATGTGATATTTTATGTACAGTGTATCATATATATTTGGTGAAATTTGATATTTTACATACAGTATGTAATATATATTTGGTGAAATTTGATATTTTATGTACAGTATATACTATATATTTAGTGATCTTTCATACTTTATGTACAGTATATAATACATATTTTGTGTAATTTGACATTTTATGTACAGTATATTATATATTTTTTGAATTTTGATATTTTATGCACAGTATAAACTATATATTTGGTGAAATGTGATATTTCGTGTACAGTATATAATATATATGTAGTGTACTGTCATATTTTATGTATAGTATATAATACATATTTGGTGAAATTTGATATTTTATGTACAGCATATAATATATATTTGGTGAAATTTGATATTTTAAGTACAGTATGTAATATATATTTGCTGAAATTTGATATTTTATGTACAGCATATAATATATATTTGGTGTTCTTTCATACTTTATGTACAGTATATAAGATATATTTTGTGAAATTTGATATTTTATGTATGTTATATAATATATATGGTGAAATCTGATATTTTATGTACAGTATATAATATATATTTCGTGTTCTTTCATACTTTATCTAGAGTATATAATACATATTTTGTGTAATTTGATATTTTTAGTACAATATATTATATATTTTTTGAAGTTTGATATTTTATGTACAGTATAAAATATATATTTCGTGAAATTTGATATTTTACAAACAGTATATAATATATATTTGGTGAAATTTGATATTTTATGTACAGTATATAATATATATTTAGTGTTCTTTCATACTTTCTGTACAGTATATAATACATATTTTGTGTAATTTGATATTTTATGTTCAGTATATTATATATTTTTTGAAGTTTGATATTTTATGTACAGTATAAACTATATATTTGGTGAAATGTGATATTTCGTGTACAGTATAAAATATATATGTATTGTACTCTCATATTTTATGTATAGTATATAATACATATTTGGTGAAATTTGATATTTTATGCCCAGTATATAATATATATTTGGTGAAATATGATGTTTTATGTACAGTATGTAATATATATTTGTTGAAATTTGATATTTTATGTAGAGTATATAATATATATTTAGTGTTCTTTCATACTTTATGTACGGTATATAATACATATTTTGTGTAACTTGATATTTTATGTACAGTATATTATATATTTTTTGAAGTTTGGTATTTTATGTACAGTATAAACTATGTATTTGGTGAACTGTGATATTTCGTGTACACTATATAATATATATGTAGTGTACTGTCATATTTTATGTATAGTATATAATACATATTTGGTGAAATTTGATATTTTATGTAAAGTATATAATATATATTTGGTGAAATTTGATATTTTATGTACAGTATGTAATATATATTTGGTGAAATTTGATATTTTATGTACTGTATATAATATATATTTTGTGTTCTTTCATACTTTATGTACAGTATATAATATATATTTTGTGAAATTTGATATTTTATGTACGTTATAGAATATATATGGTGAAATTTGATATATTATGTACAGTATATAATATATATGTAGTGTACTTTCATATTTTATGTATAGTGTATAATACATATTTGGTGAAATTTGATATTTTATCTACAGTGTATAGTATATATTTGGTGAAATTTGATATTTTACATACAGTATGTAATATATATTTGGTGAAATTTGATATTTTATGTTTAGTATATAATATACATTTAGTGTTCTTTCGTACTTTCTATAAAGTATATAATACATATTTTGTGTAATTTGATATTCTATGTACAGTATATTATATATTTTCTGAAGTTTGATATTTTATGTACAGTATGAACTATATATTTGGTGAAATGTGATATTTTGTGTACCGTATATAATATATATGTAGTGTACTGTCATATTTTATGTATAGTATATAATACATATTTGGTGAAATTTGATATTTTATCTACAGTATATAATATAAATTTGGTGAGATTTGATATCTTATGTACAGTATGTAATATATATTTTTTGAAATTAGGTATTTTATGTACAGTATATAATATATATTTAGTGTTCTTTCATACTTTACGTACAGTATATAATATATATTTTGTGAAATTTGATATTTTATGTACGTTACATAATATATATGGTGAAATTTGATATTTTATGTACAGTATATAATATATATTTGGTGAAATTTGATATTTTATGTTCAGTATGTAATATGTATTTGGTGAAATTTGATGTATTATGTACAGTATATACTATATATTTAGTGTTCTTTCATACTTTATGTACAGTATATAATATATAATTTGTGAAATTTGATATTTTATGTAAGTTATATAATACATATGGTGAAATTTGATATTTTATGTACAGTATATAATATTTATTTGGTGAAATTTGATATTTTACATACAGTATGTAATATATATTTGGTGAAATTTGATATTTTATGTACAGAATATAATATGTATTTAGTGTTCTTTCATACTTTATGAACAGTATATAATATATATTTTGTGAAATTTGATATTTTATGTACGTTATATAATATATATGGTGAAATTTGATATTTTATGTACAGTACATAATATATATGTAGTGTACTTTCATACTTTCTGTACAGTATACAATTCATATCTTGTGTAATTTGATATTTTATGTACAATATATTATATATTTTTTGAAGTTTGATATTTTATGTACAGTATAAGCTATATATTTGGTGAAATGTGATATTGGGTGTACAGTATATAATATATATGCAGTGTACTGTCATATTTTATGTATAGTATATAATACATATTTGGTGAAATTTGACATTTTATGTATAGTACATAATATATATTTGGTGAAATTTGATATTTTATGTACAGTATGTAACATATATTTGTTGAAATTTGATATTTTATGTACAATACATAATATATATTCAGTGTTCTTTCATTCTTTATGTATAGAATATAATGCATATTTTGTGTAATTTGATATTTTATGTACAGTATAATATATATTTTTTGAAGTTTGATATTTTATGTATAGTATAAACTATGTATTTGGCGAACTGTGATATTTTGTGTACAGTATATAATATATATCTATTGTACTGTCATATTTTATGTATAGTATACATAATATATATTATGTACAGTATATATGTACAGTATAAAACACAAATATATATTATGTACAGTATATAATATATATTTGGTAAAATTTGATATTTTATGTACAGTATGTAATATATATTAGGTGAAATGTGATATTTTATGTACAGTATATAATATATATTTAGTGTTCCTTCATACTTTATGAACAGTATATAATATATATTTTGTGAAATTTGATATATTATGTATGTTATATAATATGTATGGTGAAATTTGATATTTTATGTACAGTATATAATATATATGTAGTGTACTTTCATATTTTATGTATAGTATATAATACATATTTGGTGAAATTTGATATTTTATGTACAGTATAATCTATATATTTCGTGAAATTTGATATTTTATGTACAGTACATAATATATATGTAGTGTACTTTCATACTTTCTGTACAGTATACAATACATATTTTGTGTAATTTGATATATTATGTACAATATATTATATATTTTTTGAAGTTTGATATTTTATGTACAGTATAAACTATATATTTGGTGAAATGTGATATTGGGTGTACAGTATATAATATATAGGCAGTGTACTGTCATATTTTATGTATAGTACATAATAGATATTTGGTGAAATTTGACATTTTATGTACAGTACATAATATATATTTGGTGAAATTTGATATTTTATGTACAGTATGTAATATATATTTGTTGAAATTTGATATTTTATGTACAATATATAATATATATCCAGTGTTCTTTCATACTTTATGTACAGTATATAATACATATTTTGTGTAATTTGATATTTTATGTATAGTATATTATATATTTTTTGAAGTTTGATATTTTATGTACAGTATAAACTATGTATTTGGTGAAATGCGATATTTCGTGTACAGTATAAAATATATAGGCAGTGTTCTGTCATATTTTATGTATAGTACATAATACATATTTGGTGAAATTTGATATTTTATGTACAGTACATAATATATATTTGGTGAAATTTGATATTTTATGTACAGTATATTATATATTTTTTGAAGTTTGATATTTTATGTACAGTATAAACTATGTATTTGGTGAACTGTGATATTTCGTGTACAGTAGATAATATATATGTAGTGTACTGTCATATTTTGTGTTCAGTATGTAATATATATTTGGTGAAATTTGATATATTATGTACAGTATATACTATATATTTAGTGTTCTTTCATACTTTATGTACAGTATATAATATATAATTTGTGAAATTTGATATTTTATGTAAGTTATATAATATATATGGTGAAATTTGATATTTTATGTACAGTATATAATATATATGTAGTGTACTTTCATATTTTAGGTATGGTATATAATACATATTTGGTGAAATTTGATATTTTATGTACAGTATATAATATATATTTGGTGAAATTTGATATTTTATGTACAGTACGTAATATATATTTGTTGAAATTTGATATTTTATGTGCAGTATATAATATATATTTAGTGTTCTTTCATACTTTATGTACAGTATATAATACATATTTTGTGTAATTTGATATTTTATGTACAGTATATTATATATTTTTTGAAGTTTGTTATTTTATATACAGTATAAACTATATATTTGTTGAAATGTGATATTTCGTGTACAGTATATAATATATATGTAGTGTACTTTCATATTTTATGTATAGTATATAATATATATTTGGTGAAATTTTATATTTTATGTACAGTATATAATACCTATTTGGGGAAATTTGATATTTTATGTACAGTATGTAATATATATTTGGTGAAATTTGATATTTTATGTACAGTATATAATATAAATTTAGTGTACTTTCATACTTTATGTACAGTATATAATATATAATGTGTGAAATTTGATATTTAATGTACCTTATAAAATATATATGGTGAAATTTGATATTTTATGTTCAGCATATAATGTATATGTAGTGTACTTTCATATTTTAGGCATAGTATATAATACATATTTGTAGAAATTTTATATTTTATGTACAGTATGTAATATATATTTGGTGAAATTTGATATTTTATGTAAAGTATATAACATATATTTAGTGTTCTTTCATACTTTATGTACAGTATATAATATATATTTGGTGAAATTTGATATTTTATGTACATTATATAATATATATGGCGAAATTTGATATTTTATGTACAGTATATAATATATATGTAGTGTACTTTCATATTTTATGTATAGTATATAATACATATTTGGTGAAATTTTATATTTTAAGTACAGTATATAATATATATTTAGTGTTCTTTCATACTTTACGTACAGTATATAATACATATTTTGTGTAATTTGATATTTTATGTACAGTATATTATATATTATTTGAAGTTTGATATTTTATGTACAGTATAAACTATGTATTTGGTGAACTGTGATATTTCGTGTACAGTATATAATATATATGTAGTGTACTGTCATATTTTATGTATAGTATATAATACATATTTGGTGAAATTTGATATTTTATGTACGTTATATAATTTGTATGGTGAAATTTGATATTTTATGTACAGTATATAATATATATGTAGTGTGCTTTCATATTTTAGGTATAGTATATAATACATATTTGGTGAAATTTGATATTTTATGTACAGTATATAATATATATTTGGTGAAATTTGATATTTTACAAACAGTATGTAATATATATTTGGTGAAATTTGATATTTTATGTACAGTATAATATATATATTCAGTGTTCTTTCATATTTTATGTACAGTATATAATATATAATTTGTGAAATTTGATATTTTAAGTACGTTATATAATATATATGTTGAAATTTGATATTTTATGTACAGTATATAATATATATGTAGTGTACTTTTATATTTTATGTGTAGTATATAATACATATTTGGTGAAATTTGATATTTTATGTACAGTATAAACTATATATTTGGTGAAATTGGATATTTTATGTACAGTATGTATTATATATTTGGTGAAATTTGATATTTTATGTACAGTATATAATATATATTTCGTGTTCTTTCATACTTTATGTACAGTATATAATATATATTTTGTGAAATTTGATATTTTAAGTACGTTATATAATATATATGTTGAAATTTGATATTTTATGTACAGTATATAATATATATGTAGTGTACTTTTATATTTTATGTGTAGTATATAACACTTATTTGGTGAAATTTGATATTTTATGTACAGTATAAACTATATATTTGGTGAAATTTGATATTTTATGTACAGTATGTAGTATATATTTGGTGAAATTTGATATTTTATGTACAGTATATAATATATATTTCGTGTTATTTCATACTTTATCTACAGTGTATAATATATATTTTGTGAAATTTGATATTTTATGTACGTTATATAATATATATGGCGAAATTTGATATTTTATGTACAGTATATAATATATATGTAGCGTACTTTCATATTTTATGTATAGTATATAATACATATTTGGTGAAATTTGATATTTTAAGTACAGTATATAATATATATTTAGTGTTCTTTCATACTTTACGTACAGTATATAATACATATTTTGTGTAATTTGATATTTTATGTACAGTATATTATATATTTTTTGAAGTTTGATATTTTATGTACAGTATAAACTATGTTTTTGGTGAACTGTGATATTTCGTGTACGGTATATAATATATATGTAGTGTACTGTCATATTTTATGTATAGTATATAATACATATTTGGTGAAATTTCATATTTTATGTACAGTATATAATATATATTTGGTGAAATTTGATATTTTATGTTCAGTATGTAATATATATTTGGTGAAATTTGATATATCATGTACAGTATATACTATATATTTAGTGTTCTTTCATACTTTATGTACAGTATATAATACATATTTTGTGTAATTTATTATTTTATGTACAGTATATTACATATTTTTTGAAGTTTGATATTTTATGTACAGTATAAACTATGTATTTGGTGAAATTTGATATTTCGTGTACAGTATATAATATATATGTTGTGTACTCTCATATTTTATTTATAGTATATAATACATATTTGGTGAAATTTGATATTTTATGTACAGTATATAATATATATTTGGTGAAATTTGATATATTGCATACTGTATGTAATATGTATTTGGTGAAATTTGATATTTTATGTACAGTATATAAAATATATTTAGTGTTCTTTCATACCTTATGTACAGTATATAATACATATTTTATGTAATTTGATATTTTATGTACAGTATATGATATATTTTTTGAAGTTTGATATTTTATGTACAGTATAAACTATATATTTCGTGAAATGTGATATTTCGTGTGCAGTATATAACATATTTGTAGTGTACAGTCATATTTTATGTATATTATATAATACATATTTAGTGAAATTTGATATTTTATGTACAGTATAAAATATATATTTTGTGAAATTTGATATTTTATGTACAGTATGTAATATATATTTGGTGAAATTTGATATTTTATGTACAGTATATACTATATATTTAGTGTTCTTTCATACTTTATGTACAGTTTATAATATACATTTTGTGAAATTTGTTATTTTATGTACGTATTATAATATATATGGTGAAATTTGATATTTTATGTACAGTATATAATATATATGTAGTGTACTTTCATATTTTATGTATAGTATATAATACATATTTGGTGAAATTTGATATTTTATGTACAGTATATAATATATATTTGGTGAAATTTGATATTTTACATACAGTAAGTAATATATATTTGGTGAAATTTGTTATTTTATGTACAGTATATAATATATATTTAGTGTTCTTTCATAATTTATGTACAGTATATAATACATATATTGTGTAATTTGATATTTTATGTACAGTATATTATATATTTTTTGAAGTTTGTTATTTTATGTACAGTATAAACTATATATTTGGTGAACTGTGATATTTCAGGTACAGTATATAATATATATGTAGTGTACTTTCATATTTTATGTATAGTATATAATACATATTTGGTGAAATTTGATATTTTATGTACAGTGTATAATATATATTTGGTGAAATTTGATATTTTATGTACAGTATGTAATATATATTTGGTGAAATTTGATATTTTATGTACAGTATATACTATATATTTAGTGTTCTTTCATACTTTATATACAGTATATAATATATATTTTGTGAAATTTGATATTTTATGTAAGTTATATAATATATAAGGCAAAATTTGATATTTTATGTATAGTATATAATATATATGTAGTGTACTTTCATATTTTATGTATAGTATACAATACATATTTGGTGAAATTTGATATTTTATGTACGAAATATAAAATGTTTTTGGTGAAATTTGATATATTACATACTGTAAGTAATATATATTTGGTGAAATTTGATATTTTATGTACACTATATAAAATATATTTAGTGTTCTTTCATACTTTATGTACGGTATATAATAGATATTTTGTGTAATTTGATATTTTATGTACAATATATTATATATTTTTTGAAGTTTGTTATTTTATGTACAGTAGAAACTATATATTTCATGAAATGTGATATTTCGTGTACAGTATATAATATATATGTAGTGTATTGTCATATTTTATGTATATTATATAATACATATTTGGTGAAATTTGATATTTTATGTACAGTATATAATACATATTTAGTGAAATTTGATATTTTATGTACAGTGTGTAATATATATTTGGTGAAATTTGATATTTTATGTACAGTATATACTATATATTTAGTGTTCTTTCATACTATATGTACAGTATATAATATATATTTTGTGAAGTTTGATATTTTATGTAAGTTATATAATATATATGGCGAAATTTGATATTTAATGTATAGTATATAATATATATGTAGTGTACTTTCATATTTTATGTACAGTATACAATAGATATTTGGTGAAATTTGATATTTTATGTACAGAAGATAAAATGTTTTTGGTGAAATTTGATATATTACATACTGTAAGTAATATATATTTGGTGAAATTTGATATTTTATGTACACTATATAAAATATATTTAGTGTTCTTTCATACTTTATGTACAGTATATAATAGATATTTTGTGTAATTTGATATTTTATGTAGAATATATTATATATTTTTTGAAGTTTGATATTTTATGTACAGTATAAACTATATATTTCATGAAATGTGATATTTCGTGTACAGTATATAATATATATGTAGTGTATTGTCATATTTTATGTATATTATATAATACATATTTGGTGAAATTTGATATTTTATGTACAGTATATAATACATATTTGGTGAAATTTGATATTTTACGTACAGTGTGTAATATATGTTTGGTGAAATTTGATATTTTATGTACAGTATATAAAATATATTTAGTGTTCTTTCATAACTTATGTACAGTATATAATACATATTTTGTGGAATTTGATATTTTATTTACAGTATATGATATATTTTTTGAAGTTTGATATTTTATGTACAGTGTAAACTATATATTTCGTCAAATGTGATATTTCGTGTGCAGTATATAACATATATGAAGTGTACAGTCATATTTTATGTATAGTATATAATACATATTTGGTGAAGTTTGATATTTTATGTACAGTATAATCTATATATTTCGTGAAATTTGATATTTTATGTACAGTACATAATATATATGTAGTGTACTTTCATACTTTCTGTACAGTATACAATACATATTTTGTGTAATTTGATATATTATGTACAATATATTATATATTTTTTGAAGTTTGATATTTTATGTACAGTATAAACTATATATTTGGTGAAATGTGATATTGGGTGTACAGTATATAATATATAGGCAGTGTACTGTCATATTTTATGTATAGTACATAATAGATATTTGGTGAAATTTGACATTTTATGTACAGTACATAATATATATTTGGTGAAATTTGATATTTTATGTACAGTATGTAATATATATTTGTTGAAATTTGATATTTTATGTACAGTATATAATATATATCCAGTGTTCTTTCATACTTTATGTACAGTATATAATACATATTTTGTGTAATTTGATATTTTATGTATAGTATATTATATATTTTTTGAAGTTTGATATTTTATGTACAGTATAAACTATGTATTTGGTGAAATGCGATATTTCGTGTACAGTATAAAATATATAGGCAGTGTTCTGTCATATTTTATGTATAGTACATAATACATATTTGGTGAAATTTGATATTTTATGTACAGTACATAATATATATTTGGTGAAATTTGATATTTTATGTACAGTATATTATATATTTTTTGAAGTTTGATATTTTATGTACAGTATAAACTATGTATTTGGTGAACTGTGATATTTCGTGTACAGTAGATAATATATATGTAGTGTACTGTCATATTTTGTGTTCAGTATGTAATATATATTTGGTGAAATTTGATATATTATGTACAGTATATACTATATATTTAGTGTTCTTTCATACTTTATGTACAGTATATAATATATAATTTGTGAAATTTGATATTTTATGTAAGTTATATAATATATATGGTGAAATTTGATATTTTATGTACAGTATATAATATATATGTAGTGTACTTTCATATTTTAGGTATGGTATATAATACATATTTGGTGAAATTTGATATTTTATGTACAGTATATAATATATATTTGGTGAAATTTGATATTTTATGTACAGTACGTAATATATATTTGTTGAAATTTGATATTTTATGTGCAGTATATAATATATATTTAGTGTTCTTTCATACTTTATGTACAGTATATAATACATATTTTGTGTAATTTGATATTTTATGTACAGTATATTATATATTTTTTGAAGTTTGTTATTTTATATACAGTATAAACTATATATTTGTTGAAATGTGATATTTCGTGTACAGTATATAATATATATGTAGTGTACTTTCATATTTTATGTATAGTATATAATATATATTTGGTGAAATTTTATATTTTATGTACAGTATATAATACCTATTTGGGGAAATTTGATATTTTATGTACAGTATGTAATATATATTTGGTGAAATTTGATATTTTATGTACAGTATATAATATAAATTTAGTGTACTTTCATACTTTATGTACAGTATATAATATATAATGTGTGAAATTTGATATTTAATGTACCTTATAAAATATATATGGTGAAATTTGATATTTTATGTTCAGCATATAATGTATATGTAGTGTACTTTCATATTTTAGGCATAGTATATAATACATATTTGTAGAAATTTTATATTTTATGTACAGTATGTAATATATATTTGGTGAAATTTGATATTTTATTTAAAGTATATAACATATATTTAGTGTTCTTTCATACTTTATGTACAGTATATAATATATATTTGGTGAAATTTGATATTTTATGTACATTATATAATATATATGGCGAAATTTGATATTTTATGTACAGTATATAATGTATATGTAGTGTACTTTCATATTTTATGTATAGTATATAATACATATTTGGTGAAATTTTATATTTTAAGTACAGTATATAATATATATTTAGTGTTCTTTCATACTTTACGTACAGTATATAATACATATTTTGTGTAATTTGATATTTTATGTACAGTATATTATATATTATTTGAAGTTTGATATTTTATGTACAGTATAAACTATGTATTTGGTGAACTGTGATATTTCGTGTACAGTATATAATATATATGTAGTGTACTGTCATATTTTATGTATAGTATATAATACATATTTGGTGAAATTTGATATTTTATGTACGTTATATAATTTGTATGGTGAAATTTGATATTTTATGTACAGTATATAATATATATGTAGTGTGCTTTCATATTTTAGGTATAGTATATAATACATATTTGGTGAAATTTGATATTTTATGTACAGTATATAATATATATTTGGTGAAATTTGATATTTTACAAACAGTATGTAATATATATTTGGTGAAATTTGATATTTTATGTACAGTATAATATATATATTCAGTGTTCTTTCATATTTTATGTACAGTATATAATATATAATTTGTGAAATTTGATATTTTAAGTACGTTATATAATATATATGTTGAAATTTGATATTTTATGTACAGTATATAATATATATGTAGTGTACTTTTATATTTTATGTGTAGTATATAATACATATTTGGTGAAATTTGATATTTTATGTACAGTATAAACTATATATTTGGTGAAATTGGATATTTTATGTACAGTATGTATTATATATTTGGTGAAATTTGATATTTTATGTACAGTATATAATATATATTTCGTGTTCTTTCATACTTTATGTACAGTATATAATATATATTTTGTGAAGTTTGATATTTTAAGTACGTTATATAATATATATGTTGAAATTTGATATTTTATGTACAGTATATAATATATATGTAGTGTACTTTTATATTTTATGTGTAGTATATAACACTTATTTGGTGAAATTTGATATTTTATGTACAGTATAAACTATATATTTGGTGAAATTTGATATTTTATGTACAGTATGTAGTATATATTTGGTGAAATTTGATATTTTATGTACAGTATATAATATATATTTCGTGTTATTTCATACTTTATCTACAGTGTATAATATATATTTTGTGAAATTTGATATTTTATGTACGTTATATAATATATATGGCGAAATTTGATATTTTATGTACAGTATATAATATATATGTAGTGTACTTTCATATTTTATGTATAGTATATAATACATATTTGGTGAAATTTGATATTTTAAGTACAGTATATAATATATATTTAGTGTTCTTTCATACTTTACGTACAGTATATAATACATATTTTGTGTAATTTGATATTTTATGTACAGTATATTATATATTTTTTGAAGTTTGATATTTTATGTACAGTATAAACTATGTTTTTGGTGAACTGTGATATTTCGTGTACGGTATATAATATATATGTAGTGTACTGTCATATTTTATGTATAGTATATAATACATATTTGGTGAAATTTGATATTTTATGTACAGTATATAATATATATTTGGTGAAATTTGATATTTTATGTTCAGTATGTAATATATATTTGGTGAAATTTGATATATCATGTACAGTATATACTATATATTTAGTGTTCTTTCATACTTTATGTACAGTATATAATACATATTTTGTGTAATTTATTATTTTATGTACAGTATATTACATATTTTTTGAAGTTTGATATTTTATGTACAGTATAAACTATGTATTTGGTGAAATTTGATATTTCGTGTACAGTATATAATATATATGTTGTGTACTCTCATATTTTATTTATAGTATATAATACATATTTGATGAAATTTGATATTTTATGTACAGTATATAATATATATTTGGTGAAATTTGATATATTGCATACTGTATGTAATATGTATTTGGTGAAATTTGATATTTTATGTACAGTATATAAAATATATTTAGTGTTCTTTCATACCTTATGTACAGTATATAATACATATTTTATGTAATTTGATATTTTATGTACAGTATATGATATATTTTTTGAAGTTTGATATTTTATGTACAGTATAAACTATATATTTCGTGAAATGTGATATTTCGTGTGCAGTATATAACATATTTGTAGTGTACAGTCATATTTTATGTATATTATATAATACATATTTAGTGAAATTTGATATTTTATGTACAGTATAAAATATATATTTTGTGAAATTTGATATTTTATGTATAGTATGTAATATATATTTGGTGAAATTTGATATTTTATGTACAGTATATACTATATATTTAGTGTTCTTTCATACTTTATGTACAGTTTATAATATATATTTTGTGAAATTTGTTATTTTATGTACGTATTATAATATATATGGTGAAATTTGATATTTTATGTACAGTATATAATATATATGTAGTGTACTTTCATATTTTATGTATAGTATATAATACATATTTGGTGAAATTTGATATTTTATGTACAGTATATAATATATATTTGGTGAAATTTGATATTTTACATACAGTAAGTAATATATATTTGGTGAAATTTGTTATTTTATGTACAGTATATAATATATATTTAGTGTTCTTTCATAATTTATGTACAGTATATAATACATATATTGTGTAATTTGATATTTTATGTACAGTATATTATATATTTTTTGAAGTTTGTTATTTTATGTACAGTATAAACTATATATTTGGTGAACTGTGATATTTCAGGTACAGTATATAATATATATGTAGTGTACTTTCATATTTTATGTATAGTATATAATACATATTTGGTGAAATTTGATATTTTATGTACAGTGTATAATATATATTTGGTGAAATTTGATATTTTATGTACAGTATGTAATATATATTTGGTGAAATTTGATATTTTATGTACAGTATATACTATATATTTAGTGTTCTTTCATACTTTATATACAGTATATAATATATATTTTGTGAAATTTGATATTTTATGTAAGTTATATAATATATAAGGCGAAATTTGATATTTTATGTATAGTATATAATATATATGTAGTGTACTTTCATATTTTATGTATAGTATACAATACATATTTGGTGAAATTTGATATTTTATGTACAGAATATAAAATGTTTTTGGTGAAATTTGATATATTACATACTGTAAGTAATATATATTTGGTGAAATTTGATATTTTATGTACACTATATAAAATATATTTAGTGTTCTTTCATACTTTATGTACGGTATATAATAGATATTTTGTGTAATTTGATATTTTATGTACAATATATTATATATTTTTTGAAGTTTGTTATTTTATGTACAGTAGAAACTATATATTTCATGAAATGTGATATTTCGTGTACAGTATATAATATATATGTAGTGTATTGTCATATTTTATGTATATTATATAATACATATTTGGTGAAATTTGATATTTTATGTACAGTATATAATACATATTTAGTGAAATTTGATATTTTATGTACAGTGTGTAATATATATTTGGTGAAATTTGATATTTTATGTACAGTATATACTATATATTTAGTGTTCTTTCATACTATATGTACAGTATATAATATATATTTTGTGAAGTTTGATATTTTATGTAAGTTATATAATATATATGGCGAAATTTGATATTTAATGTATAGTATATAATATATATGTAGTGTACTTTCATATTTTATGTACAGTATACAATAGATATTTGGTGAAATTTGATATTTTATGTACAGAAGATAAAATGTTTTTGGTGAAATTTGATATATTACATACTGTAAGTAATATATATTTGGTGAAATTTGATATTTTATGTACACTATATAAAATATATTTAGTGTTCTTTCATACTTTATGTACAGTATATAATAGATATTTTGTGTAATTTGATATTTTATGTAGAATATATTATATATTTTTTGAAGTTTGATATTTTATGTACAGTATAAACTATATATTTCATGAAATGTGATATTTCGTGTACAGTATATAATATATATGTAGTGTATTGTCATATTTTATGTATATTATATAATACATATTTGGTGAAATTTGATATTTTACGTACAGTGTGTAATATATGTTTGGTGAAATTTGATATTTTATGTACAGTATATAAAATATATTTAGTGTTCTTTCATAACTTATGTACAGTATATAATACATATTTTGTGGAATTTGATATTTTATTTACAGTATATGATATATTTTTTGCAGTTTGATATTTTATGTACAGTATAAACTATATATTTCGTCAAATGTGATATTTCGTGTGCAGTATATAACATATATGAAGTGTACAGTCATATTTTATGTATAGTATATAATACATATTTGGTGAAGTTTGATATTTTATGTACAGTATATAATATATATTTGGTGAAATTTGATATTTTATGTACAGTATGTATTATATATTTGGTGAAATTTGATATTTTATGTACAGTATATAATATATATTTAGTGTTCTTTCATACTTTATGTACAGTATATAATATATATTTTGTGAAATTTGTTATTTTATGTACATATTATAATATATATGGTGAAATTTGATATTTTATGTACAGTATATAATATGTATTTGGTGAAATTTGATATTTTACAAACAGTAAGTAATATATATTTGGTGAAATTTGTTATTTTATGTACAGTATATAGTATATATTTAGTGTTCTTTCATAATTTATGTAGAGTATATAATACATATATTGTGTAATTTGATATTTTATGTACAGTATATTATATATTTTTTGAAGTTTGTTATTTTATGTGCAGTATAAACTATATATTTGGTGAACTGTGATATTTCATGTACAGTATATAATATATATGTAGTGTACTTTCATATTTTATGTATAGTATATAATACATATTTGGTGAAATTTGATATTTTATGTACAGTATGTAATATATATTTGGTGTAATTTGATATTTTATGTACAGTATATACTATATATTTAGTGTTCTTTTCATACTTAATGTACAGTATATAATATATATTTTGTGAAATTTGATATTTTATGTAAGTTATAAAATATATATGGCGAAATTTGATATTTTATGTAAGTTATATAATACATATGGTGAAATTTGATATTTTATGTATAGTATATAATATATATGTAGTGTACTTTCATATTTTATGTATAGTATACAATATATATTTGGTGAAATTTGATATTTTATGTACAGAATATAAAATGTTTTTGGTGAGATTTGATATATTACATACTGTAAGTAATATATATTTGGTGAAATTTGATATTTTATGTACACTATATAAAATATATTTAGTGTTCTTTCATACATTATGTACAGTATAAAATAGATATTTTTTGTAATTTGATATTTTATGTACAATATATTATATATGTTCTGAAGTTTGATATTTTATGTACAGTATAAACTATATATTTCATGAAATGTGATATTTCGTGTACAGTATATAATATATATGTAGTGTATTGTCATATTTTATGTATATTATATAATACATATTTGGTGAAATTTGATATTTTATGTACAGTATATAATATATATTTGGTGAAATTTGATATTTTATGTACAGTACATAATATATATTTGGTGAAATTTGATATTTTATGTACAGTATATACTATATATTTAGTGTTCTTTCATACTTTATGTACAGTATATAATACATATTTTGTGAAATTTGTTATTTTATGTACTTATTATAATATATATGGTGAAATTTGATATTTTATGTACAGTATATAATATATATGTAGTGTAGTTTCATATTTTATGTATAGTATACAATACATATTTGGTGAAATTTGATATTTTATGTACAGAATATAAAATGTTTTTGGTGAAATTTGATATATTACATACAGTAAGTAATATATATTTGGTGAAATTTGATATTTTATGTACAGTGTGTAATATATGTCTGGTGAAATTTGATATTTTATGTACAGTATATAAAATATATTTAGTGTTCTTTCATAATTTATGTACAGTATATAATACATATATTGTGTAATTTGATATTTTATGTACAGTATATTATATATTTTTTGAAGTTATGTTGATGAACAGTATAAACTATATATTTGGTGAAATGTGATATTTTGTGTACAGCATATAATATATATGTAGTGTTCTGTCATATTTTATGTATAGTATATAATACATATTTGGTGAAATTTGATATTTTATGTACAGTATATAATATATATTTGGTGAAATTAGATATTTTATGTACAGTATATAATATATATTTGCTGAAATTTGATATTATATGTACAGTATATAATATATATTTAGTTTTCTTTCATATTTTATGTACAGTATATAATACATATTTTGTGTAATTTGATATTTTATGTACAGTATATTATATATTTTTTGAAGTTTGTTATTTTATGTACTGTATAAACTATGTATTTGGGGAACTGTGATATTTCGTATACAGTATATAATATATATGTAGTGTACTGTCATAGTTTATGTATAGTATATAATACATGGAAGTGAAATTTTATATTTTATGTACAGTATATAATATATATGGTGAAATTTGATATTTTATGTACAGTATGTAATATATATTTGGTGAAATTTGATATTTTATGTACAGTATATACTATATATTTAGTGATCTTTCATACATTATGTACAGTATATAATGTATATTTTGTGAAATTTGATATTTTATGTGTTATATAATATATATGGTGAAATTTGATACTTTATGTACAGTATACAATATATATTTAGTGTTCTTTCATGCTTTCTGTACAGTATATAATACATATTTTGTGTAATTTGATATTAGATGTACAGTATATTAGATATTTTTTGAAGTTTGATATTTTATGTACAGTATAAACTATATATTTGGTGAAATGTGATATTTCATGTACAGTATATAATATATATGTATTGTACTGTCATATTTTATGTATAGTGTATAATACATATTTAGTGAAATTTGATATTTTATGTACAGTATATAATATATATTTGGTGAAATTTGATATTTTATTTACAGTATGTAATATATATTTCTTGAAATTTGATATTTTATGTACAGTATATAATATATATTTAGTGTTCTTTCATAATTTATGTACAGAATATAATACATGTTTTGTGTAATGTGATATTTTATGTACAGTATATTATGTATTTTTTGAATTTTGATATTTTATGCACAGTATAAACTATGAATTTGGTGAAATGTGATATTTCGTTTACAGTATATAATATATATGTAGTGTACTGTCATATTTTATGTATAGTATATAATACATATTTGGTGAAATTTGATATTTTATGTACATGATAATATATATATTTGGTGAAATTTGATATTTTATGTACAGTATGTAATATATATTTGGTGAAATTTGATATATGTAGGGTATATAATATATATTTAGTGTTCTTTCCTACTTTATGTACAGCATATAATATATATTTTGTCAAATTTGATATTTTATGTACGTTATATAATATATATGCTGAAATTTGATATTTTATGTACAGTATATAATATATATGTAGTGTACTTTCATATTTTATGTATAGTATATAATACATATTTGGTGAAATTTGATATTTTATCTACAGTGTATAATATATATTTGGTGAAATTTGATATTTTAAATACAGTATGTAATATATATTTGGTGAAATTTGATATTTTATGTACAGTATATAATATATATTTAGTGTTCTTTTGTACTTTCTGTACAGTATATAATACATATTTTGTGTAATTTGATATTTTATGTACAGTATATTATATATTTTTTGAAGTTTGATATTTTATGTACAGTATAAACTATGTATTTGGTGAAATGTGATATTTCCTGTACAGTATATAATATATATGTAGTGTACTGTCATATTTTATGTATAGTATATAATACATATTTGGTGAAATTTGATATTTTATGTACAGTATTTAATATATGTTTGATGAAATTTGATATTTTATGTACAGTATGTAACATATATTTTTTGAAATTTGATATTTTCTGTACAGAATATAATATATATTTAGTGTTCTTTCATACTTTATGTACAGTATATCATACATATTTTGTGTAATTTGATATTTTATATACAGTATGTTACATATTTTTTGAAGTTTGATATTTTATGTACAGTATAAACTATATATTTCGTGAAATGTGTTATTTCGTGTACAGTATAAAATATATATGTCGTGTACTGTCATATTTTATGTATAGTATATAATACATATTTGGTGAAATTTGATATTTTATATACAGTATATAATATATATTTGGTGAAATTTGATATTTTATGTACAGTATGTAATATATATTTGGTGAAATTTGATATTTTATGTACAGCATATAATATATATCTAGTGTTCTTTCATACTTTATATACAGTATATAATATATATTTTGTGAAATTTGATATTTTATGTACGTTATAAAATATGTATGGGGAAATTTGATATTTTATATACAGTATATAATATATATTTGGTGAAATTTGGTATTTTACAAACAGCATATAATATATATTTGGTGAAATTTGATATTTCATGTACAGTATATAATATATATTTAGTGTTCTTTCATACTTTCTGTACAGTATATAATGCATATTTTGTGTAATTTGATATTTTATGTATAGTATATTATATATTTTTTGAAGTTTGTTATTTTATGTACAGTATAAACTATGTATTTGGTGAACTGTGATATTTCGTGTACAGTATATAATATATATGTAGTGTACTGTCATATTTTATGTATAGTATATAATACATATTTGGTGAAATTTGATATTTGATGAACAGTATATAATATATATTTGGTGAAATTTGATATTTTATGTTCAGTATGTAATATATATTTGGTGAAATTTGATATATTATGTACAGTATATACAATATATTTAGTGTTCTTTCATACTTTATGTACAGTATATAATACATATTTTGTGTAATTTGATATTTTATCTACAGTATATTATATATTTTTTGAAGTTTGTTATTTTATGTACAGTATAAACTATATATTTGGTGAAATGTGATATTTCGTGTAGAGTATATAATATAAATGTAGTGTACTTTCATATTTTATGAATAGTATGTAATATATATTTGGTGAAATTTTATATTTTATGTACAGTACATAATATATATTTGGGGAAATTTGATATTTTATGTACAGTATGTAATATATATTTGGTGAAATTTGATATTTTAAGTACAGTATATAATATAAATTTAGTGTTCTTTCATACTTTATGTACAGTATATAATATATAATTTGTGAAATTTGATATTTTATGTACGTTATATAATATATATGGTGAAATTTGATATTTTATGTACAGTATATAATACATATGTTGTGTGCTTTCATATTTTAGGTATAGTATATAATACATATTTGGTGAAATTTGATATTTTATGTAATGTATATAATATATATTTTTGGTGAAATTTGATATTTTACATACAGTATGTAATATATATTTGGTGAAATTTGATATTTTATGTACAGAATAAAATATATATTTATTGTTCTTTCATACTTTATGTACAGTATATAATATATATTTTGTGAAATTTGATATTTTATGTACGTTATATAATATATATGGAGAAATTAGATATTGTATGTACAGTACATAATATATATGTAGTGTTCTTTCATACTTTCTGTACAGTATACAATGCATATTTTGTGTAATTTGATATTTTATTTACAATATATTATATATTTTTTGAATTTTGATATTTTATGTACAGTATAAAGTATATATTTCGTGAAATGTGATATTTGGTGTACAGTATATAATATATATGCAGTGTACTGTCATATTTTATGTATAGTATATAATACATATTTGGTGAAATTTGACATTTTATGTACAGTACATAATATATATTTGGTGAAATTTGATATTTTATGTACAGTATATAATATATATTTGGTGAAATTTGATATTTTATGTACAGTATATAATGTATATTTAGTGTTCTTTCATACTTTCTGTACAGTATATAATACATATTTTGTTTAATTTGATATTTTATGTACAGTATATTATATATTTTTTGAATTTTGATATTTTGTGTACAGTATAAACTATATATTTGGTGAAATGTGATATTTGATGTACAGTATATAATATATAAGTAGTGTACCTTCATATTTTATGTATAGTATATAATAAATATATGGTGAAATTTGATATTTTATGTACAGTATATAATATATATTTGGTGAAATTTTCTATTTCATGTACAGTATGTAATATATATTTGTTGAAATTTGATATTTTATGTAGAGTATATAATATATATTTAGTCTTCTTTCATACTTTATGTTCAGTATATAATATATATTTTGTGAAATTTGATATTTTAAGTACGTTATATAATATATATGTTGAAATTTGATATTTTATGTACAGTATATAATATATATGTAGTGTACTGTCATATTTTATGTATTGTATATAATACACATTTGGTGAAATTTGATATTTTATGTACAGTATAAACAATATATTTGGTGAAATTTGATATTTTATGTACAGTATGTAATATATATTTGGTGAAATTTGATATTTTATGTACAGTATATAATATATATTTTGTGAAATTTGATATTTTATGTACAGTATATAATATATATCTAGTGTACTGTCATATTTTATGTATAGTATATAATACATATTTGGTGATATTTGATATTTTATGTACAGTATATAATATATATTTGGTGAAATTTGATATTTTATGTACATTATGTAATATATATTTGGTGAAATTTGATATTTTATGTACAGTATATAATATATATTTAGTGTTCTTTCATACTTTATGTACAGTATATAATATATATTTTGTGAAATTTGATATTTTATTTACGTTATATAATATATATGGTGAAATTTGATATTTTATGTACAGTATATAATATATATGTAGTGTACTTTCATATTTTATGTATAGTATATAATACATATTTGGTGAAATTTGATATTTTATATACAGTATATAATATGTATTTGGTGAAATTTGATATATTACATACTGTAAGTAATATATATTTGGTTAAATTTGATATTTTATGTACAGTATATAATATACATTTAGTGTTCTTTCATACTTTACGTACAGTATATAAAACATATTTTGTGTAATTTGATATTTTATGTACAGTATATGATATATTTCTAGAAGTTTGATATTTTATGTACAGTATTAATTATATATTTCGTGAAATGTGATATTTTGTGTGCAGTATATAACATATATGTAGTGTACAGTCATATTTTATGTAATGTATATAATACATACTTGTTAAAATTTGATATTTTATGTACAGTATATAATATATATTTGGTGAAATTTGATATTTTATGTACAGTATTTAATATATATTTGTTGAAATTTGATATTTTATGTACAGCATATAATATATATTTAGTGTACTTTCATACCTTATGTACAGTATAATATATATATTTTCTGAAATTTGATATTATTTGTACTTTATATAATATATATGGCGAAATTTGATATTTTATTTACAGAATATAATATATATTTGGTGAAATTTGATATTTTACATACAGTATGTAATATATATTTGTTGAAATTTGATATTTTATGTACAGTATATAATATACATTTAGTGTTCTTTCATACTTTATGTACAGTATATAATATATATTTAGTGTTCTTTCATACTTTATGTACAGTATATAATACATATTTTGTGTAATTTGATATTTTATGTACAGTGTATTTCATATTTTTTTAAGTTTGATATTTTATGTACAGTATAAAATATATATTTCGTGAAATGTGATATTTCGTGTAGAGTATATAATATAAATGTAGTGTTTTGTCATATTTTATGTATAGTATATAATACATATTTGGTGAAATTTGATATTTTATGTACAGTATATAATATATATTTGGTGAAATTTGATATTTTATGTGCAGTGTGTAATATATATTTGGTAAAATTTGATATTTTATGTACAGCATATAATATATATTTAGTGTTCTTTCATAATTTATGTACAGAATATAATATATATTTTGTGAAATTTGATATTACATTTACCTTATATATTATATATGGTGAAATTTGATATTTTATGTACAGTATATAATAAATATTTGGTGAAATTTGATATTTTACATACAGTATGTAATATATATTTGGTGAAATTTGATATTTTATGTACAGTATATAGTATATATTTAGTGCTCTTTCATACTTTCTGTACAGCATATTATACATATTTTGTGTAATTTGATATTTTATGTGCAGAATATTATATATTTTTTGAAGTTTGATATTTTATGTACAGTATAAACTATATATTTGGTGAAATGCGATTTTTCGTGTACAGTATATAATATATATGTAGTGTACTGTCATATTTTATGTATAGTATATAATACATATTTGGTGAAATTTGATATTTTATGTACAGTATATAATATATATTTGGTGAAATTAGATATTTTATGTAGAGTATATAATGTATATTTGCTGAAATTTGATATTTTATGTACAGTATATAATATATATTTAGTGTTCTTTCATACTTTCTGTACAGTATATAATACATATTTTGTGTAATTTGATATTTTATGTGCAGAATATTATATATTTTTTGAAGTTTGATATTTTATGTACAGTATAAACTATATATTTGGTGAAATGCGATTTTTCGTGTACAGTATATAATATATATGTAGTGTACTGTCATATTTTATGTATAGTATACAATACATATTTGGTGAAATTTGATATTTTATGTACAGTATATAATATATATTTGGTGAAATTAGATATTTTATGTACAGTATATAATATATATTTGCTGAAATTTGATATTTTATGTACAGTATATAATATATATTTAGTGTTCTTTCATACTTTCTGTACAGTATATAATACATTTTTGATGTAATTTGATATTTTATGTAAAGAATATTATATATTTTTTGAAGTTTGATATTTTATGTACTGTATAATCTATATATTTCGTGAAATGTGATATTTTGTGTACAGTATATTATATATGTAGTGTACTGTCATATTTTATGTATAGTATATAATACATATTTGGTGAAATTTGATATTTTATGTACAGTATATTATATATATTTCGTGAATTTAGATATTTTATGTACAGTATATTATACATATTTGCTGAAATTTGATATTTTATGTACAGTATATAATATATATTTAGTGTTGTTTCATACTTTCAGTACAGTATATAATTCATATTTTGTGTAATTTGATATTTTATGTACAGTATATTATATATTTTTTGAAGTTTGATATTTTATGTACTGTATAAACTATATATTTCGTGAAATGTGATATTTCGTGTACAGTATATAATATATATGTAGTGTATTGTCATATTTTATGTATAGTATATAACACATATTTGGTGAAATTTGATATTTTATGTACAGTATATAATATATATTTAGTGTACTTTCATATTTTATGTATAGTATGTAATACATATTTGGTGAAATTTGATATTTTATCTACAGTTTATAATATATATTTGGTGAAATTTGATATTTTACATAAAGTATGTAATACATATTTGGTGAAATTTGATATTTTATGTACTGTGTGTAATATATATTTGGTGAAATTTGATATTTTATGTACAGCATATAATATATATTTAGTGTTCTTTCATACTTTATGTAAACTGTACAATATATATTTTGTGAAATTTGATATTATATGTACGTTATATAATATATATGGTGAAATTTGATACTTTCTGTACAGTATATAACACATATTTTGTGTAATTTGATATTTTATGTACAGTATATTATATATTTTTTGAAATTTGTTATTTTATGTACAGTATAAACTATATATTTGGTGAAATGTGATATTTCATGTACAGTATATAATATATATGTAGTGTACTTTCATATTTTATGTATAGTATATAATACATATTTGGTGAAATTTGATATTTTATGTACAGTATATAATATATATTTGGTGAAATTTGATATTTTATGTACAGTATGTAATATATATTTGGTGAAATTTGATATTTTATGTACAGTATATACTATATATTTAGTGTTCTTTCATACTTTATGTACAGTATATAATATATATTTTGTGAAATTTGATATTTTATGTAGGTTATATAATATATATGGTGAAATTTGATATTTTATGTACAGTATGTAATATATATGTAGTGTACTTTCATATTTTATGTATAGTATATAATACATATTTGGTGAAATTTGATATTTTATGTACAGTATATAATATGTATTTGGTGAAATTTGATGTATTACATACTGTAAGTAATATATATTTGGTGAAATTTGATATTTTATGTACAGTATATAAAATATATTTAGTGTTCTTTCATACTTTATGTACAGTATATAATACATATTTTGTGTAATTTGATATTTTATGTACAGTATATTATATATTTTTTGAAGTTTGATATTTTATGTACAGTATAAACTATATATTTGGTGAAATGTGATATTTCGCATACAGTATATAATATATATGTAGTGTATTGTCATATTTTATGTATAGTATATAATACATATTTAGTGAAATTTGATATTTTATGTACAGTATATAATATATATTTGGTGAAATTTGATATTTTATGTACAGTGTGTAATATATACTTGGTAAAATTTGATATTTTATGTACAGCATATAATATATATTTAGTGTTCTTTCATACTTTATGTACAGTATATAATATATATTTTGTGAAATTTGATATTATATTTACGTTATATAATATATATGGTGAAATTTGATATTTTATGTACAGTATATAATAAATATTTGGTGAAATTTGATATTTTACATACAGTATGTAATATATATTTGGTGAAATTTGATATTTTATGTACAGTATATAGTATATATTTAGTGCTCTTTCATACTTTCTGCACAGTATATAATACATATTTTGTGTAATTTGATATTTTATGTGCAGAATATTATATATTTTTTGAAGTTTGATATTTTATGTACAGTATAAACTATATATTTGGTGAAATGCGATTTTTCGTGTACAGTATATAATATATATGTAGTGTACTGTCATATTTTATGTATAGTATATAATACATATTTGGTGAAATTTGATATTTTATGTACAGTATATAATATATATTTGGTGAAATTAGATATTTTATGTACAGTATATAATATATATTTGGTGAAATTTGATATTTTACGTACAGTATATAATATATATTTGGTGAAATTTGATATTTTATGTACAGTATGTAACATATATTTGGTGAAATTTGATATTTTATGTATAGTATATAATTTATATTTAGTGTTCTTTCATACTTTATGTACAGTATATAATACATATTTTGTGATATTTGATATTTTATGTACGGTATATAATATATATGGTGAAATTTGATAATATATGTACAGTATATAATATATATGTAGTGTACTTTCATATTTTATGTATAGTATATAATATATATTTGGTGAAATTTGATATTTTATATACAGTATATAATATATATTTGGTGAAATTTGATATTTTACATACAGTATGTAATATATATTTGGTGAAATTTGATATTTTATGTACAGTATATAATATATATTTAGTGTTCTTTCATAATTTCTGTACAGTATATAATACATATTTTGTGTTATTTGATATTTTATGTACAGTATATTATATATTTTTTGAAGTTTGATATATTATGTACAGTATAAACTGTGTATTTGGTGAACTGTGATATTTCGTGTACAGTATGTAATATATATGTAGTGTAGTGTCATATTTTATGTATAGTATATACTACATATTTGGTGAAATTTGATATCTCATGTACAGTATATAATATATATTTAGTGTACTTTCATACTTTATGTACAGTATATATTACATATTCTGTGTAATTTATTATTTTATGTACAGTATATTATATATTTTTTGAAGTTTGATATTTTATGTACAGTATAAACTATGTATTTGGTGAAATTTGATATTTCGTGTACAGTATATAATATATATGTAGTGTACTGTCATATTTTATTTATAGTATATAATACATATTTGGTGAAGTTTGATATTTTATGTACAGTATATAATATATATTTGGTGAAATTTGATATTTTATATACAGTATCTAATATATATTTGGTGAAATTTGATTTTTTATGTACAGTATATACTATATATTTAGTGTTCTTTCATACTTTCTGTACAATATATAATACATATTTTGTGAAATTTGATATTTTATGTACAGTATATAATACATATTTAGTGTTCTTTCATACATTATGTACAGTATATAATATATATTTTGTGAAATTTGATATTTTATGTACCTATTATAATATATATGGTGAAATTTGATATTTTATGTACAGTATATAATATATATGTAGTGTACTTTCATATTTTATGTATAGTATATAATACATATTTCGTGAAATTTGATAATTTATGTACAGTATATAATATATATTTGGTGAAATTTGATATATTACATACTGTATGTAATATATATTTGGTGGAATTTGATATTTTATGTACACTATATAAAATATATTTAGTGTTCTTTCATACTTTACGTACAGTATATAATACATATTTTGTGTAATTTGATATTTTATGTACAGTATATGATATATTTTTTGAAGTTTGATATTTTATATACAGTATAAACTATATATTTCGTGAAACGTGATATTTCGTGTGCAGTATATAACATATATGTAGTGTACAGTCATATTTTATGTATTGTACATAATACATATTTGGTAAAATTTGATATTTTATGTACAGTATATAATATATATTTGGTGAAATTTGATATTTTATGTACAGTATTTAATATATATTTGGTGAAATTTGATATTTTATGTACAGCATATAATATATATTTAGTGTACTTTCATACTTTATGTACAGTATATAATATATATTTTCTGAAATTTGATATTATATGTACGTTATATAACATATATGGTGAAATTTGATATTTTATGTACAGTATATAATATATATTTGGTGAAATTTGATATTTTACATACAGTATGTAATATATATTTGTTGAAATTTGAAATTTTATGTACAGTATATAATATACATTTAGTGTTCTTTCATACTTTATGTACAGTATATAATATATATTTTGTGTAAACTGATATTTTATGTACATTATATTATATATTTTTTGAAGTTTGTTATTTTATGTACTGTATAAACTACATATTTGGTGAACTGTGATATTTCATGTACAGTATATAATATATGTGTAGTGTACTTTCATATTTTATGTATAGTATATAATATATATTTGGTGAAATTTGATATTTTATGTACAGTACATAATATGTATTTGGTGAAATTTGATATATTACATACTGTAGGTAATATATATTTTGTGAAATTTGATATTTTATGTACAGTATATAAAATATATTTAGTGTTCTTTCATACTTTCTGTACAGTATATAACACATAATTTGTGTAATTTGATATTTTATGTACAGTATATTATATATTTTTTGAAGTTTGATATTTTATGTACAGCATAAACTATATATTTGGTGAAATGTGATATTTTGTGTACAGTATATAATATATATGTAGTGTACTGTAATATTTTATGTATAGTATGTAATACATATTTGGTGAAATTTGATATTTTATGTACAGAATATAATATATATTTTGTGAAATTAGATATTTTATGTACAGTATATAATATATATTTGCTGAAATTTGACATTTTATGTACAGTATATAATATATATTTAGTGTTCTTTCATACTTTATGTACAGTATATAATACATATTATGTGTAATTTGATATTTTATGTACAGTATATTATATATTTTTTTAAGTTTGTTATTTTAAGTACAGTATAAACTATGTACTTGGTGAACTGTGATATTTCGAATACAGTATATAATATATATGTAGTGTACTGTCATATTTTATGTATTGTATATAATACATATAAGTGAAATTTGATATTTTATGTACAGTATATAATATATATTTGGTGAAATTTGATATTTCATGTACAGTATGTAATATATATTTGTTGAAATTTGATATTTTACGTACAGTATATAATATATATTTAGTGTTTTTTCATACTGTCTGTACAGTATATAATACATATTTTGTGTAATTTGATATTTTATGTACAGTATATTATATATTTTTTGAAGTTTGTTATTTTATTTACAGTATAAACTATATATTTGGTGAAATGTGATATTTCATGTACAGTATATAATATATAAGTAGTGAACTGTCATATTTTAGGTATAGTATATAATACATATTTGGTGAAATTTGATATTTTATGTACAGTATATAATATATATTTGGTGAAATTTGATATTTTATGTACACTATATAATATATATTTGGTGAAATTTGATATTTTATGTACAGTATATAATATATATTTAGTGTTCTTTCATACTTTATGTACAGTATATAATATATATTTTGTGAAATTTGATATTTTATGTACGTTATATAATATATATGGCTAAATTTGATATTTTATGTACAGTATATAATATATATGTAGTGTACTTTCATATTTTATGTATAGTATATACTACATATTTGGTGAAATTTGATATTTTATGTACAGTATATAATATGTATTTGGTTAAATTTGATATATTACATACAGTATGTAATATATATTTGGTGAAATTTGATATTTTATGTACAGTATATAATATATATTTAGTGTTCTTTCATACTTTATGTACAGCATATAATACATATTTTGTGTAATTTGATATTTTATGTACCTTATATAACATATATGGTGAAATTTGATATCTTATGTACAGTATATAATATATATGTAGTGTACTTTCATATTTTTTGTATATTATATAATACATATTTGGTGAAATTTGGTATTTTATGTACAGTATATAATATATATTTGGTGAAATTTGATATTTTACATACGGTACGTAATATATATTTGGTGAAATTTGATATTTTATGTACAGTATATAAAATATATTTAGTGTTCTTTCATACTTTATGTACAGTATATAATACATATTTTGTGTAATTTGATATTTTATGTACAGTGTATTTCATATTTTTTGAAGTTTGATATTTTATGTACATTATAAACTATATATTTCGGGAAATGTGATATTTCGTGTACAGTATATAATATATATGTAGTGTATTGTCATATTTTATGTATAGTATATAATACATATTTAGTGAAATTTGATATTTTATGTACAGTATATAATATATATTTGGTGAAATTTGATATTTTATGTACAGTGTGTAATATATATTTGGTAAAATTTGATATTTTAAGTAAAGCATATAATATATATTTAGTGTTCTTTCATACTTTATGTACAGTATATAATATATATTTTGTGAAATATGATATTATATTTACGTTATATACTATATATGGTGAAATTTGATTTTTTATGTACAGTATATAATAAATATTTGGTGAAATTTGATATTTTACATACAGTATGTAATATTTATTTGGTGAAATTTGATATTTTATGTACAGTATATAATATATATGTAGTGTACTTTCATATTTTATGTATAGTATATAATACATATTTTGTGAAATTTGATAATTTATGTACAGTATATAATATATATTTGGTGAAATTTGATATATTACATACTGTATGTAATATATATTTGGTGGAATTTGATATTTTATGTACAGTATTTAAAATATATTTAGTGTTCTTTCATAATTATGTACAGTATATAATACATATTTTGTGTAATTTGATATTTTATGTACAGTATATGATATATTTTTTGAAGTTTGATATTTTATGTAGAGTATAAACTATATATTTCGTGAAATGTGATAACTCGTGTGCAGTATATAACATATATGTAGTCTACAGTCATATTTTATGTATTGTATATAATACATATTTGGTAAAATTTGATATTTTATGTACAGTATATAATATATATTTGGTGAAATTTGATATTTTATGTACAGTATTTAATATATATTTGGTGAAATTTGATATTTTATGTACAGCATATAATATATATTTAGTGTACTTTCATACTTTGTGTACAGTATATAATATTTATTTTCTGAAATTTGATATTATATTTACGTTATATAATATATATGGTGAAATTTGATATTTTATGTACAGTATATAATATATATTTGGTCAAATTTGATATTTTAAATACAGTATGTAATATATATTTGTTGAAATTTGATATTTTATGTACAGTATATAATATATATTTGGTGAAATTTGATATTTTATGTACAGTATATAATATATATTTAGTGTTCTTTCATACTTTATGTACAGTATATAATATATATTTTGTGAAATTTGATATTTCATGTACAGTATGTAATATATATTTGTTGAAATTTGATATTTTATGTACAGTATATAATATATATTTAGTGTTCTTTCATACTTTATGTACAGTATATAATACATATTTAGTGTAATTTGATATTTTATGTACAATATATTATATATTTTTTGAGGTTTGTTATTTTATGTACAGTATAAACTATATATTTGTTGAAATGTGATATTTCATTTACAGTATATAATATATATGTAGTGTACTTTCATATTTTAGGTATAGTATATAATACTTATTTGGTGAAATTTGATATTTTCTGTACAGTATATAATATATATTTGGTGAAATTTGATATTTTATGTACAGTATGTAATATATATTTGGTGAAATTTGATATTTTTTGTACAGTATATTATATATATTTAGTGTTCTTTCATACTTTATGTACAGTATATAATATGCATTTTGTGAAATTTGATATTTTATGTACGTTATATAATATATATGGTGAAATTTGATATTTTATGTACAGTATATAATATGTATTTGGTGAAATTTGATATATTACATACTGTAAGTAATATGTATTTGGTTAAATTTGATATTTTATGTACAGTATATAAAATATATTTAGTGTTCTTTCATACTTTATGTACTGTATAAAATACATATTTTGTGTAATTTGATTTTTTTTGTACAGTGTATTTCATATTTTTTGAAGTTTGATATTTTATGTACAGTATAAACTATATATTTCATGAAATGTGATATTTCGTGTACAGTATATAATATATATGTAGTGTATTGTCATATTTTATGTATAGTATATAATACATATTTAGTGAAATTTGATATTTTATGTACAGTATATAATATATATTTGGTGAAATTTGATATTTTATGTACTGTGTGTAATATATATTTGGTAAAATTTGATATTTTATGTACAGCATATAATATATATTTAGTGTTCTTTCATACTTTATGTACAGTATATAATATATATTTTGTGAAATTTGATATTATATTTACTTTATATAATATATATGGTGAAATTTGATATTTTATGTACAGTATATAATAAATATTTGGTGAAATTTGATATTTTACATACAGTATGTAATATATATTTGGTGAAATTTGATATTTTATGTACAGTATATAATATATATGTAGTGCTCTTTCATACTTTCTTTACAGTATGTAATACATATTTTGTGTAATTTGATATTTTATGTACAGTATATTATATATTTTTTGAAGTTTGATATTTTATGTAAAGTATAAACTATATATTTGGTGAAATGTGATATTTCGTGTACAGGATATAATATATATGTAGTGTACTGTCATATTTTATGTATAGTATATAATACATATTTGGTGAAATTTGATATTTTATGTACAGTATATAATATATATTTGGTGAAATTAGATATTTTATGTACAGTATATAATATATATTTGCTGAAATTTAACATTTTATGTACAGTATATAATACATATTTACTGTTGTTTCATACTTTCTGTACAGTATATAATACATATTTTGTGTAATTTGATAGTTTATGTACGGAATATTATGTATTTTTTGAAGTTTGATATTTTATGTACAGTATAATCTATATATTTAGTGAAATGTTATATTTCGTGTACTGTGTATAATATATATGTAGTGTTTTGTCATATTTTATGTATAGTATATAATACATATTTGGTGAAATTTGATATTTTATGTACAGTATATAATACACATTTGGTGAAATTTGATATTTTATGTACAGTGTGTAATAAATATTTGGTGAAATTTGATATTTCATGTACAGCATATAATATACATTTAGTGTTCTTTCATACTTTATGTACAGTATATAATATATATTTTGTGAAATTTGATATTATATGTACGTTATATAATATATATGGTGTAATTTGATACTTTCTGTACAGTATATAATACATATTTTGTGTAATTTGATATTTTATGTACAGTATATTATATATTTTTTGAGGTTTGTTATTTTATGTACAGTATAAACTATATATTTGGTGAAATGTGATATTTCATGTACAGTATAGAATATATATGTAGTGTACTTTCATATTTTATGTATAGTATATAATACACATTTGGTGAAATTTGATATTTTATGTACAGTATATAATATATATTTGGTGAAATTTGATATTTTTTGTACAGTATGTAATATATATTTCGTGAAATTTGATATTTTATGTACAGTATATACTATATATTTAGTGTTCTTTCATACTTTATGTACAGTATATAATATATATTTTGTGAAATTTGATATTTTATGTAGGTTAAATTATATATATGGTGAAATTTGATATTTTATGTACAGTATATAATATATATGTAGTGTACTTTCATATTTTATGTATAGTATATAATACATATTTGGTGAAATTTGATATTTTATGTACAGTATATAATATGTATTTGGTGAAATTTGATGTATTACATACTGTAAGTAATATATATTTGGTGAAATTTGATATTTTATGTACAGTATATAAAATATATTTAGTGTTCTTTCATACTTTATGTACAGTATATAATACATATTTTGTGTAATTTGATATTTTATGTACTGTATATTATATATTTTTTGAAGTTTGATATTTTATGTACAGTATAAACTATATATTTGGTGAAATATGATATTTTGTGTACAGTATATAATATATATGTAGTGTATTGTCATATTTTATGTATAGTATATAATACATATTTGGTGAAATTTGATATTTTATGTACAGTATATAATATATATTTGGTAAAATTTGATATTTTATGTACAGTGTGTAATATATATTTGGTGAAATTAGATATTTTATTTACAGCATATAATATATATTTAGTGTTCTTTCATACTTTATGTACAGTATATAATATATATTTTGTGAAATTTGATATTATATGTACGTTATATAATATATATGGTGAAATTTGATATTTTGTGTACAGTATATAATATATATTTGGCGAAATTTGATATTTTACATACAGTAAGTAATATATATTTCGTGAAATTTGATATTTTATGTACAGTATATAATATATATTTGGTGAAATTAGATATTTTATGTACAGTATATAATATATATTTGGTGAAATTTGATATTTTATGTACAGTATGTAATATATATTTGGTGAAATTTGATATTTTATGTACAGTATATACTATATATTTAGTGTTCTTTCATACTTTATGTACAGTATATAATATATATTTTGTGAAATTTGATATTTTATGTAGGTTAAATTATATATATGGTGAAATTTGATATTTTATGTACAGTATATAATATATATGTAGTGTACTTTCATATTTTATGTATAGTATATAATACATATTTGGTGAAATTTGATATTTTATGTACAGTATATAATATGTATTTGGTGAAATTTGATGTATTACATACTGTAAGTAATATATATTTGGTGAAATTTGATATTTTATGTACAGTATATAAAATATATTTAGTGTTCTTTCATACTTTATGTACAGTATATAATACATATTTTGTGTAATTTGATATTTTATGTACTGTATATTATATATTTTTTGAAGTTTGATATTTTATGTACAGTATAAACTATATATTTGGTGAAATGTGATATTTTGTGTACAGTATATAATATATAAGTAGTGTATTGTCATATTTTATGTATAGTATATAATACATATTTGGTGAAATTTGATATTTTATGTACAGTATATAATATATATTTGGTGAAATTTGATATTTTATGTACAGTGTGTAATATATACTTGGTGAAATTAGATATTTTATGTACAGCATATAATATATATTTAGTGTTCTTTCATACTTTATGTACAGTATATAATATATATTTTGTGAAATTTCATATTATATGTACGTTATATAATATATATGGTGAAATTTGATATTTTGTGTACAGTATATAATATATATTTGGTGAAATTAGATATTTTATGTACAGTACATAATACATATTTGCTGAAATTTGATATTTTATGTACAGTATATAATATATATTTAGTGTTCTTTCATACTTTATGTACAGTATATAATACATAATTTGTGTAATTTGATATTTTATGTACAGTATATTATATATTTTTTGAACTTTGTTATTTTATGTACAGTATAAACTATGTATTTGGGGAACTTTATAATTTCGTATACAGTATATAATATATATGTAGTGTACTGTCATATTTTAAGTATAGTATATAATACATATATGGTGAAATTTGATATTTTATGTACAGTATATAATACATATTTGGTGAAATTTGATATTTTATGTACAGTATGTAATATATATTTGTTTAAATTTGATATTTTATGTACAGTATATAATATATATTTAGTGTTCTTTCATACTTTATGTACAATATATAATATATATTTTGTGAAATTTGATATTTTATGTAAGTTATATAATATATATGCTGAAATTTGATATTTTATGTACAGTATATAATATATATGTAGTGTACTTTCATATTTTATGTATAGTATATACTACATATTTGGTGAAATTTGATATTTTATGTACAGTATATAATATAGATTTGGTGAAATTTGATTTTTATGTACAGTATGTAATATATATTTAGTGTTCTTTCATACTTTATGTACAGTATATAATATATAATTTGCGAAATTTGGTATTTTATGTACGTTATATAATGTATATGGTGAAATTTGATATTTTATGTACAGTATATGATATATATGTAGTGTACTTTCATATTTTATGTATAGTATATAAAACATATTTGGTGAAATTTGATATTTTATGTACAGTATATAATATGTATTTGGTGAAATTTGATATATTACATACTGTATGTAATATATATTTGGTGAAATTTGATATCTTATGTACAGTATATAAAATATATTTAGTGTTCTTTCATACTTTATGTACAGTATATAATTCATATTTTGTGAAATTTGATATTTTATGTACGTTATATAATATATATGGTGAAATTTGATATTTTATGTACAGTATATAATATATATGTAGTGTACTTTCATATTTTATGTATAGTATATAATACATATTTGTTGAAATTTGATATTTTATGTACAGTATATAATATATATTTGGTGAAATTTGATATTTTACATACAGTATGTAATATATATTAGGTGAAATTTGATATTTTATGTACAGTATATAATATATGTTAAGTGTTCTTTCATAATTTCTGTACAGTATATAATACATATTTTGTGTAATTTGATATTTTATGTACAGTATATTATATATTATTTGAAGTTTGATATTTTATGTACAGTATAAACTATATATTTGGTGAAATGTGATATTTCGTGTACAGTACATAATATATATGTAGTGTACTGTCATATTTTATGTATAGTATATAATACATATTTCGTGAAATTTGATATTTTATGTACAGTATGTAATAAATATTTGGTGAAATTTGATATTTTATGTACAGTATATAATTTATATTTAGTGTTCTTTCATACTTTATGTACAGTATATAATACATATTTTGTGAAATTTGATATTTTATGTTCGTTATATAATGTATATGGTGAAATTTGATATTTTATGTACAGTATATGATATATAAGTAGTGTACTTTCATATTTTATGTATAGTATATAATACATATTTGGTGAAATTTGATATTTTATGTACAGTATATAATATGTATTTAGTGAAATTTGATATATTACATACTGTATGTAATATATATTTGGTGAAATTTGATATCTTTTGTACAGTATATAAAATATATTTAGTGTTCTTTCATACTTTATGTTCAGTATATAATACATATTTTGTGAAATTTGATATTTTATGTACGTTATAGAATATATATGGTGAAATTTGATATTTTTGTACAGTATATAATATATATGTAGTGTACTTTCATATTTTATTTATAGTATATACTATATATTTGGTGAAATGTGATATTTCGTGTACAGTATATAATATATATGTAGTGTACTTTCATGTTTTATGTATAGTATGTAATATATATTTGGTGAAATTTGATATTTTATGTACAGTATATAATATATGTTAAGTGTTCTTTCATAATTTCTGTACAGTATATAATACATATTTTGTGTAATTTGATATTTTATGTACAGTATATTATATATTATTTGAAGTTTGATATTTTATGTACAGTATAAACTATATATTTGCTGAAATGTGATATTTCGTGTACAGTACATAATATATATGTAGTGTACTGTCATATTTTATGTATAGTATATAATACATATTTGGTGAAATTTGATATTTTATGTACAGAATATAATATATATATGGTGAAATTTGATATTTTATGTACAGTATGTAAAATATATTTGTTGAAATTTGATATCTTATGTACAGTATATAGTATATATATAGTGTTCTTTCATACTTTATGTACAGTATATAATACATATTTTGTGTAATTTATTATTTTATGTACAGTATATTATATATTTTTTGAAGTTTGATATTTTATGTACAGTATAAACTATGTATTCCGTGAAATTTGATATTTCGTGTACAGTATATAATATATATGTAGTGTACTGTCATATTTTATGTATAGTATACATAATATATATTATGTACAGTATATATGTACAGTATATAACACAAATATATATTATGTACAGTATATAATATATATTTGGTGAAATTTGATATTTTATGTACAGTATATAAAATATATTTAGTGTTCTTTCATACTTTATGTACAGTATATAATACATATTTTGTGAAATTTGAAATTTTATGTACGTTATATAATATATATGGTGAAATTTGATATTTTATGTACAGTATATAATATATATTTAGTGTACTTTCAAATTTTATGTATAGTATATAATACATATTTGGTGAAATTTGATATTTTATGTACAGTATATAATATAGATTTGGTGAAATTTGATATTTTACATACAGTATGTAATATATATTTGGTGAAATTTGATATTTTATGTATTGTATATAATATATATTTAGTGTTCTTTCATAATTTCTGTACAGTATATAATACATATTTTGTGTAATTTGATATTTTATGTACAGTATATTATATATTGTTTGAAGTTTGATATTTTATGTACAGTATAAACTATATATTTGTTGAAATTTGATATTTTATGTACAGTATATAAAATATATTTAGTGTTCTTTCATACTTTATGTACAGTATATAATACATATTTTGTGAAATTTGAAATTTTATGTACGTTATATAATATATATGGTGAAATTTGATATTTTATGTACAGTATATAATATATATTTAGTGTACTTTCAAATTTTATGTATAGTATATAATACATATTTGGTGAAATTTGATATTTTATGTACAGTATATAATATAGATTTGGTGAAATTTGATATTTTACATACAGTATGTAATATATATTTGGTGAAATTTGATATCTTATGTACAGTATATAATATATATTTAGTGTTCTTTCATAATTTCTGTACAGTATATAATACATATTTTGTGTAATTTGATATTTTATCTACAGTATAAACTATGTATTTGGTGAAATTTTATATTTCGTGTACAGTATATAATATATATGTAGTGTACTGTCATATTTTATGTATAGTATACATAATATATATTATGTACAGTATATATGTACAGTATATATCACAAATATATATTATGTACAGTATATAATATATATTTGGTGAAATTTGATATTTTATGTACAGTATATAAAATATATTTAGTGTTCTTTCATACTTTATGTACAGTATATAATACATATTTATTGTAATTTGATATTTCATGTAGAGTATATTATATATTTTTTGAAGTTTGATATTTTATGTACAGTATAAACTATATATTTCGTGAAATGTGATATTTCGTGGACAGTATATCATATATATGTAGTGTACTGTCATATATTATGTATAGTATATAATATATATTAAGTGAAATTTGATATTTTATGTACAGTATATAATATATATTTGGTGAAATTTGATATATTATGTACAGTATGTAATATATATTTGGTGAAATTTGATATTTTATGTACAGCATATAATAGATATTTAGTGTTCTTTCATACTTTATGTACAGTATATAATATATATTTTGTGAAACTTGGTATTATATGTACGTTATATAATATATATGGTGAAATTTGATATTTTATGTACAGTATATAATATATATGTAGTGTACTTTCATATTTTATGTATAGTATATAATACATATTTGGTGAAATTTGGTATTTTATGTACAGTATATAATATAGATTTGGTGAAATTTGATATTTTACATACAGTATGTAATATATATTTATTGAAATTTAATATTTTATGTACTGTATATAATATATATTTAGTGTTCTTTCATAATTTCTGTACAGTATATAATACATACTTTGTGTAATTTGATATTTTATGTACATTATATTATATATTAATTGAAGTTTGATATTTTATGTACAGTATAAACTATATATTTGGTGAAATGTGATATTTTTTGTACAGTATATAATATATAAGTAGTGTACTGTCATATTTTATATATATTATATAATACATATTTGGTGAAATTTGATATTTTATGTACAGTATATAATATATATGGTGAAATTTGATATTTTATGTACAGTACGTAATATATATTTGTTGAAATTTGATATATTATGTACAGTATATAGTATATATATAGTGTTCTTTCATACTTTATGTACAGTATATAATACATATTTTGTGTAATTTGATATTTTATGTACAGTATATTATATATTTTTTGAAGTTTGATATTTTATGTACAGTATAAACTATGTATTTGGTGAAATTTGATATTTCGTGTACAGTATATAATATATATGTAGTGTACTGTCATATTTTATGTATAGTATACATAATATATATTATGTACAGTATATATGTACAGTATATATCACAAATATATATTATGTACAGTATATAATATATATTTGGTGAAATTTGATATTTTATATACTGTATATAATATATATTTAGTGTTCTTTCATAATTTCTGTACAGTATATAATACATCTTTTGTGTAATTTGATATTTTATTTACAGTATATTATATATTGTTTGAAGTTTGATATTTTATGTACAGTATAAACTATATATTTGGGGAAATGTGATATTTCGTGTACAGTATATAATATATATGTAGTGTACTGTGATATTTTATGTATAGTATATAATACATATTTGGTGAAATTTGATATTTTATGTACAGTATATAATGTATATATGGTGAAATTTGATATTTTATGTACAGTATGTAATATATATTTGTTGAAATTTGATATCTTATGTACAGTATATAGTATATATATAGTGTTCTTTCATACTTTATGAACACTATATAATATATATTTTGTGTAATTTATTATTTTATGTACAGTATATTATATATTGTTTTAAGTTTGATATTTTATGTACAGTATAAACTATGTATTTGGTGAAATTTGATATTTTGTGTACAGTATATAATATATATGTAGTGTACTGTCATATTTTATGTATAGTATACATAATATATATTATGTACAGTATATATGTACAGTATATAACACAAATATATATTATGTACAGTATATAATATATATTTGGTGAAATTTGATATTTTATTTACAGTATATAAAATATATTTAGTGTTCTTTCATACTTTATGTACAGTATATAATACATAATTTGTGAAATTTGAAATTTTATGTACGTTATATAATATATATGGTGAAATTTGATATTTTATGTACAGTATATAATATATATGTAGTGTACTTTCATATTTTATGTATAGTATATAATACATATTTGGTGAAATTTGATATTTTATTTACAGTATATAATATAGATTTGGTGAAATTTGATATTTTACATACAGTATGTAATATATATTTGGTGAAATTTGATATTTTATGTACTGTATATAATATATATTTAGTGTTCTTTCATAATTTCTGTACAGTATATAATACATATTTTGTGTAATTTGATATTTTATGTACAGTATATTATATATTGTTTGAAGTTTCATATTTTATGTACAGTATAAACTATATATTTGTTGAAATTTGATATTTTATGTACAGTATATAATATATATATGGTGAAATTTGATATTTTATGTACAGTATGTAATATATATTTGTTGAAATTTGATATCTTATGTACGGTATATAGTATATATATAGTGTTCTTTCATACTTTATGTACAGTATATAATACATATTTTGTGTAATTTGATATTTCATGTAGAGTATATTATATATTTTTTGAAGTTTGATACTTTATGTACAGTAGAAACTATATATTTCGTGAAATGTGATATTTCGTGTACAGTATATAATATATATGTAGTGTACTTTCATATTTTATGTATAGTATATAATACATATTTGGTGAAATTTGATATTTTATCTACAGTATATAATATAGATTTGGTGAAATTTGATATTTTACATACAGTATGTAATATATATTTGGTGAAATTTGATATTTTATGTACAGCATATAATAGATATTTAGTGTTCTTTCATACTTTATGTACAGTATATAATATATATTTTGTGAAACTTGGTATTATATGTACGTTATATAATATATATGGTGAAATTTGATATTTTATGTACAGTATATAATATATATGTAGTGTACTTTCATATTTTATGTATAGTATATAATACATATTTGGTGAAATTTGATATTTTATGTACAGTATATAATATAGATTTGGTGAAATTTGATATTTTACATACAGTATGTAATATATATTTGGTGAAATTTGATATTTTATGTACAGCATATAATAGATATTTAGTGTTCTTTCATACTTTATGTACAGTATATAATATATATTTTGTGAAACTTGGTATTATATGTACGTTATATAATATATATGGTGAAATTTGATATTTTATGTACAGTATATAATATATATGTAGTGTACTTTCATATTTTATGTATAGTATATAATACATATTTGGTGAAATTTGATATTTTATGTACAGTATATAATATAGATTTGGTGAAATTTGATATTTTACATACAGTATGTAATATATATTTGGTGAAATTTGATATTTTATGTACTGTATATAATATATATTTAGTGTTCTTTCATAATTTCTGTACAGTATATAATACATATTTTGTGTAATTTGATATTTTATGTACAGTATATTATATATTGTTTGAAGTTTGATATTTTATGTACAGTATAAACTATATATTTGTTGAAATTTGATATTTTATGTACAGTATATAATATATATATGGTGAAATTTGATATTTTATGTACAGTATGTAATATATATTTGTTGAAATTTGATATCTTATGTACGGTATATAGTATATATATAGTGTTCTTTCATACTTTATGTACAGTATATAATACATATTTTGTGTAATTTGATATTTCATGTAGAGTATATTATATATTTTTTGAAGTTTGATACTTTATGTACAGTAGAAACTATATATTTCGTGAAATGTGATATTTCGTGTACAGTATATAATATATATGTAGTGTACTTTCATATTTTATGTATAGTATATAATACATATTTGGTGAAATTTGATATTTTATCTACAGTATATAATATAGATTTGGTGAAATTTGATATTTTACATACAGTATGTAATATATATTTGGTGAAATTTGATATTTTATGTACAGCATATAATAGATATTTAGTGTTCTTTCATACTTTATGTACAGTATATAATATATATTTTGTGAAACTTGGTATTATATGTACGTTATATAATATATATGGTGAAATTTGATATTTTATGTACAGTATATAATATATATGTAGTGTACTTTCATATTTTATGTATAGTATATAATACATATTTGGTGAAATTTGATATTTTATGTACAGTATATAATATAGATTTGGTGAAATTTGATATTTTACATACAGTATGTAATATATATTTGGTGAAATTTAATATTTTATGTACTGTATATAATATATATTTAGTGTTCTTTCATAATTTCTGTACAGTATATAATACATACTTTGTGTAATTTGATATTTTATGTACATTATATTATATATTAATTGAAGTTTGATATTTTATGTACAGTATAAACTATATATTTGGTGAAATGTGATATTTTTTGTACAGTATATAATATATAAGTAGTGTACTGTCATATTTTATATATATTATATAATACATATTTGGTGAAATTTGATATTTTATGTACAGTATATAATATATATGGTGAAATTTGATATTTTATGTACAGTACGTAATATATATTTGTTGAAATTTGATATATTATGTACAGTATATAGTATATATATAGTGTTCTTTCATACTTTATGTACAGTATATAATACATATTTTGTGTAATTTGATATTTTATGTACAGTATATTATATATTTTTTGAAGTTTGATATTTTATGTACAGTATAAACTATGTATTTGGTGAAATCTGATATTTCGTGTACAGTATATAATATATATGTAGTGTACTGTCATATTTTATGTATAGTATACATAATATATATTATGTACAGTATATATGTACAGTATATATCACAAATATATATTATGTACAGTATATAATATATATTTGGTGAAATTTGATATTTTATATACTGTATATAATATATATTTAGTGTTCTTTCATAATTTCTGTACAGTATATAATACATCTTTTGTGTAATTTGATATTTTATTTACAGTATATTATATATTGTTTGAAGTTTGATATTTTATGTACAGTATAAACTATATATTTGGGGAAATGTGATATTTCGTGTACAGTATATAATATATATGTAGTGTACTGTGATATTTTATGTATAGTATATAATACATATTTGGTGAAATTTGATATTTTATGTACAGTATATAATGTATATATGGTGAAATTTGATATTTTATGTACAGTATGTAATATATATTTGTTGAAATTTGATATATTATGTACAGTATATAGTATATATATAGTGTTCTTTCATACTTTATGAACACTATATAATATATATTTTGTGTAATTTATTATTTTATGTAAAGTATATTATATATTGTTTTAAGTTTGATATTTTATGTACAGTATAAACTATGTATTTGGTGAAATTTGATATTTTGTGTACAGTATATAATATATATGTAGTGTACTGTCATATTTTATGTATAGTATACATAATATATATTATGTACAGTATATATGTACAGTATATAACACAAATATATATTATGTACAGTATATAATATATATTTGGTGAAATTTGATATTTTATTTACAGTATATAAAATATATTTAGTGTTCTTTCATACTTTATGTACAGTATATAATACATAATTTGTGAAATTTGAAATTTTATGTACGTTATATAATATATATGGTGAAATTTGATATTTTATGTACAGTATATAATATATATGTAGTGTACTTTCATATTTTATGTATAGTATATAATACATATTTGGTGAAATTTGATATTTTATGTACAGTATATAATATAGATTTGGTGAAATTTGATATTTTACATACAGTATGTAATATATATTTGGTAAAATTTGATATTTTATGTACTGTATATAATATATATTTAGTGTTCTTTCATAATTTCTGTACAGTATATAATACATACTTTGTGTAATTTGATATTTTATGTACATTATATTATATATTAATTGAAGTTTGATATTTTATGTACAGTATAAACTATATATTTGTTGAAATTTGATATTTTATGTACAGTATATAATATATATGGTGAAATTTGATATTTTATGTACAGTATGTAATATATATTTGTTGAAATTTGATATCTTATGTACGGTATATAGTATATATATAGTGTTCTTTCATACTTTATGTACAGTATATAATACATATTTTGTGTAATTTGATATTTCATGTAGAGTATATTATATATTTTTTGAAGTTTGATACTTTATGTACAGTAGAAACTATATATTTCGTGAAATGTGATATTTCGTGTACAGTATATAATATATATGTAGTGTACTTTCATATTTTATGTATAGTATATAATACATATTTGGTGAAATTTGATATTTTATCTACAGTATATAATATAGATTTGGTGAAATTTGATATTTTACATACAGTATGTAATATATATTTGGTGAAATTTGATATTTTATGTACAGCATATAATAGATATTTAGTGTTCTTTCATACTTTATGTACAGTATATAATATATATTTTGTGAAACTTGGTATTATATGTACGTTATATAATATATATGGTGAAATTTGATATTTTATGTACAGTATATAATATATATGTAGTGTACTTTCATATTTTATGTATAGTATATAATACATATTTGGTGAAATTTGATATTTTATGTACAGTATATAATATAGATTTGGTGAAATTTGATGTTTTACATACAGTATGTAATATATATTTGGTGAAATTTAATATTTTATGTACTGTATATAATATATATTTACTGTTCTTTCATAATTTCTGTACAGTATATAATACATACTTTGTGTAATTTGATATTTTATGTACATTATATTATATATTAATTGAAGTTTGATATTTTATGTACAGTATAAACTATATATTTGGTGAAATGTGATATTTTTTGTACAGTATATAATATATAAGTAGTGTACTGTCATATTTTATATATATTATATAATACATATTTGGTGAAATTTGATATTTTATGTACAGTATATAATATATATGGTGAAATTTGATATTTTATGTACAGTACGTAATATATATTTGTTGAAATTTGATATATTATGTACAGTATATAGTATATATATAGTGTTCTTTCATACTTTATGTACAGTATATAATACATATTTTGTGTAATTTGATATTTTATGTACAGTATATTATATATTTTTTGAAGTTTGATATTTTATGTACAGTATAAACTATGTATTTGGTGAAATTTGATATTTCGTGTACAGTATATAATATATATGTAGTGTACTGTCATATTTTATGTATAGTATACATAATATATATTATGTACAGTATATATGTACAGTATATATGACAAATATATATTATGTACAGTATATAATATATATTTGGTGAAATTTGATATTTTATATACTGTATATAATATATATTTAGTGTTCTTTCATAATTTCTGTACAGTATATAATACATCTTTTGTGTAATTTGATATTTTATATACAGTATATTATATATTGTTTGAAGTTTGATATTTTATGTACAGTATAAACTATATATTTGGGGAAATGTGATATTTCGTGTACAGTATATAATATATATGTAGTGTACTGTGATATTTTATGTATAGTATATAATACATATTTGGTGAAATTTGATATTTTATGTACAGTATATAATGTATATATGGTGAAATTTGATATTTTATGTACAGTATGTAATATATATTTGTTGAAATTTGATATCTTATGTACAGTATATAGTATATATATTGTGTTCTTTCATACTTTATGAACACTATATAATATATATTTTGTGTAATTTATTATTTTATGTACAGTATATTATATATTGTTTTAAGTTTGATATTTTATGTACAGTATAAACTATGTATTTGGTGAAATTTGATATTTTGTGTACAGTATATAATATATATGTAGTGTACTGTCATATTTTATGTATAGTATACATAATATATATTATGTACAGTATATATGTACAGTATATAACACAAATATATATTATGTACAGTATATAATATATATTTGGTGAAATTTGATATTTTATTTACAGTATATAAAATATATTTAGTGTTCTTTCATACTTTATGTACAGTATATAATACATAATTTGTGAAATTTGAAATTTTATGTACGTTATATAATATATATGGTGAAATTTGATATTTTATGTACAGTATATAATATATATGTAGTGTACTTTCATATTTTATGTATAGTATATAATACATATTTGGTGAAATTTGATATTTTATGTACAGTATATAATATAGATTTGGTGAAATTTGATATTTTACATACAGTATGTAATATATATTTGGTGAAATTTGATATTTTATGTACTGTATATAATATATATTTAGTGTTCTTTCATAATTTCTGTACAGTATATAATACATATTTTGTGTAATTTGATATTTTATGTACAGTATATTATATATTGTTTGAAGTTTGATATTTTATGTACAGTATAAACTATATATTTGTTGAAATTTGATATTTTATGTACAGTATATAATATATATATGGTGAAATTTGATATTTTATGTACAGTATGTAATATATATTTGTTGAAATTTGATATCTTATGTACGGTATATAGTATATATGTAGAGTTCTTTCATACTTTATGTACAGTATATAATACATATTTTGTGTAATTTGATATTTCATGTAGAGTATATTATATATTTTTTGAAGTTTGATACTTTATGTACAGTAGAAACTATATATTTCGTGAAATGTGATATTTCGTGTACAGTATATAATATATATGTAGTGTACTTTCATATTTTATGTATAGTATATAATACATATTTGGTGAAATTTGATATTTTTTCTACAGTATATAATATAGATTTGGTGAAATTTGATATTTTACATACAGTATGTAATATATATTTGGTGAAATTTGATATTTTATGTACAGCATATAATAGATATTTAGTGTTCTTTCATACTTTATGTACAGTATATAATATATATTTTGTTAAACTTGGTATTATATGTACGTTATATAATATATATGGTGAAATTTGATATTTTATGTACAGTATATAATATATATGTAGTGTACTTTCATATTTTATGTATAGTATATAATACATATTTGGTGAAATTTGATATTTTATGTACAGTATATAATATAGATTTGGTGAAATTTGATATTTTACATACAGTATGTAATATATATTTGGTGAAATTTAATATTTTATGTACTGTATATAATATATATTTAGTGTTCTTTCATAATTTCTGTACAGTATATAATACATACTTTGTGTAATTTGATATTTTATGTACATTATATTATATATTAATTGAAGTTTGATATTTTATGTACAGTATAAACTATATATTTGGTGAAATGTGATATTTTTTGTACAGTATATAATATATAAGTAGTGTACTGTCATATTTTATATATATTATATAATACATATTTGGTGAAATTTGATATTTTATGTACAGTATATAATATATATGGTGAAATTTGATATTTTATGTACAGTACGTAATATATATTTGTTGAAATTTGATATATTATGTACAGTATATAGTATATATATAGTGTTCTTTCATACTTTATGTACAGTATATAATACATATTTTGTGTAATTTGATATTTTATGTACAGTATATTATATATTTTTTGAAGTTTGATATTTTATGTACAGTATAAACTATGTATTTGGTGAAATTTGATATTTCGTCTACAGTATATAATATATATGTAGTGTACTGTCATATTTTATGTATAGTATACATAATATATATTATGTACAGTATATATGTACAGTATATATCACAAATATATATTATGTACAGTATATAATATATATTTGGTGAAATTTGATATTTTATATACTGTATATAATATATATTTAGTGTTCTTTCATAATTTCTGTACAGTATATAATACATCTTTTGTGTAATTTGATATTTTATATACAGTATATTATATATTGTTTGAAGTTTGATATTTTATGTACAGTATAAACTATATATTTGGGGAAATGTGATATTTCGTGTACAGTATATAATATATATGTAGTGTACTGTGATATTTTATGTATAGTATATAATACATATTTGGTGAAATTTGATATTTTATGTACAGTATATAATGTATATATGGTGAAATTTGATATTTTATGTACAGTATGTAATATATATTTGTTGAAATTTGATATCTTATGTACAGTATATAGTATATATATTGTGTTCTTTCATACTTTATGAACACTATATAATATATATTTTGTGTAATTTATTATTTTATGTACAGTATATTATATATTGTTTTAAGTTTGATATTTTATGTACAGTATAAACTATGTATTTGGTGAAATTTGATATTTTGTGTACAGTATATAATATATATGTAGTGTACTGTCATATTTTATGTATAGTATACATAATATATATTATGTACAGTATATATGTACAGTATATAACACAAATATATATTATGTACAGTATATAATATATATTTGGTGACATTTGATATTTTATTTACAGTATATAAAATATATTTAGTGTTCTTTCATACTTTATGTACAGTATATAATACATAATTTGTGAAATTTGAAATTTTATGTACGTTATATAATATATATGGTGAAATTTGATATTTTATGTACAGTATATAATATATATGTAGTGTACTTTCATATTTTATGTATAGTATATAATACATATTTGGTGAAATTTGATATTTTATGTACAGTATATAATATAGATTTGGTGAAATTTGATATTTTACATACAGTATGTAATATATATTTGGTGAAATTTGATATTTTATGTACTGTATATAATATATATTTAGTGTTCTTTCATAATTTCTGTACAGTATATAATACATATTTTGTGTAATTTGATATTTTATGTACAGTATATTATATATTGTTTGAAGTTTGATATTTTATGTACAGTATAAACTATATATTTGTTGAAATTTGATATTTTATGTACAGTATATAATATATATATGGTGAAATTTGATATTTTATGTACAGTATGTAATATATATTTGTTGAAATTTGATATCTTATGTACGGTATATAGTATATATATAGTGTTCTTTCATACTTTATGTACAGTATATAATACATATTTTGTGTAATTTGATATTTCATGTAGAGTATATTATATATTTTTTGAAGTTTGATACTTTATGTACAGTAGAAACTATATATTTCGTGAAATGTGATATTTCGTGTACAGTATATAATATATATGTAGTGTACTTTCATATTTTATGTATAGTATATAATACATATTTGGTGAAATTTGATATTTTATCTACAGTATATAATATAGATTTGGTGAAATTTGATATTTTACATACAGTATGTAATATATATTTGGTGAAATTTGATATTTTATGTACAGCATATAATAGATATTTAGTGTTCTTTCATACTTTATGTACAGTATATAATATATATTTTGTGAAACTTGGTATTATATGTACGTTATATAATATATATGGTGAAATTTGATATTTTATGTACAGTATATAATATATATGTAGTGTACTTTCATATTTTATGTATAGTATATAATACATATTTGGTGAAATTTGATATTTTATGTACAGTATATAATATAGATTTGGTGAAATTTGATATTTTACATACAGTATGTAATATATATTTGGTGAAATTTAATATTTTATGTACTGTATATAATATATATTTAGTGTTCTTTCATAATTTCTGTACAGTATATAATACATACTTTGTGTAATTTGATATTTTATGTACATTATATTATATATTAATTGAAGTTTGATATTTTATGTACAGTATAAACTATATATTTGGTGAAATGTGATATTTTTTGTACAGTATATAATATATAAGTAGTGTACTGTCATATTTTATATATATTATATAATACATATTTGGTGAAATTTGATATTTTATGTACAGTATATAATATATATGGTGAAATTTGATATTTTATGTACAGTACGTAATATATATTTGTTGAAATTTGATATATTATGTACAGTATATAGTATATATATAGTGTTCTTTCATACTTTATGTACAGTATATAATACATATTTTGTGTAATTTGATATTTTATGTACAGTATATTATATATTTTTTGAAGTTTGATATTTTATGTACAGTATAAACTATGTATTTGGTGAAATTTGATATTTCGTGTACAGTATATAATATATATGTAGTGTACTGTCATATTTTATGTATAGTATACATAATATATATTATGTACAGTATATATGTACAGTATATATCACAAATATATATTATGTACAGTATATAATATATATTTGGTGAAATTTGATATTTTATATACTGTATATAATATATATTTAGTGTTCTTTCATAATTTCTGTACAGTATATAATACATCTTTTGTGTAATTTGATATTTTATATACAGTATATTATATATTGTTTGAAGTTTGATATTTTATGTACAGTATAAACTATATATTTGGGGAAATGTGATATTTCGTGTACAGTATATAATATATATGTAGTGTACTGTGATATTTTATGTATAGTATATAATACATATTTGGTGAAATTTGATATTTTATGTACAGTATATAATGTATATATGGTGAAATTTGATATTTTATGTACAGTATGTAATATATATTTGTTGAAATTTGATATCTTATGTACAGTATATAGTATATATATTGTGTTCTTTCATACTTTATGAACACTATATAATATATATTTTGTGTAATTTATTATTTTATGTACAGTATATTATATATTGTTTTAAGTTTGATATTTTATGTACAGTATAAACTATGTATTTGGTGAAATTTGATATTTTGTGTACAGTATATAAGATATATGTAGTGTACTGTCATATTTTATGTATAGTATACATAATATATATTATGTACAGTATATATGTACAGTATATAACACAAATATATATTATGTACAGTATATAATATATATTTGGTGACATTTGATATTTTATTTACAGTATATAAAATATATTTAGTGTTCTTTCATACTTTATGTACAGTATATAATACATAATTTGTGAAATTTGAAATTTTATGTACGTTATATAATATATATGGTGAAATTTGATATTTTATGTACAGTATATAATATATATGTAGTGTACTTTCATATTTTATGTATAGTATATAATACATATTTGGTGAAATTTGATATTTTATGTACAGTATATAATATAGATTTGGTGAAATTTGATATTTTACATACAGTATGTAATATATATTTGGTGAAATTTGATATTTTATGTACTGTATATAATATATATTTAGTGTTCTTTCATAATTTCTGTACAGTATATAATACATATTTTGTGTAATTTGATATTTTATGTACAGTATATTATATATTGTTTGAAGTTTGATATTTTATGTACAGTATAAACTATATATTTGTTGAAATTTGATATTTTATGTACAGTATATAATATATATATGGTGAAATTTGATATTTTATGTACAGTATGTAATATATATTTGTTGAAATTTGATATCTTATGTACGGTATATAGTATATATATAGTGTTCTTTCATACTTTATGTACAGTATATAATACATATTTTGTGTAATTTGATATTTCATGTAGAGTATATTATATATTTTTTGAAGTTTGATACTTTATGTACAGTAGAAACTATATATTTCGTGAAATGTGATATTTTGTGTACAGTATATAATATATATGTAGTGTACTTTCATATTTTATGTATAGTATATAATACATATTTGGTGAAATTTGATATTTTATCTACAGTATATAATATAGATTTGGTGAAATTTGATATTTTACATACAGTATGTAATATATATTTGGTGAAATTTGATATTTTATGTACAGCATATAATAGATATTTAGTGTTCTTTCATACTTTATGTACAGTATATAATATATATTTTGTGAAACTTGGTATTATATGTACGTTATATAATATATATGGTGAAATTTGATATTTTATGTACAGTATATAATATATATGTAGTGTACTTTCATATTTTATGTATAGTATATAATACATATTTGGTGAAATTTGATATTTTATGTACAGTATATAATATAGATTTGGTGAAATTTGATATTTTACATACAGTATGTAATATATATTTGGTGAAATTTAATATTTTATGTACTGTATATAATATATATTTAGTGTTCTTTCATAATTTCTGTACAGTATATAATACATACTTTGTGTAATTTGATATTTTATGTACATTATATTATATATTAATTGAAGTTTGATATTTTATGTACAGTATAAACTATATATTTGGTGAAATGTGATATTTTTTGTACAGTATATAATATATAAGTAGTGTACTGTCATATTTTATATATATTATATAATACATATTTGGTGAAATTTGATATTTTATGTACAGTATATAATATATATGGTGAAATTTGATATTTTATGTACAGTACGTAATATATATTTGTTGAAATTTGATATATTATGTACAGTATATAGTATATATATAGTGTTCTTTCATACTTTATGTACAGTATATAATACATATTTTGTGTAATTTGATATTTTATGTACAGTATATTATATATTTTTTGAAGTTTGATATTTTATGTACAGTATAAACTATGTATTTGGTGAAATTTGATATTTCGTGTACAGTATATAATATATATGTAGTGTACTGTCATATTTTATGTATAGTATACATAATATATATTATGTACAGTATATATGTACAGTATATATCACAAATATATATTATGTACAGTATATAATATATATTTGGTGAAATTTGATATTTTATATACTGTATATAATATATATTTAGTGTTCTTTCATAATTTCTGTACAGTATATAATACATCTTTTGTGTAATTTGATATTTTATTTACAGTATATTATATATTGTTTGAAGTTTGATATTTTATGTACAGTATAAACTATATATTTGGGGAAATGTGATATTTCGTGTACAGTATATAATATATATGTAGTGTACTGTGATATTTTATGTATAGTATATAATACATATTTGGTGAAATTTGATATTTTATGTACAGTATATAATGTATATATGGTGAAATTTGATATTTTATGTACAGTATGTAATATATATTTGTTGAAATTTGATATCTTATGTACAGTATATAGTATATATATTGTGTTCTTTCATACTTTATGAACACTATATAATATATATTTTGTGTAATTTATTATTTTATATACAGTATATTATATATTGTTTTAAGTTTGATATTTTATGTACAGTATAAACTATGTATTTGGTGAAATTTGATATTTTGTGTACAGTATATAATATATATGTAGTGTACTGTCATATTTTATGTATACTATACATAATATATATTATGTACAGTATATATGTACAGTATATAACACAAATATATATTATGTACAGTATATAATATATATTTGGTGAAATTTGATATTTTATTTACAGTATATAAAATATATTTAGTGTTCTTTCATACTTTATGTACAGTATATAATACATAATTTGTGAAATTTGAAATTTTATGTACGTTATATAATATATATGGTGAAATTTGATATTTTATGTACAGTATATAATATATATGTAGTGTACTTTCATATTTTATGTATAGTATATAATACATATTTGGTGAAATTTGATATTTTACATACAGTATGTAATATATATTTGGTGAAATTTGATATTTTATGTACTGTATATAATATATATTTAGTGTTCTTTCATAATTTCTGTACAGTATATAATACATATTTTGTGTAATTTGATATTTTATGTACAGTATATTATATATTGTTTGAAGTTTGATATTTTATGTACAGTATAAACTATATATTTGTTGAAATTTGATATTTTATGTACAGTATATAATATATATATGGTGAAATTTGATATTTTATGTACAGTATGTAATATATATTTGTTGAAATTTGATATCTTATGTACGGTATATAGTATATATATAGTGTTCTTTCATACTTTATGTACAGTATATAATACATATTTTGTGTAATTTGATATTTCATGTAGAGTATATTATATATTTTTTGAAGTTTGATACTTTATGTACAGTAGAAACTATATATTTCGTGAAATGTGATATTTTGTGTACAGTATATAATATATATGTAGTGTACTTTCATATTTTATGTATAGTATATAATACATATTTGGTGAAATTTGATATTTTATCTACAGTATATAATATAGATTTGGTGAAATTTGATATTTTACATACAGTATGTAATATATATTTGGTGAAATTTGATATTTTATGTACAGCATATAATAGATATTTAGTGTTCTTTCATACTTTATGTACAGTATATAATATATATTTTGTGAAACTTGGTATTATATGTACGTTATATAATATATATGGTGAAATTTGATATTTTATGTACAGTATATAATATATATGTAGTGTACTTTCATATTTTATGTATAGTATATAATACATATTTGGTGAAATTTGATATTTTATGTACAGTATATAATATAGATTTGGTGAAATTTGATATTTTACATACAGTATGTAATATATATTTGGTGAAATTTAATATTTTATGTACTGTATATAATATATATTTAGTGTTCTTTCATAATTTCTGTACAGTATATAATACATACTTTGTGTAATTTGATATTTTATGTACATTATATTATATATTAATTGAAGTTTGATATTTTATGTACAGTATAAACTATATATTTGGTGAAATGTGATATTTTTTGTACAGTATATAATATATAAGTAGTGTACTGTCATATTTTATATATATTATATAATACATATTTGGTGAAATTTGATATTTTATGTACAGTATATAATATATATGGTGAAATTTGATATTTTATGTACAGTACGTAATATATATTTGTTGAAATTTGATATATTATGTACAGTATATAGTATATATATAGTGTTCTTTCATACTTTATGTACAGTATATAATACATATTTTGTGTAATTTGATATTTTATGTACAGTATATTATATATTTTTTGAAGTTTGATATTTTATGTACAGTATAAACTATGTATTTGGTGAAATTTGATATTTCGTGTACAGTATATAATATATATGTAGTGTACTGTCATATTTTATGTATAGTATACATAATATATATTATGTACAGTATATATGTACAGTATATATCACAAATATATATTATGTACAGTATATAATATATATTTGGTGAAATTTGATATTTTATATACTGTATATAATATATATTTAGTGTTCTTTCATAATTTCTGTACAGTATATAATACATCTTTTGTGTAATTTGATATTTTATTTACAGTATATTATATATTGTTTGAAGTTTGATATTTTATGTACAGTATAAACTATATATTTGGGGAAATGTGATATTTCGTGTACAGTATATAATATATATGTAGTGTACTGTGATATTTTATGTATAGTATATAATACATATTTGGTGAAATTTGATATTTTATGTACAGTATATAATGTATATATGGTGAAATTTGATATTTTATGTACAGTATGTAATATATATTTGTTGAAATTTGATATCTTATGTACAGTATATAGTATATATATAGTGTTCTTTCATACTTTATGAACACTATATAATATATATTTTGTGTAATTTATTATTTTATGTACAGTATATTATATATTGTTTTAAGTTTGATATTTTATGTACAGTATAAACTATGTATTTGGTGAAATTTGATATTTTGTGTACAGTATATAATATATATGTAGTGTACTGTCATATTTTATGTATAGTATACATAATATATATTATGTACAGTATATATGTACAGTATATAACACAAATATATATTATGTACAGTATATAATATATATTTGGTGAAATTTGATATTTTATTTACAGTATATAAAATATATTTAGTGTTCTTTCATACTTTATGTACAGTATATAATACATAATTTGTGAAATTTGAAATTTTATGTACGTTATATAATATATATGGTGAAATTTGATATTTTATGTACAGTATATAATATATATGTAGTGTACTTTCATATTTTATGTATAGTATATAATACATATTTGGTGAAATTTGATATTTTATGTACAGTATATAATATAGATTTGGTGAAATTTGATATTTTACATACAGTATGTAATATATATTTGGTGAAATTTGATATTTTATGTACTGTATATAATATATATTTAGTGTTCTTTCATAATTTCTGTACAGTATATAATACATATTTTGTGTAATTTGATATTTTATGTACAGTATATTATATATTGTTTGAAGTTTGATATTTTATGTACAGTATAAACTATATATTTGTTGAAATTTGATATTTTATGTACAGTATATAATATATATATGGTGAAATTTGATATTTTATGTACAGTATGTAATATATATTTGTTGAAATTTGATATCTTATGTACGGTATATAGTATATATATAGTGTTCTTTCATACTTTATGTACAGTATATAATACATATTTTGTGTAATTTGATATTTCATGTAGAGTATATTATATATTTTTTGAAGTTTGATACTTTATGTACAGTAGAAACTATATATTTCGTGAAATGTGATATTTCGTGTACAGTATATAATATATATGTAGTGTACTTTCATATTTTATGTATAGTATATAATACATATTTGGTGAAATTTGATATTTTATCTACAGTATATAATATAGATTTGGAGAAATTTGATATTTTACGTACAGTATGTAATATATATTTGGTGAAATTTGATATTTTATGTACAGCATATAATAGATATTTAGTGTTCTTTCATACTTTATGTACAGTATATAATATATATTTTGTGAAACTTGGTATTATATTTACGTTATATAATATATATGGTGAAATTTGATATTTTATGTACAGTATATAATATATATGTAGTGTACTTTCATATTTTATGTATAGTATATAATACATATTTGGTGAAATTTGATATTTTATGTACAGTATATAATATAGATTTGGTGAAATTTGATATTTTACATACAGTATGTAATATATATTTGGTGAAATTTAATATTTTATGTACTGTATATAATATATATTTAGTGTTCTTTCATAATTTCTGTACAGTATATAATATATACTTTGTGTAATTTGATATTTTATGTACATTATATTATATATTAATTGAAGTTTGATATTTTATGTACAGTATAAACTATATATTTGGTGAAATGTGATATTTTTTGTACAGTATATAATATATAAGTAGTGTACTGTCATATTTTATATATATTATATAATACATATTTGGTGAAATTTGATATTTTATGTACAGTATATAATATATATGGTGAAATTTGATATTTTATGTACAGTACGTAATATATATTTGTTGAAATTTGATATATTATGTACAGTATATAGTATATATATAGTGTTCTTTCATACTTTATGTACAGTATATAATACATATTTTGTGTAATTTGATATTTTATGTACAGTATATTATATATTTTTTGAAGTTTGATATTTTATGTACAGTATAAACTATGTATTTGGTGAAATTTGATATTTCGTGTACAGTATATAATATATATGTAGTGTACTGTCATATTTTATGTATAGTATACATAATATATATTATGTACAGTATATATGTACAGTATATATCACAAATATATATTATGTACAGTATATAATACATATTTGGTGAAATTTGATATTTTATATACTGTATATAATATATATTTAGTGTTCTTTCATAATTTCTGTACAGTATATAATACATCTTTTGTGTAATTTGATATTTTATTTACAGTATATTATATATTGTTTGAAGTTTGATATTTTATGTACAGTATAAACTATATATTTGGGGAAATGTGATATTTCGTGTACAGTATATAATATATATGTAGTGTACTGTGATATTTTATGTATAGTATATAATACATATTTGGTGAAATTTGATATTTTATGTACAGTATATAATGTATATATGGTGAAATTTGATATTTTATGTACAGTATGTAATATATATTTGTTGAAATTTGATATCTTATGTACAGTATATAGTATATATATAGTGTTCTTTCATACTTTATGAACACTATATAATATATATTTTGTGTAATTTATTATTTTATGTACAGTATATTATATATTGTTTTAAGTTTGATATTTTATGTACAGTATAAACTATGTATTTGGCGAAATTTGATATTTTGAGTACAGTATATAATATATATGTAGTGTACTGTCATATTTTATGTATAGTATACATAATATATATTATGTACAGTATATATGTACAGTATATAACACAAATATATATTATGTACAGTATATAATATATATTTGGTGAAATTTGATATTTTATTTACAGTATATAAAATATATTTAGTGTTCTTTCATACTTTATGTACAGTATATAATACATAATTTGTGAAATTTGAAATTTTATGTACGTTATATAATATATATGGTGAAATTTGATATTTTATGTACAGTATATAATATATATGTAGTGTACTTTCATATTTTATGTATAGTATATAATACATATTTGGTGAAATTTGATATTTTACATACAGTATGTAATATATATTTGGTGAAATTTGATATTTTATGTACTGTATATAATATATATTTAGTGTTCTTTCATAATTTCTGTACAGTATATAATACATATTTTGTGTAATTTGATATTTTATGTACAGTATATTATATATTGTTTGAAGTTTGATATTTTATGTACAGTATAAACTATATATTTGTTGAAATTTGATATTTTATGTACAGTATATAATATATATATGGTGAAATTTGATATTTTATGTACAGTATGTAATATATATTTGTTGAAATTTGATATCTTATGTACGGTATATAGTATATATATAGTGTTCTTTCATACTTTATGTACAGTATATAATACATATTTTGTGTAATTTGATATTTCATGTAGAGTATATTATATATTTTTTGAAGTTTGATACTTTATGTACAGTAGAAACTATATATTTCGTGAAATGTGATATTTTGTGTACAGTATATAATATATATGTAGTGTACTTTCATATTTTATGTATAGTATATAATACATATTTGGTGAAATTTGATATTTTATCTACAGTATATAATATAGATTTGGTGAAATTTGATATTTTACATACAGTATGTAATATATATTTGGTGAAATTTGATATTTTATGTACAGCATATAATAGATATTTAGTGTTCTTTCATACTTTATGTACAGTATATAATATATATTTTGTGAAACTTGGTATTATATGTACGTTATATAATATATATGGTGAAATTTGATATTTTATGTACAGTATATAATATATATGTAGTGTACTTTCATATTTTATGTATAGTATATAATACATATTTGGTGAAATTTGATATTTTATGTACAGTATATAATATAGATTTGGTGAAATTTGATATTTTACATACAGTATGTAATATATATTTGGTGAAATTTAATATTTTATGTACTGTATATAATATATATTTAGTGTTCTTTCATAATTTCTGTACAGTATATAATACATACTTTGTGTAATTTGATATTTTATGTACGTTATATTATATATTAATTGAAGTTTGATATTTTATGTACAGTATAAACTATATATTTGGTGAAATGTGATATTTTTTGTACAGTATATAATATATAAGTAGTGTACTGTCATATTTTATATATATTATATAATACATATTTGGTGAAATTTGATATTTTATGTACAGTATATAATATATATGGTGAAATTTGATATTTTATGTACAGTACGTAATATATATTTGTTGAAATTTGATATATTATGTACAGTATATAGTATATATATAGTGTTCTTTCATACTTTATGTACAGTATATAATACATATTTTGTGTAATTTGATATTTTATGTACAGTATATTATATATTTTTTGAAGTTTGATATTTTATGTACAGTATAAACTATGTATTTGGTGAAATTTGATATTTCGTGTACAGTATATAATATATATGTAGTGTACTGTCATATTTTATGTATAGTATACATAATATATATTATGTACAGTATATATGTACAGTATATATCACAAATATATATTATGTACAGTATATAATATATATTTGGTGAAATTTGATATTTTATATACTGTATATAATATATATTTAGTGTTCTTTCATAATTTCTGTACAGTATATAATACATCTTTTGTGTAATTTGATATTTTATTTACAGTATATTATATATTGTTTGAAGTTTGATATTTTATGTACAGTATAAACTATATATTTGGGGAAATGTGATATTTCGTGTACAGTATATAATATATATGTAGTGTACTGTGATATTTTATGTATAGTATATAATACATATTTGGTGAAATTTGATATTTTATGTACAGTATATAATGTATATATGGTGAAATTTGATATTTTATGTACAGTATGTAATATATATTTGTTGAAATTTGATATCTTATGTACAGTATATAGTATATATATAGTGTTCTTTCATACTTTATGAACACTATATAATATATATTTTGTGTAATTTATTATTATATGTACAGTATATTATATATTGTTTTAAGTTTGATATTTTATGTACAGTATAAACTATGTATTTGGTGAAATTTGATATTTTGTGTACAGTATATAATATATATGTAGTGTACTGTCATATTTTATGTATAGTATACATAATATATATTATGTACAGTATATATGTACAGTATATAACACAAATATATATTATGTACAGTATATAATATATATTTGGTGAAATTTGATATTTTATTTACAGTATATAAAATATATTTAGTGTTCTTTCATACTTTATGTACAGTATATAATACATAATTTGTGAAATTTGAAATTTTATGTACGTTATATAATATATATGGTGAAATTTGATATTTTATGTACAGTATATAATATATATGTAGTGTACTTTCATATTTTATGTATAGTATATAATACATATTTGGTGAAATTTGATATTTTATGTACAGTATATAATATAGATTTGGTGAAATTTGATATTTTACATACAGTATGTAATATATATTTGGTGAAATTTGATATTTTATGTACTGTATATAATATATATTTAGTGTTCTTTCATAATTTCTGTACAGTATATAATACATATTTTGTGTAATTTGATATTTTATGTACAGTATATTATATATTGTTTGAAGTTTGATATTTTATGTACAGTATAAACTATATATTTGTTGAAATTTGATATTTTATGTACAGTATATAATATATATATGGTGAAATTTGATATTTTATGTACAGTATGTAATATATATTTGTTGAAATTTGATATCTTATGTACGGTATATAGTATATATATAGTGTTCTTTCATACTTTATGTACAGTATATAATACATATTTTGTGTAATTTGATATTTCATGTAGAGTATATTATATATTTTTTGAAGTTTGATACTTTATGTACAGTAGAAACTATATATTTCGTGAAATGTGATATTTCGTGTACAGTATATAATATATATGTAGTGTACTTTCATATTTTATGTATAGTATATAATACATATTTGGTGAAATTTGATATTTTATCTACAGTATATAATATAGATTTGGTGAAATTTGATATTTTACATACAGTATGTAATATATATTTGGTGAAATTTGATATTTTATGTACAGCATATAATAGATATTTAGTGTTCTTTCATACTTTATGTACAGTATATAATATATATTTTGTGAAACTTGGTATTATATGTACGTTATATAATATATATGGTGAAATTTGATATTTTATGTACAGTATATAATATATATGTAGTGTACTTTCATATTTTATGTATAGTATATAATACATATTTGGTGAAATTTGATATTTTATGTACAGTATATAATATAGATTTGGTGAAATTTGATATTTTACATACAGTATGTAATATATATTTGGTGAAATTTAATATTTTATGTACTGTATATAATATATATTTAGTGTTCTTTCATAATTTCTGTACAGTATATAATACATACTTTGTGTAATTTGATATTTTATGTACATTATATTATATATTAATTGAAGTTTGATATTTTATGTACAGTATAAACTATATATTTGGTGAAATGTGATATTTTTTGTACAGTATATAATATATAAGTAGTGTACTGTCATATTTTATATATATTATATAATACATATTTGGTGAAATTTGATATTTTATGTACAGTATATAATATATATGGTGAAATTTGATATTTTATGTACAGTACGTAATATATATTTGTTGAAATTTGATATATTATGTACAGTATATAGTATATATATAGTGTTCTTTCATACTTTATGTACAGTATATAATACATATTTTGTGTAATTTGATATTTTATGTACAGTATATTATATATTTTTTGAAGTTTGATATTTTATGTACAGTATAAACTATGTATTTGGTGAAATTTGATATTTCGTGTACAGTATATAATATATATGTAGTGTACTGTCATATTTTATGTATAGTATACATAATATATATTATGTACAGTATATATGTACAGTATATATCACAAATATATATTATGTACAGTATATAATATATATTTGGTGAAATTTGATATTTTATATACTGTATATAATATATATTTAGTGTTCTTTCATAATTTCTGTACAGTATATAATACATCTTTTGTGTAATTTGATATTTTATTTACAGTATATTATATATTGTTTGAAGTTTGATATTTTATGTACAGTATAAACTATATATTTGGGGAAATGTGATATTTCGTGTACAGTATATAATATATATGTAGTGTACTGTGATATTTTATGTATAGTATATAATACATATTTGGTGAAATTTGATATTTTATGTACAGTATATAATGTATATATGGTGAAATTTGATATTTTATGTACAGTATGTAATATATATTTGTTGAAATTTGATATCTTATGTACAGTATATAGTATATATATTGTGTTCTTTCATACTTTATGAACACTATATAATATATATTTTGTGTAATTTATTATTTTATGTACAGTATATTATATATTGTTTTAAGTTTGATATTTTATGTACAGTATAAACTATGTATTTGGTGAAATTTGATATTTTGTGTACAGTATATAATATATATGTAGTGTACTGTCATATTTTATGTATACTATACATAATATATATTATGTACAGTATATATGTACAGTATATAACACAAATATATATTATGTACAGTATATAATATATATTTGGTGAAATTTGATATTTTATTTACAGTATATAAAATATATTTAGTGTTCTTTCATACTTTATGTACAGTATATAATACATAATTTGTGAAATTTGAAATTTTATGTACGTTATATAATATATATGGTGAAATTTGATATTTTATGTACAGTATATAATATATATGTAGTGTACTTTCATATTTTATGTATAGTATATAATACATATTTGGTGAAATTTGATATTTTACATACAGTATGTAATATATATTTGGTGAAATTTGATATTTTATGTACTGTATATAATATATATTTAGTGTTCTTTCATAATTTCTGTACAGTATATAATACATATTTTGTGTAATTTGATATTTTATGTACAGTATATTATATATTGTTTGAAGTTTGATATTTTATGTACAGTATAAACTATATATTTGTTGAAATTTGATATTTTATGTACAGTATATAATATATATATGGTGAAATTTGATATTTTATGTACAGTATGTAATATATATTTGTTGAAATTTGATATCTTATGTACGGTATATAGTATATATATAGTGTTCTTTCATACTTTATGTACAGTATATAATACATATTTTGTGTAATTTGATATTTCATGTAGAGTATATTATATATTTTTTGAAGTTTGATACTTTATGTACAGTAGAAACTATATATTTCGTGAAATGTGATATTTTGTGTACAGTATATAATATATATGTAGTGTACTTTCATATTTTATGTATAGTATATAATACATATTTGGTGAAATTTGATATTTTATCTACAGTATATAATATAGATTTGGTGAAATTTGATATTTTACATACAGTATGTAATATATATTTGGTGAAATTTGATATTTTATGTACAGCATATAATAGATATTTAGTGTTCTTTCATACTTTATGTACAGTATATAATATATATTTTGTGAAACTTGGTATTATATGTACGTTATATAATATATATGGTGAAATTTGATATTTTATGTACAGTATATAATATATATGTAGTGTACTTTCATATTTTATGTATAGTATATAATACATATTTGGTGAAATTTGATATTTTATGTACAGTATATAATATAGATTTGGTGAAATTTGATATTTTACATACAGTATGTAATATATATTTGGTGAAATTTAATATTTTATGTACTGTATATAATATATATTTAGTGTTCTTTCATAATTTCTGTACAGTATATAATACATACTTTGTGTAATTTGATATTTTATGTACATTATATTATATATTAATTGAAGTTTGATATTTTATGTACAGTATAAACTATATATTTGGTGAAATGTGATATTTTTTGTACAGTATATAATATATAAGTAGTGTACTGTCATATTTTATATATATTATATAATACATATTTGGTGAAATTTGATATTTTATGTACAGTATATAATATATATGGTGAAATTTGATATTTTATGTACAGTACGTAATATATATTTGTTGAAATTTGATATATTATGTACAGTATATAGTATATATATAGTGTTCTTTCATACTTTATGTACAGTATATAATACATATTTTGTGTAATTTGATATTTTATGTACAGTATATTATATATTTTTTGAAGTTTGATATTTTATGTACAGTATAAACTATGTATTTGGTGAAATTTGATATTTCGTGTACAGTATATAATATATATGTAGTGTACTGTCATATTTTATGTATAGTATACATAATATATATTATGTACAGTATATATGTACAGTATATATCACAAATATATATTATGTACAGTATATAATATATATTTGGTGAAATTTGATATTTTATATACTGTATATAATATATATTTAGTGTTCTTTCATAATTTCTGTACAGTATATAATACATCTTTTGTGTAATTTGATATTTTATTTACAGTATATTATATATTGTTTGAAGTTTGATATTTTATGTACAGTATAAACTATATATTTGGGGAAATGTGATATTTCGTGTACAGTATATAATATATATGTAGTGTACTGTGATATTTTATGTATAGTATATAATACATATTTGGTGAAATTTGATATTTTATGTACAGTATATAATGTATATATGGTGAAATTTGATATTTTATGTACAGTATGTAATATATATTTGTTGAAATTTGATATCTTATGTACAGTATATAGTATATATATAGTGTTCTTTCATACTTTATGAACACTATATAATATATATTTTGTGTAATTTATTATTTTATGTACAGTATATTATATATTGTTTTAAGTTTGATATTTTATGTACAGTATAAACTATGTATTTGGTGAAATTTGATATTTTGTGTACAGTATATAATATATATGTAGTGTACTGTCATATTTTATGTATAGTATACATAATATATATTATGTACAGTATATATGTACAGTATATAACACAAATATATATTATGTACAGTATATAATATATATTTGGTGAAATTTGATATTTTATTTACAGTATATAAAATATATTTAGTGTTCTTTCATACTTTATGTACAGTATATAATACATAATTTGTGAAATTTGAAATTTTATGTACGTTATATAATATATATGGTGAAATTTGATATTTTATGTACAGTATATAATATATATGTAGTGTACTTTCATATTTTATGTATAGTATATAATACATATTTGGTGAAATTTGATATTTTATGTACAGTATATAATATAGATTTGGTGAAATTTGATATTTTACATACAGTATGTAATATATATTTGGTGAAATTTGATATTTTATGTACTGTATATAATATATATTTAGTGTTCTTTCATAATTTCTGTACAGTATATAATACATATTTTGTGTAATTTGATATTTTATGTACAGTATATTATATATTGTTTGAAGTTTGATATTTTATGTACAGTATAAACTATATATTTGTTGAAATTTGATATTTTATGTACAGTATATAATATATATATGGTGAAATTTGATATTTTATGTACAGTATGTAATATATATTTGTTGAAATTTGATATCTTATGTACGGTATATAGTATATATATAGTGTTCTTTCATACTTTATGTACAGTATATAATACATATTTTGTGTAATTTGATATTTCATGTAGAGTATATTATATATTTTTTGAAGTTTGATACTTTATGTACAGTAGAAACTATATATTTCGTGAAATGTGATATTTCGTGTACAGTATATAATATATATGTAGTGTACTTTCATATTTTATGTATAGTATATAATACATATTTGGTGAAATTTGATATTTTATCTACAGTATATAATATAGATTTGGAGAAATTTGATATTTTACGTACAGTATGTAATATATATTTGGTGAAATTTGATATTTTATGTACAGCATATAATAGATATTTAGTGTTCTTTCATACTTTATGTACAGTATATAATATATATTTTGTGAAACTTGGTATTATATTTACGTTATATAATATATATGGTGAAATTTGATATTTTATGTACAGTATATAATATATATGTAGTGTACTTTCATATTTTATGTATAGTATATAATACATATTTGGTGAAATTTGATATTTTATGTACAGTATATAATATAGATTTGGTGAAATTTGATATTTTACATACAGTATGTAATATATATTTGGTGAAATTTAATATTTTATGTACTGTATATAATATATATTTAGTGTTCTTTCATAATTTCTGTACAGTATATAATATATACTTTGTGTAATTTGATATTTTATGTACATTATATTATATATTAATTGAAGTTTGATATTTTATGTACAGTATAAACTATATATTTGGTGAAATGTGATATTTTTTGTACAGTATATAATATATAAGTAGTGTACTGTCATATTTTATATATATTATATAATACATATTTGGTGAAATTTGATATTTTATGTACAGTATATAATATATATGGTGAAATTTGATATTTTATGTACAGTACGTAATATATATTTGTTGAAATTTGATATATTATGTACAGTATATAGTATATATATAGTGTTCTTTCATACTTTATGTACAGTATATAATACATATTTTGTGTAATTTGATATTTTATGTACAGTATATTATATATTTTTTGAAGTTTGATATTTTATGTACAGTATAAACTATGTATTTGGTGAAATTTGATATTTCGTGTACAGTATATAATATATATGTAGTGTACTGTCATATTTTATGTATAGTATACATAATATATATTATGTACAGTATATATGTACAGTATATATCACAAATATATATTATGTACAGTATATAATACATATTTGGTGAAATTTGATATTTTATATACTGTATATAATATATATTTAGTGTTCTTTCATAATTTCTGTACAGTATATAATACATCTTTTGTGTAATTTGATATTTTATTTACAGTATATTATATATTGTTTGAAGTTTGATATTTTATGTACAGTATAAACTATATATTTGGGGAAATGTGATATTTCGTGTACAGTATATAATATATATGTAGTGTACTGTGATATTTTATGTATAGTATATAATACATATTTGGTGAAATTTGATATTTTATGTACAGTATATAATGTATATATGGTGAAATTTGATATTTTATGTACAGTATGTAATATATATTTGTTGAAATTTGATATCTTATGTACAGTATATAGTATATATATAGTGTTCTTTCATACTTTATGAACACTATATAATATATATTTTGTGTAATTTATTATTTTATGTACAGTATATTATATATTGTTTTAAGTTTGATATTTTATGTACAGTATAAACTATGTATTTGGTGAAATTTGATATTTTGTGTACAGTATATAATATATATGTAGTGTACTGTCATATTTTGTGTATAGTATACATAATATATATTATGTACAGTATATATGTACAGTATATAACACAAATATATATTATGTACAGTATATAATATATATTTGGTGAAATTTGATATTTTATTTACAGTATATAAAATATATTTAGTGTTCTTTCATACTTTATGTACAGTATATAATACATAATTTGTGAAATTTGAAATTTTATGTACGTTATATAATATATATGGTGAAATTTGATATTTTATGTACAGTATATAATATATATGTAGTGTACTTTCATATTTTATGTATAGTATATAATACATATTTGGTGAAATTTGATATTTTATGTACAGTATATAATATAGATTTGGTGAAATTTGATATTTTACATACAGTATGTAATATATATTTGGTGAAATTTGATATTTTATGTACTGTATATAATATATATTTAGTGTTCTTTCATAATTTCTGTACAGTATATAATACATATTTTGTGTAATTTGATATTTTATGTACAGTATATTATATATTGTTTGAAGTTTGATATTTTATGTACAGTATAAACTATATATTTGTAGAAATTTGATATTTTATGTACAGTATATAATATATATATGGTGAAATTTGGTATTTTATGTACAGTATGTAATATATATTTGTTGAAATTTGATATCTTATGTACGGTATATAGTATATATATAGTGTTCTTTCATACTTTATGTACAGTATATAATACATATTTTGTGTAATTTGATATTTCATGTAGAGTATATTATATATTTTTTGAAGTTTGATACTTTATGTACAGTAGAAACTATATATTTCGTGAAATGTGATATTTCGTGTACAGTATATAATATATATGTAGTGTACTTTCATATTTTATGTATAGTATATAATACATATTTGGTGAAATTTGATATTTTATCTACAGTATATAATATAGATTTGGTGAAATTTGATATTTTACATACAGTATGTAATATATATTTGGTGAAATTTGATATTTTATGTACAGCATATAATAGATATTTAGTGTTCTTTCATACTTTATGTACAGTATATAATATATATTTTGTGAAACTTGGTATTATATGTACGTTATATAATATATATGGTGAAATTGGATATTTTATGTACAGTATATAATAGATATTTAGTGTTCTTTCATACTTTATGTACAGTATATAATATATATTTTGTGAAACTTGGTATTATATGTACGTTATATAATATATATGGTGAAATTTGATATTTTATGTACAGTATATAATATATATGTAGTGTACTTTCATATTTTATGTATAGTATATAATACATATTTGGTGAAATTTGATATTTTATGTACAGTATATAATATAGATTTGGTGAAATTTGATATTTTACATACAGTATGTAATATATATTTGGTGAAATTTAATATTTTATGTACTGTATATAATATATATTTAGTGTTCTTTCATAATTTCTGTACAGTATATAATACATACTTTGTGTAATTTGATATTTTATGTACATTATATTATATATTAATTGAAGTTTGATATTTTATGTACAGTATAAACTATATATTTGGTGAAATGTGATATTTTTTGTACAGTATATAATATATAAGTAGTGTACTGTCATATTTTATATATATTATATAATACATATTTGGTTAAATTTGATATTTTATGTACAGTATATAATATATATGGTGAAATTTGATATTTTATGTACAGTACGTAATATATATTTGTTGAAATTTGATATATTATGTACAGTATATAGTATATATATAGTGTTCTTTCATACTTTATGTACAGTATATAATACATATTTTGTGTAATTTGATATTTTATGTACAGTATATTATATATTTTTTGAAGTTTGATATTTTATGTACAGTATAAACTATGTATTTGGTGAAATTTGATATTTCGTGTACAGTATATAATATATATGTAGTGTACTGTCATATTTTATGTATAGTATACATAATATATATTATGTACAGTATATATGTACAGTATATATCACAAATATATATTATGTACAGTATATAATATATATTTGGTGAAATTTGATATTTTATATACTGTATATAATATATATTTAGTGTTCTTTCATAATTTCTGTACAGTATATAATACATCTTTTGTGTAATTTGATATTTTATTTACAGTATATTATATATTGTTTGAAGTTTGATATTTTATGTACAGTATAAACTATATATTTGGGGAAATGTGATATTTCGTGTACAGTATATAATATATATGTAGTGTACTGTGATATTTTATGTATAGTATATAATACATATTTGGTGAAATTTGATATTTTATGTACAGTATATAATGTATATATGGTGAAATTTGATATTTTATGTACAGTATGTAATATATATTTGTTGAAATTTGATATCTTATGTACAGTATATAGTATATATATAGTGTTCTTTCATACTTTATGAACACTATATAATATATATTTTGTGTAATTTATTATTTTATGTACAGTATATTATATATTGTTTTAAGTTTGATATTTTATGTACAGTATAAACTATGTATTTGGTGAAATTTGATATTTTGTGTACAGTATATAATATATATGTAGTGTACTGTCATATTTTATGTATAGTATACATAATATATATTATGTACAGTATATATGTACAGTATATAACACAAATATATATTATGTACAGTATATAATATATATTTGGTGAAATTTGATATTTTATTTACAGTATATAAAATATATTTAGTGTTCTTTCATACTTTATGTACAGTATATAATACATAATTTGTGAAATTTGAAATTTTATGTACGTTATATAATATATATGGTGAAATTTGATATTTTATGTACAGTATATAATATATATGTAGTGTACTTTCATATTTTATGTATAGTATATAATACATATTTGGTGAAATTTGATATTTTATGTACAGTATATAATATAGATTTGGTGAAATTTGATATTTTACATACAGTATGTAATATATATTTGGTGAAATTTGATATTTTATGTACTGTATATAATATATATTTAGTGTTCTTTCATAATTTCTGTACAGTATATAATACATATTTTGTGTAATTTGATATTTTATGTACAGTATATTATATATTGTTTGAAGTTTGATATTTTATGTACAGTATAAACTATATATTTGTTGAAATTTGATATTTTATGTACAGTATATAATATATATATGGTGAAATTTGATATTTTATGTACAGTATGTAATATATATTTGTTGAAATTTGATATCTTATGTACGGTATATAGTATATATATAGTGTTCTTTCATACTTTATGTACAGTATATAATACATATTTTGTGTAATTTGATATTTCATGTAGAGTATATTATATATTTTTTGAAGTTTGATACTTTATGTACAGTAGAAACTATATATTTCGTGAAATGTGATATTTCGTGTACAGTATATAATATATATGTAGTGTACTTTCATATTTTATGTATAGTATATAATACATATTTGGTGAAATTTGATATTTTATCTACAGTATATAATATAGATTTGGTGAAATTTGATATTTTACATACAGTATGTAATATATATTTGGTGAAATTTGATATTTTATGTACAGCATATAATAGATATTTAGTGTTCTTTCATACTTTATGTACAGTATATAATATATATTTTGTGAAACTTGGTATTATATGTACGTTATATAATATATATGGTGAAATTGGATATTTTATGTACAGTATATAATATATATGTAGTGTACTTTCATATTTTATGTATAGTATATAATACATATTTGGTGAAATTTGATATTTTATGTACAGTATATAATATAGATTTGGTGAAATTTGATATTTTACATACAGTATGTAATATATATTTGGTGAAATTTAATATTTTATGTACTGTATATAATATATATTTAGTGTTCTTTCATAATTTCTGTACAGTATATAATACATACTTTGTGTAATTTGATATTTTATGTACATTATATTATATATTAATTGAAGTTTGATATTTTATGTACAGTATAAACTATATATTTGGTGAAATGTGATATTTTTTGTACAGTATATAATATATAAGTAGTGTACTGTCATATTTTATATATATTATATAATACATATTTGGTGAAATTTGATATTTTATGTACAGTATATAATATATATGGTGAAATTTGATATTTTATGTACAGTACGTAATATATATTTGTTGAAATTTGATATATTATGTACAGTATATAGTATATATATAGTGTTCTTTCATACTTTATGTACAGTATATAATACATATTTTGTGTAATTTGATATTTTATGTACAGTATATTATATATTTTTTGAAGTTTGATATTTTATGTACAGTATAAACTATGTATTTGGTGAAATTTGATATTTCGTGTACAGTATATAATATATATGTAGTGTACTGTCATATTTTATGTATAGTATACATAATATATATTATGTACAGTATATATGTACAGTATATATCACAAATATATATTATGTACAGTATATAATATATATTTGGTGAAATTTGATATTTTATATACTGTATATAATATATATTTAGTGTTCTTTCATAATTTCTGTACAGTATATAATACATCTTTTGTGTAATTTGATATTTTATTTACAGTATATTATATATTGTTTGAAGTTTGATATTTTATGTACAGTATAAACTATATATTTGGGGAAATGTGATATTTCGTGTACAGTATATAATATATATGTAGTGTACTGTGATATTTTATGTATAGTATATAATACATATTTGGTGAAATTTGATATTTTATGTACAGTATATAATGTATATATGGTGAAATTTGATATTTTATGTACAGTATGTAATATATATTTGTTGAAATTTGATATCTTATGTACAGTATATAGTATATATATAGTGTTCTTTCATACTTTATGAACACTATATAATATATATTTTGTGTAATTTATTATTTTATGTACAGTATATTATATATTGTTTTAAGTTTGATATTTTATGTACAGTATAAACTATGTATTTGGTGAAATTTGATATTTTGAGTACAGTATATAATATATATGTAGTGTACTGTCATATTTTATGTATAGTATACATAATATATATTATGTACAGTATATATGTGCAGTATATAACACAAATATATATTATGTACGGTATATAATATATATTTGGTGAAATTTGATATTTTATTTACAGTATATAAAATATATTTAGTGTTCTTTCATACTTTATGTACAGTATATAATACATAATTTGTGAAATTTGAAATTTTATGTACGTTATATAATATATATGGTGAAATTTGATATTTTATGTACAGTATATAATATATATGTAGTGTACTTTCATATTTTATGTATAGTATATAATACATATTTGGTGAAATTTGATATTTTATGTACAGTATATAATATAGATTTGGTGAAATTTGATATTTTACATACAGTATGTAATATATATTTGGTGAAATTTGATATTTTATGTACTGTATATAATATATATTTAGTGTTCTTTCATAATTTCTGTACAGTATATAATACATATTTTGTGTAATTTGATATTTTATGTACAGTATATTATATATTGTTTGAAGTTTGATATTTTATGTACAGTATAAACTATATATTTGTTGAAATTTGATATTTTATGTACAGTATATAATATATATATGGTGAAATTTGATATTTTATGTACAGTATGTAATATATATTTGTTGAAATTTGATATCTTATGTACGGTATATAGTATATATATAGTGTTCTTTCATACTTTATGTACAGTATATAATACATATTTTGTGTAATTTGATATTTCATGTAGAGTATATTATATATTTTTTGAAGTTTGATACTTTATGTACAGTAGAAACTATATATTTCGTGAAATGTGATATTTCGTGTACAGTATATAATATATATGTAGTGTACTTTCATATTTTATGTATAGTATATAATACATATTTGGTGAAATTTGATATTTTATCTACAGTATATAATATAGATTTGGTGAAATTTGATATTTTACATACAGTATGTAATATATATTTGGTGAAATTTGATATTTTATGTACAGCATATAATAGATATTTAGTGTTCTTTCATACTTTATGTACAGTATATAATATATATTTTGTGAAACTTGGTATTATATGTACGTTATATAATATATATGGTGAAATTGGATATTTTATGTACAGTATATAATATATATGTAGTGTACTTTCATATTTTATGTATAGTATATAATACATATTTGGTGAAATTTGATATTTTATGTACAGTATATAATATAGATTTGGTGAAATTTGATATTTTACATACAGTATGTAATATATATTTGGTGAAATTTAATATTTTATGTACTGTATATAATATATATTTAGTGTTCTTTCATAATTTCTGTACAGTATATAATACATACTTTGTGTAATTTGATATTTTATGTACATTATATTATATATTAATTGAAGTTTGATATTTTATGTACAGTATAAACTATATATTTGGTGAAATGTGATATTTTTTGTACAGTATATAATATATAAGTAGTGTACTGTCATATTTTATATATATTATATAATACATATTTGGTGAAATTTGATATTTTATGTACAGTATATAATATATATGGTGAAATTTGATATTTTATGTACAGTACGTAATATATATTTGTTGAAATTTGATATATTATGTACAGTATATAGTATATATATAGTGTTCTTTCATACTTTATGTACAGTATATAATACATATTTTGTGTAATTTGATATTTTATGTACAGTATATTATATATTTTTTGAAGTTTGATATTTTATGTACAGTATAAACTATGTATTTGGTGAAATTTGATATTTCGTGTACAGTATATAATATATATGTAGTGTACTGTCATATTTTATGTATAGTATACATAATATATATTATGTACAGTATATAGGTACAGTATATATCACAAATATATATTATGTACAGTATATAATATATATTTGGTGAAATTTGATATTTTATATACTGTATATAATATATATTTAGTGTTCTTTCATAATTTCTGTACAGTATATAATACATCTTTTGTGTAATTTGATATTTTATTTACAGTATATTATATATTGTTTGAAGTTTGATATTTTATGTACAGTATAAACTATATATTTGGTGAAATGTGATATTTCGTGTACAGTATATAATATATATGTAGTGTACTGTGATATTTTATGTATAGTATATAATACATATTTGGTGAAATTTGATATTTTATGTACAGTATATAATGTATATATGGTGAAATTTGATATTTTATGTACAGTATGTAATATATATTTGTTGAAATTTGATATCTTATGTACAGTATATAGTATATATATAGTGTTCTTTCATACTTTATGAACACTATATAATATATATTTTGTGTAATTTATTATTTTATGTACAGTATATTATATATTGTTTTAAGTTTGATATTTTATGTACAGTATAAACTATGTATTTGGTGAAATTTGATATTTTGTGTACAGTATATAATATATATGTAGTGTACTGTCATATTTTATGTATAGTATACATAATATATATTATGTACAGTATATATGTACAGTATATAACACAAATATATATTATGTACAGTATATAATATATATTTGGTGAAATTTGATATTTTATTTACAGTATATAAAATATATTTAGTGTTCTTTCATACTTTATGTACAGTATATAATACATAATTTGTGAAATTTGAAATTTTATGTACGTTATATAATATATATGGTGAAATTTGATATTTTATGTACAGTATATAATATATATGTAGTGTACTTTCATATTTTATGTATAGTATATAATACATATTTGGTGAAATTTGATATTTTATGTACAGTATATAATATAGATTTGGTGAAATTTGATATTTTACATACAGTATGTAATATATATTTGGTGAAATTTGATATTTTATGTACTGTATATAATATATATTTAGTGTTCTTTCATAATTTCTGTACAGTATATAATACATATTTTGTGTAATTTGATATTTTATGTACAGTATATTATATATTGTTTGAAGTTTGATATTTTATGTACAGTATAAACTATATATTTGTTGAAATTTGATATTTTATGTACAGTATATAATATATATATGGTGAAATTTGATATTTTATGTACAGTATGTAGTATATATTTGTTGAAATTTGATATCTTATGTACGGTATATAGTATATATATAGTGTTCTTTCATACTTTATGTACAGTATATAATACATATTTTGTGTAATTTGATATTTCATGTAGAGTATATTATATATTTTTTGAAGTTTGATACTTTATGTACAGTAGAAACTATATATTTCGTGAAATGTGATATTTCGTGTACAGTATATAATATATATGTAGTGTACTTTCATATTTTATGTATAGTATATAATACATATTTGGTGAAATTTGATATTTTATCTACAGTATATAATATAGATTTGGAGAAATTTGATATTTTACGTACAGTATGTAATATATATTTGGTGAAATTTGATATTTTATGTACAGCATATAATAGATATTTAGTGTTCTTTCATACTTTATGTACAGTATATAATATATATTTTGTGAAACTTGGTATTATATTTACGTTATATAATATATATGGTGAAATTTGATATTTTATGTACAGTATATAATATATATGTAGTGTACTTTCATATTTTATGTATAGTATATAATACATATTTGGTGAAATTTGATATTTTATGTACAGTATATAATATAGATTTGGTGAAATTTGATATTTTACATACAGTATGTAATATATATTTGGTGAAATTTAATATTTTATGTACTGTATATAATATATATTTAGTGTTCTTTCATAATTTCTGTACAGTATATAATACATACTTTGTGTAATTTGATATTTTATGTACATTATATTATATATTAATTGAAGTTTGATATTTTATGTACAGTATAAACTATATATTTGGTGAAATGTGATATTTTTTGTACAGTATATAATATATAAGTAGTGTACTGTCATATTTTATATATATTATATAATACATATTTGGTGAAATTTGATATTTTATGTACAGTATATAATATATATGGTGAAATTTGATATTTTATGTACAGTACGTAATATATATTTGTTGAAATTTGATATATTATGTACAGTATATAGTATATATATAGTGTTCTTTCATACTTTATGTACAGTATATAATACATATTTTGTGTAATTTGATATTTTATGTACAGTATATTATATATTTTTTGAAGTTTGATATTTTATGTACAGTATAAACTATGTATTTGGTGAAATTTGATATTTCGTGTACAGTATATAATATATATGTAGTGTACTGTCATATTTTATGTATAGTATACATAATATATATTATGTACAGTATATATGTACAGTATATATCACAAATATATATTATGTACAGTATATAATACATATTTGGTGAAATTTGATATTTTATATACTGTATATAATATATATTTAGTGTTCTTTCATAATTTCTGTACAGTATATAATACATCTTTTGTGTAATTTGATATTTTATTTACAGTATATTATATATTGTTTGAAGTTTGATATTTTATGTACAGTATAAACTATATATTTGGGGAAATGTGATATTTCGTGTACAGTATATAATATATATGTAGTGTACTGTGATATTTTATGTATAGTATATAATACATATTTGGTGAAATTTGATATTTTATGTACAGTATATAATGTATATATGGTGAAATTTGATATTTTATGTACAGTATGTAATATATATTTGTTGAAATTTGATATCTTATGTACAGTATATAGTATATATATAGTGTTCTTTCATACTTTATGAACACTATATAATATATATTTTGTGTAATTTATTATTTTATGTACAGTATATTATATATTGTTTTAAGTTTGATATTTTATGTACAGTATAAACTATGTATTTGGTGAAATTTGATATTTTGTGTACAGTATATAATATATATGTAGTGTACTGTCATATTTTGTGTATAGTATACATAATATATATTATGTACAGTATATATGTACAGTATATAACACAAATATATATTATGTACAGTATATAATATATATTTGGTGAAATTTGATATTTTATTTACAGTATATAAAATATATTTAGTGTTCTTTCATACTTTATGTACAGTATATAATACATAATTTGTGAAATTTGAAATTTTATGTACGTTATATAATATATATGGTGAAATTTGATATTTTATGTACAGTATATAATATATATGTAGTGTACTTTCATATTTTATGTATAGTATATAATACATATTTGGTGAAATTTGATATTTTATGTACAGTATATAATATAGATTTGGTGAAATTTGATATTTTACATACAGTATGTAATATATATTTGGTGAAATTTGATATTTTATGTACTGTATATAATATATATTTAGTGTTCTTTCATAATTTCTGTACAGTATATAATACATATTTTGTGTAATTTGATATTTTATGTACAGTATATTATATATTGTTTGAAGTTTGATATTTTATGTACAGTATAAACTATATATTTGTTGAAATTTGATATTTTATGTACAGTATATAATATATATATGGTGAAATTTGGTATTTTATGTACAGTATGTAATATATATTTGTTGAAATTTGATATCTTATGTACGGTATATAGTATATATATAGTGTTCTTTCATACTTTATGTACAGTATATAATACATATTTTGTGTAATTTGATATTTCATGTAGAGTATATTATATATTTTTTGAAGTTTGATACTTTATGTACAGTAGAAACTATATATTTCGTGAAATGTGATATTTCGTGTACAGTATATAATATATATGTAGTGTACTTTCATATTTTATGTTTAGTATATAATACATATTTGGTGAAATTTGATATTTTATCTACAGTATATAATATAGATTTGGTGAAATTTGATATTTTACATACAGTATGTAATATATATTTGGTGAAATTTGATATTTTATGTACAGCATATAATAGATATTTAGTGTTCTTTCATACTTTATGTACAGTATATAATATATATTTTGTGAAACTTGGTATTATATGTACGTTATATAATATATATGGTGAAATTTGATATTTTATGTACAGTATATAATAGATATTTAGTGTTCTTTCATACTTTATGTACAGTATATAATATATATTTTGTGAAACTTGGTATTATATGTACGTTATATAATATATATGGTGAAATTTGATATTTTATGTACAGTATATAATATATATGTAGTGTACTTTCATATTTTATGTATAGTTTATAATACATATTTGGTGAAATTTGATATTTTATGTACAGTATATAATATAGATTTGGTGAAATTTGATATTTTACATACAGTATGTAATATATATTTGGTGAAATTTAATATTTTATGTACTGTATATAATATATATTTAGTGTTCTTTCATAATTTCTGTACAGTATATAATACATACTTTGTGTAATTTGATATTTTATGTACATTATATTATATATTAATTGAAGTTTGATATTTTATGTACAGTATAAACTATATATTTGGTGAAATGTGATATTTTTTGTACAGTATATAATATATAAGTAGTGTACTGTCATATTTTATATATATTATATAATACATATTTGGTGAAATTTGATATTTTATGTACAGTATATAATATATATGGTGAAATTTGATATTTTATGTACAGTACGTAATATATATTTGTTGAAATTTGATATATTATGTACAGTATATAGTATATATATAGTGTTCTTTCATACTTTATGTACAGTATATAATACATATTTTGTGTAATTTGATATTTTATGTACAGTATATTATATATTTTTTGAAGTTTGATATTTTATGTACAGTATAAACTATGTATTTGGTGAAATTTGATATTTCGTGTACAGTATATAATATATATGTAGTGTACTGTCATATTTTATGTATAGTATACATAATATATATTATGTACAGTATATATGTACAGTATATATCACAAATATATATTATGTACAGTATATAATACATATTTGGTGAAATTTGATATTTTATATACTGTATATAATATATATTTAGTGTTCTTTCATAATTTCTGTACAGTATATAATACATCTTTTGTGTAATTTGATATTTTATTTACAGTATATTATATATTGTTTGAAGTTTGATATTTTATGTACAGTATAAACTATATATTTGGGGAAATGTGATATTTCGTGTACAGTATATAATATATATGTAGTGTACTGTGATATTTTATGTATAGTATATAATACATATTTGGTGAAATTTGATATTTTATGTACAGTATATAATGTATATATGGTGAAATTTGATATTTTATGTACAGTATGTAATATATATTTGTTGAAATTTGATATCTTATGTACAGTATATAGTATATATATAGTGTTCTTTCATACTTTATGAACACTATATAATATATATTTTGTGTAATTTATTATTTTATGTACAGTATATTATATATTGTTTTAAGTTTGATATTTTATGTACAGTATAAACTATGTATTTGGTGAAATTTGATATTTTGTGTACAGTATATAATATATATGTAGTGTACTGTCATATTTTATGTATAGTATACATAATATATATTATGTACAGTATATATGTACAGTATATAACACAAATATATATTATGTACAGTATATAATATATATTTGGTGAAATTTGATATTTTATTTACAGTATATAAAATATATTTAGTGTTCTTTCATACTTTATGTACAGTATATAATACATAATTTGTGAAATTTGAAATTTTATGTACGTTATATAATATATATGGTGAAATTTGATATTTTATGTACAGTATATAATATATATGTAGTGTACTTTCATATTTTATGTATAGTATATAATACATATTTGGTGAAATTTGATATTTTATGTACAGTATATAATATAGATTTGGTGAAATTTGATATTTTACATACAGTATGTAATATATATTTGGTGAAATTTGATATTTTATGTACTGTATATAATATATATTTAGTGTTCTTTCATAATTTCTGTACAGTATATAATACATATTTTGTGTAATTTGATATTTTATGTACAGTATATTATATATTGTTTGAAGTTTGATATTTTATGTACAGTATAAACTATATATTTGTTGAAATTTGATATTTTATGTACAGTATATAATATATATATGGTGAAATTTGATATTTTATGTACAGTATGTAATATATATTTGTTGAAATTTGATATCTTATGTACGGTATATAGTATATATATAGTGTTCTTTCATACTTTATGTACAGTATATAATACATATTTTGTGTAATTTGATATTTCATGTAGAGTATATTATATATTTTTTGAAGTTTGATACTTTATGTACAGTAGAAACTATATATTTCGTGAAATGTGATATTTCGTGTACAGTATATAATATATATGTAGTGTACTTTCATATTTTATGTATAGTATATAATACATATTTGGTGAAATTTGATATTTTATCTACAGTATATAATATAGATTTGGTGAAATTTGATATTTTACATACAGTATGTAATATATATTTGGTGAAATTTGATATTTTATGTACAGCATATAATAGATATTTAGTGTTCTTTCATACTTTATGTACAGTATATAATATATATTTTGTGAAACTTGGTATTATATGTACGTTATATAATATATATGGTGAAATTGGATATTTTATGTACAGTATATAATATATATGTAGTGTACTTTCATATTTTATGTATAGTATATAATACATATTTGGTGAAATTTGATATTTTATGTACAGTATATAATATAGATTTGGTGAAATTTGATATTTTACATACAGTATGTAATATATATTTGGTGAAATTTAATATTTTATGTACTGTATATAATATATATTTAGTGTTCTTTCATAATTTCTGTACAGTATATAATACATACTTTGTGTAATTTGATATTTTATGTACATTATATTATATATTAATTGAAGTTTGATATTTTATGTACAGTATAAACTATATATTTGGTGAAATGTGATATTTTTTGTACAGTATATAATATATAAGTAGTGTACTGTCATATTTTATATATATTATATAATACATATTTGGTGAAATTTGATATTTTATGTACAGTATATAATATATATGGTGAAATTTGATATTTTATGTACAGTACGTAATATATATTTGTTGAAATTTGATATATTATGTACAGTATATAGTATATATATAGTGTTCTTTCATACTTTATGTACAGTATATAATACATATTTTGTGTAATTTGATATTTTATGTACAGTATATTATATATTTTTTGAAGTTTGATATTTTATGTACAGTATAAACTATGTATTTGGTGAAATTTGATATTTCGTGTACAGTATATAATATATATGTAGTGTACTGTCATATTTTATGTATAGTATACATAATATATATTATGTACAGTATATATGTACAGTATATATCACAAATATATATTATGTACAGTATATAATACATATTTGGTGAAATTTGATATTTTATATACTGTATATAATATATATTTAGTGTTCTTTCATAATTTCTGTACAGTATATAATACATCTTTTGTGTAATTTGATATTTTATTTACAGTATATTATATATTGTTTGAAGTTTGATATTTTATGTACAGTATAAACTATATATTTGGGGAAATGTGATATTTCGTGTACAGTATATAATATATATGTAGTGTACTGTGATATTTTATGTATAGTATATAATACATATTTGGTGAAATTTGATATTTTATGTACAGTATATAATGTATATATGGTGAAATTTGATATTTTATGTACAGTATGTAATATATATTTGTTGAAATTTGATATCTTATGTACAGTATATAGTATATATATAGTGTTCTTTCATACTTTATGAACACTATATAATATATATTTTGTGTAATTTATTATTTTATGTACAGTATATTATATATTGTTTTAAGTTTGATATTTTATGTACAGTATAAACTATGTATTTGGTGAAATTTGATATTTTGTGTACAGTATATAATATATATGTAGTGTACTGTCATATTTTGTGTATAGTATACATAATATATATTATGTACAGTATATATGTACAGTATATAACACAAATATATATTATGTACAGTATATAATATATATTTGGTGAAATTTGATATTTTATTTACAGTATATAAAATATATTTAGTGTTCTTTCATACTTTATGTACAGTATATAATACATAATTTGTGAAATTTGAAATTTTATGTACGTTATATAATATATATGGTGAAATTTGATATTTTATGTACAGTATATAATATATATGTAGTGTACTTTCATATTTTATGTATAGTATATAATACATATTTGGTGAAATTTGATATTTTATGTACAGTATATAATATAGATTTGGTGAAATTTGATATTTTACATACAGTATGTAATATATATTTGGTGAAATTTGATATTTTATGTACTGTATATAATATATATTTAGTGTTCTTTCATAATTTCTGTACAGTATATAATACATATTTTGTGTAATTTGATATTTTATGTACAGTATATTATATATTTTTTGAAGTTTGATATTTTATGTACAGTATAAACTATATATTTCGTGAAATGTGATATTTTATGTACAGTATATAATATATATATGGTGAAATTTGGTATTTTATGTACAGTATGTAATATATATTTGTTGAAATTTGATATCTTATGTACGGTATATAGTATATATATAGTGTTCTTTCATACTTTATGTACAGTATATAATACATATTTTGTGTAATTTGATATTTCATGTAGAGTATATTATATATTTTTTGAAGTTTGATACTTTATGTACAGTAGAAACTATATATTTCGTGAAATGTGATATTTCGTGTACAGTATATAATATATATGTAGTGTACTTTCATATTTTATGTATAGTATATAATACATATTTGGTGAAATTTGATATTTTATCTACAGTATATAATATAGATTTGGTGAAATTTGATATTTTACATACAGTATGTAATATATATTTGGTGAAATTTGATATTTTATGTACAGCATATAATAGATATTTAGTGTTCTTTCATACTTTATGTACAGTATATAATATATATTTTGTGAAACTTGGTATTATATGTACGTTATATAATATATATGGTGAAATTTGATATTTTATGTACAGTATATAATAGATATTTAGTGTTCTTTCATACTTTATGTACAGTATATAATATATATTTTGTGAAACTTGGTATTATATGTACGTTATATAATATATATGGTGAAATTTGATATTTTATGTACAGTATATAATATATATGTAGTGTACTTTCATATTTTATGTATAGTATATAATACATATTTGGTGAAATTTGATATTTTATGTACAGTATATAATATAGATTTGGTGAAATTTGATATTTTACATACAGTATGTAATATATATTTGGTGAAATTTAATATTTTATGTACTGTATATAATATATATTTAGTGTTCTTTCATAATTTCTGTACAGTATATAATACATACTTTGTGTAATTTGATATTTTATGTACATTATATTATATATTAATTGAAGTTTGATATTTTATGTACAGTATAAACTATATATTTGGTGAAATGTGATATTTTTTGTACAGTATATAATATATAAGTAGTGTACTGTCATATTTTATATATATTATATAATACATATTTGGTGAAATTTGATATTTTATGTACAGTATATAATATATATGGTGAAATTTGATATTTTATGTACAGTACGTAATATATATTTGTTGAAATTTGATATATTATGTACAGTATATAGTATATATATAGTGTTCTTTCATACTTTATGTACAGTATATAATACATATTTTGTGTAATTTGATATTTTATGTACAGTATATTATATATTTTTTGAAGTTTGATATTTTATGTACAGTATAAACTATGTATTTGGTGAAATTTGATATTTCGTGTACAGTATATAATATATATGTAGTGTACTGTCATATTTTATGTATAGTATACATAATATATATTATGTACAGTATATATGTACAGTATATATCACAAATATATATTATGTACAGTATATAATACATATTTGGTGAAATTTGATATTTTATATACTGTATATAATATATATTTAGTGTTCTTTCATAATTTCTGTACAGTATATAATACATCTTTTGTGTAATTTGATATTTTATTTACAGTATATTATATATTGTTTGAAGTTTGATATTTTATGTACAGTATAAACTATATATTTGGGGAAATGTGATATTTCGTGTACAGTATATAATATATATGTAGTGTACTGTGATATTTTATGTATAGTATATAATACATATTTGGTGAAATTTGATATTTTATGTACAGTATATAATGTATATATGGTGAAATTTGATATTTTATGTACAGTATGTAATATATATTTGTTGAAATTTGATATCTTATGTACAGTATATAGTATATATATAGTGTTCTTTCATACTTTATGAACACTATATAATATATATTTTGTGTAATTTATTATTTTATGTACAGTATATTATATATTGTTTTAAGTTTGATATTTTATGTACAGTATAAACTATGTATTTGGTGAAATTTGATATTTTGTGTACAGTATATAATATATATGTAGTGTACTGTCATATTTTATGTATAGTATACATAATATATATTATGTACAGTATATATGTACAGTATATAACACAAATATATATTATGTACAGTATATAATATATATTTGGTGAAATTTGATATTTTATTTACAGTATATAAAATATATTTAGTGTTCTTTCATACTTTATGTACAGTATATAATACATAATTTGTGAAATTTGAAATTTTATGTACGTTATATAATATATATGGTGAAATTTGATATTTTATGTACAGTATATAATATATATGTAGTGTACTTTCATATTTTATGTATAGTATATAATACATATTTGGTGAAATTTGATATTTTATGTACAGTATATAATATAGATTTGGTGAAATTTGATATTTTACATACAGTATGTAATATATATTTGGTGAAATTTGATATTTTATGTACTGTATATAATATATATTTAGTGTTCTTTCATAATTTCTGTACAGTATATAATACATATTTTGTGTAATTTGATATTTTATGTACAGTATATTATATATTGTTTGAAGTTTGATATTTTATGTACAGTATAAACTATATATTTGTTGAAATTTGATATTTTATGTACAGTATATAATATATATATGGTGAAATTTGATATTTTATGTACAGTATGTAATATATATTTGTTGAAATTTGATATCTTATGTACGGTATATAGTATATATATAGTGTTCTTTCATACTTTATGTACAGTATATAATACATATTTTGTGTAATTTGATATTTCATGTAGAGTATATTATATATTTTTTGAAGTTTGATACTTTATGTACAGTAGAAACTATATATTTCGTGAAATGTGATATTTCGTGTACAGTATATAATATATATGTAGTGTACTTTCATATTTTATGTATAGTATATAATACATATTTGGTGAAATTTGATATTTTATCTACAGTATATAATATAGATTTGGTGAAATTTGATATTTTACATACAGTATGTAATATATATTTGGTGAAATTTGATATTTTATGTACAGCATATAATAGATATTTAGTGTTCTTTCATACTTTATGTACAGTATATAATATATATTTTGTGAAACTTGGTATTATATGTACGTTATATAATATATATGGTGAAATTGGATATTTTATGTACAGTATATAATATATATGTAGTGTACTTTCATATTTTATGTATAGTATATAATACATATTTGGTGAAATTTGATATTTTATGTACAGTATATAATATAGATTTGGTGAAATTTGATATTTTACATACAGTATGTAATATATATTTGGTGAAATTTAATATTTTATGTACTGTATATAATATATATTTAGTGTTCTTTCATAATTTCTGTACAGTATATAATACATACTTTGTGTAATTTGATATTTTATGTACATTATATTATATATTAATTGAAGTTTGATATTTTATGTACAGTATAAACTATATATTTGGTGAAATGTGATATTTTTTGTACAGTATATAATATATAAGTAGTGTACTGTCATATTTTATATATATTATATAATACATATTTGGTGAAATTTGATATTTTATGTACAGTATATAATATATATGGTGAAATTTGATATTTTATGTACAGTACGTAATATATATTTGTTGAAATTTGATATATTATGTACAGTATATAGTATATATATAGTGTTCTTTCATACTTTATGTACAGTATATAATACATATTTTGTGTAATTTGATATTTTATGTACAGTATATTATATATTTTTTGAAGTTTGATATTTTATGTACAGTATAAACTATGTATTTGGTGAAATTTGATATTTCGTGTACAGTATATAATATATATGTAGTGTACTGTCATATTTTATGTATAGTATACATAATATATATTATGTACAGTATATATGTACAGTATATATCACAAATACATATTATGTACAGTATATAATATATATTTGGTGAAATTTGATATTTTATATACTGTATATAATATATATTTAGTGTTCTTTCATAATTTCTGTACAGTATATAATACATCTTTTGTGTAATTTGATATTTTATTTACAGTATATTATATATTGTTTGAAGTTTGATATTTTATGTACAGTATAAACTATATATTTGGGGAAATGTGATATTTCGTGTACAGTATATAATATATATGTAGTGTACTGTGATATTTTATGTATAGTATATAATACATATTTGGTGAAATTTGATATTTTATGTACAGTATATAATGTATATATGGTGAAATTTGATATTTTATGTACAGTATGTAATATATATTTGTTGAAATTTGATATCTTATGTACAGTATATAGTATATATATAGTGTTCTTTCATACTTTATGAACACTATATAATATATATTTTGTGTAATTTATTATTTTATGTACAGTATATTATATATTGTTTTAAGTTTGATATTTTATGTACAGTATAAACTATGTATTTGGTGAAATTTGATATTTTGTGTACAGTATATAATATATATGTAGTGTACTGTCATATTTTATGTATAGTATACATAATATATATTATGTACAGTATATATGTACAGTATATAACACAAATATATATTATGTACAGTATATAATATATATTTGGTGAAATTTGATATTTTATTTACAGTATATAAAATATATTTAGTGTTCTTTCATACTTTATGTACAGTATATAATACATAATTTGTGAAATTTGAAATTTTATGTACGTTATATAATATATATGGTGAAATTTGATATTTTATGTACAGTATATAATATATATGTAGTGTACTTTCATATTTTATCTATAGTATATAATACATATTTGGTGAAATTTGATATTTTATGTACAGTATATAATATAGATTTGGTGAAATTTGATATTTTACATACAGTATGTAATATATATTTGGTGAAATTTGATATTTTATGTACTGTATATAATATATATTTAGTGTTCTTTCATAATTTCTGTACAGTATATAATACATATTTTGTGTAATTTGATATTTTATGTACAGTATATTATATATTGTTTGAAGTTTGATATTTTATGTACAGTATAAACTATATATTTGTTGAAATTTGATATTTTATGTACAGTATATAATATATATATGGTGAAATTTGATATTTTATGTACAGTATGTAATATATATTTGTTGAAATTTGATATCTTATGTACGGTATATAGTATATATATAGTGTTCTTTCATACTTTATGTACAGTATATAATACATATTTTGTGTAATTTGATATTTCATGTAGAGTATATTATATATTTTTTGAAGTTTGATACTTTATGTACAGTAGAAACTATATATTTCGTGAAATGTGATATTTCGTGTACAGTATATAATATATATGTAGTGTACTTTCATATTTTATGTATAGTATATAATACATATTTGGTGAAATTTGATATTTTATCTACAGTATATAATATAGATTTGGTGAAATTTGATATTTTACATACAGTATGTAATATATATTTGGTGAAATTTGATATTTTATGTACAGCATATAATAGATATTTAGTGTTCTTTCATACTTTATGTACAGTATATAATATATATTTTGTGAAACTTGGTATTATATGTACGTTATATAATATATATGGTGAAATTGGATATTTTATGTACAGTATATAATATATATGTAGTGTACTTTCATATTTTATGTATAGTATATAATACATATTTGGTGAAATTTGATATTTTATGTACAGTATATAATATAGATTTGGTGAAATTTGATATTTTACATACAGTATGTAATATATATTTGGTGAAATTTAATATTTTATGTACTGTATATAATATATATTTAGTGTTCTTTCATAATTTCTGTACAGTATATAATACATACTTTGTGTAATTTGATATTTTATGTACATTATATTATATATTAATTGAAGTTTGATATTTTATGTACAGTATAAACTATATATTTGGTGAAATGTGATATTTTTTGTACAGTATATAATATATAAGTAGTGTACTGTCATATTTTATATATATTATATAATACATATTTGGTGAAATTTGATATTTTATGTACAGTATATAATATATATGGTGAAATTTGATATTTTATGTACAGTACGTAATATATATTTGTTGAAATTTGATATATTATGTACAGTATATAGTATATATATAGTGTTCTTTCATACTTTATGTACAGTATATAATACATATTTTGTGTAATTTGATATTTTATGTACAGTATATTATATATTTTTTGAAGTTTGATATTTTATGTACAGTATAAACTATGTATTTGGTGAAATTTGATATTTCGTGTACAGTATATAATATATATGTAGTGTACTGTCATATTTTATGTATAGTATACATAATATATATTATGTACAGTATATATGTACAGTATATATCACAAATACATATTATGTACAGTATATAATATATATTTGGTGAAATTTGATATTTTATATACTGTATATAATATATATTTAGTGTTCTTTCATAATTTCTGTACAGTATATAATACATCTTTTGTGTAATTTGATATTTTATTTACAGTATATTATATATTGTTTGAAGTTTGATATTTTATGTACAGTATAAACTATATATTTGGGGAAATGTGATATTTCGTGTACAGTATATAATATATATGTAGTGTACTGTGATATTTTATGTATAGTATATAATACATATTTGGTGAAATTTGATATTTTATGTACAGTATATAATGTATATATGGTGAAATTTGATATTTTATGTACAGTATGTAATATATATTTGTTGAAATTTGATATCTTATGTACAGTATATAGTATATATATAGTGTTCTTTCATACTTTATGAACACTATATAATATATATTTTGTGTAATTTATTATTTTATGTACAGTATATTATATATTGTTTTAAGTTTGATATTTTATGTACAGTATAAACTATGTATTTGGTGAAATTTGATATTTTGTGTACAGTATATAATATATATGTAGTGTACTGTCATATTTTATGTATAGTATACATAATATATATTATGTACAGTATATATGTACAGTATATAACACAAATATATATTATGTACAGTATATAATATATATTTGGTGAAATTTGATATATTATTTACAGTATATAAAATATATTTAGTGTTCTTTCATACTTTATGTACAGTATATAATACATAATTTGTGAAATTTGAAATTTTATGTACGTTATATAATATATATGGTGAAATTTGATATTTTATGTACAGTATATAATATATATGTAGTGTACTTTCATATTTTATCTATAGTATATAATACATATTTGGTGAAATTTGATATTTTATGTACAGTATATAATATAGATTTGGTGAAATTTGATATTTTACATACAGTATGTAATATATATTTGGTGAAATTTGATATTTTATGTACTGTATATAATATATATTTAGTGTTCTTTCATAATTTCTGTACAGTATATAATACATATTTTGTGTAATTTGATATTTTATGTACAGTATATTATATATTGTTTGAAGTTTGATATTTTATGTACAGTATAAACTATATATTTGTTGAAATTTGATATTTTATGTACAGTATATAATATATATATGGTGAAATTTGATATTTTATGTACAGTATGTAATATATATTTGTTGAAATTTGATATCTTATGTACGGTATATAGTATATATATAGTGTTCTTTCATACTTTATGTACAGTATATAATACATATTTTGTGTAATTTGATATTTCATGTAGAGTATATTATATATTTTTTGAAGTTTGATACTTTATGTACAGTAGAAACTATATATTTCGTGAAATGTGATATTTCGTGTACAGTATATAATATATATGTAGTGTACTTTCATATTTTATGTATAGTATATAATACATATTTGGTGAAATTTGATATTTTATCTACAGTATATAATATAGATTTGGTGAAATTTGATATTTTACGTACAGTATGTAATATATATTTGGTGAAATTTGATATTTTATGTACAGCATATAATAGATATTTAGTGTTCTTTCATACTTTATGTACAGTATATAATATATATTTTGTGAAACTTGGTATTATATGTACGTTATATAATATATATGGTGAAATTGGATATTTTATGTACAGTATATAATATATATGTAGTGTACTTTCATATTTTATGTATAGTATATAATACATATTTGGTGAAATTTGATATTTTATGTACAGTATATAATATGGATTTGGTGAAATTTGATATTTTACATACAGTATGTAATATATATTTGGTGAAATTTAATATTTTATGTACTGTATATAATATATATTTAGTGTTCTTTCATAATTTCTGTACAGTATATAATACATACTTTGTGTAATTTGATATTTTATGTACATTATATTATATATTAATTGAAGTTTGATATTTTATGTACAGTATAAACTATATATTTGGTGAAATGTGATATTTTTTGTACAGTATATAATATATAAGTAGTGTACTGTCATATTTTATATATATTATATAATACATATTTGGTGAAATTTGATATTTTATGTACAGTATATAATATATATGGTGAAATTTGATATTTTATGTACAGTACGTAATATATATTTGTTGAAATTTGATATATTATGTACAGTATATAGTATATATATAGTGTTCTTTCATACTTTATGTACAGTATATAATACATATTTTGTGTAATTTGATATTTTATGTACAGTATATTATATATTTTTTGAAGTTTGATATTTTATGTACAGTATAAACTATGTATTTGGTGAAATTTGATATTTCGTGTACAGTATATAATATATATGTAGTGTACTGTCATATTTTATGTATAGTATACATAATATATATTATGTACAGTATATAGGTACAGTATATATCACAAATATATATTATGTACAGTATATAATATATATTTGGTGAAATTTGATATTTTATATACTGTATATAATATATATTTAGTGTTCTTTCATAATTTCTGTACAGTATATAATACATCTTTTGTGTAATTTGATATTTTATTTACAGTATATTATATATTGTTTGAAGTTTGATATTTTATGTACAGTATAAACTATATATTTGGGGAAATGTGATATTTCGTGTACAGTATATAATATATATGTAGTGTACTGTGATATTTTATGTATAGTATATAATACATATTTGGTGAAATTTGATATTTTATGTACAGTATATAATGTATATATGGTGAAATTTGATATTTTATGTACAGTATGTAATATATATTTGTTGAAATTTGATATCTTATGTACAGTATATAGTATATATATTGTGTTCTTTCATACTTTATGAACACTATATAATATATATTTTGTGTAATTTATTATTTTATGTACAGTATATTATATATTGTTTTAAGTTTGATATTTTATGTACAGTATAAACTATGTATTTGGTGAAATTTGATATTTTGTGTACAGTATATAATATATATGTAGTGTACTGTCATATTTTGTGTATAGTATACATAATATATATTATGTACAGTGTATATGTACAGTATATAACACAAATATATATTATGTACAGTATATAATATATATTTGGTGAAATTTGATATTTTATTTACAGTATATAAAATATATTTAGTGTTCTTTCATACTTTATGTACAGTATATAATACATAATTTGTGAAATTTGAAATTTTATGTACGTTATATAATATATATGGTGAAATTTGATATTTTATGTACAGTATATAATATATATGTAGTGTACTTTCATATTTTATGTATAGTATATAATACATATTTGGTGAAATTTGATATTTTATGTACAGTATATAATATAGATTTGGTGAAATTTGATATTTTACATACAGTATGTAATATATATTTGGTGAAATTTGATATTTTATGTACTGTATATAATATATATTTAGTGTTCTTTCATAATTTCTGTACAGTATATAATACATATTTTGTGTAATTTGATATTTTATGTACAGTATATTATATATTGTTTGAAGTTTGATATTTTATGTACAGTATAAACTATATATTTGTAGAAATTTGATATTTTATGTACAGTATATAATATATATATGGTGAAATTTGGTATTTTATGTACAGTATGTAATATATATTTGTTGAAATTTGATATCTTATGTACGGTATATAGTATATATATAGTGTTCTTTCATACTTTATGTACAGTATATAATACATATTTTGTGTAATTTGATATTTCATGTAGAGTATATTATATATTTTTTGAAGTTTGATACTTTATGTACAGTAGAAACTATATATTTCGTGAAATGTGATATTTCGTGTACAGTATATAATATATATGTAGTGTACTTTCATATTTTATGTATAGTATATAATACATATTTGGTGAAATTTGATATTTTATCTACAGTATATAATATAGATTTGGTGAAATTTGATATTTTACATACAGTATGTAATATATATTTGGTGAAATTTGATATTTTATGTACAGCATATAATAGATATTTAGTGTTCTTTCATACTTTATGTACAGTATATAATATATATTTTGTGAAACTTGGTATTATATGTACGTTATATAATATATATGGTGAAATTGGATATTTTATGTACAGTATATAATATATATGTAGTGTACTTTCATATTTTATGTATAGTATATAATACATATTTGGTGAAATTTGATATTTTATGTACAGTATATAATATAGATTTGGTGAAATTTGATATTTTACATACAGTATGTAATATATATTTGGTGAAATTTAATATTTTATGTACTGTATATAATATATATTTAGTGTTCTTTCATAATTTCTGTACAGTATATAATACATACTTTGTGTAATTTGATATTTTATGTACATTATATTATATATTAATTGAAGTTTGATATTTTATGTACAGTATAAACTATATATTTGGTGAAATGTGATATTTTTTGTACAGTATATAATATATAAGTAGTGTGCTGTCATATTTTATATATATTATATAATACATATTTGGTGAAATTTGATATTTTATGTACAGTATATAATATATATGGTGAAATTTGATATTTTATGTACAGTACGTAATATATATTTGTTGAAATTTGATATATTATGTACAGTATATAGTATATATATAGTGTTCTTTCATACTTTATGTACAGTATATAATACATATTTTGTGTAATTTGATATTTTATGTACAGTATATTATATATTTTTTGAAGTTTGATATTTTATGTACAGTATAAACTATGTATTTGGTGAAATTTGATATTTCGTGTACAGTATATAATATATATGTAGTGTACTGTCATATTTTATGTATAGTATACATAATATATATTATGTACAGTATATATGTACAGTATATATCACAAATATATATTATGTACGGTATATAATATATATTTGGTGAAATTTGATATTTTATATACTGTATATAATATATATTTAGTGTTCTTTCATAATTTCTGTACAGTATATAATACATCTTTTGTGTAATTTGATATTTTATTTACAGTATATTATATATTGTTTGAAGTTTGATATTTTATGTACAGTATAAACTATATATTTGGGGAAATGTGATATTTCGTGTACAGTATATAATATATATGTAGTGTACTGTGATATTTTATGTATAGTATATAATACATATTTGGTGAAATTTGATATTTTATGTACAGTATATAATGTATATATGGTGAAATTTGATATTTTATGTACAGTATGTAATATATATTTGTTGAAATTTGATATCTTATGTACAGTATATAGTATATATATAGTGTTCTTTCATACTTTATGAACACTATATAATATATATTTTGTGTAATTTATTATTTTATGTACAGTATATTATATATTGTTTTAAGTTTGATATTTTATGTACAGTATAAACTATGTATTTGGTGAAATTTGATATTTTGTGTACAGTATATAATATATATGTAGTGTACTGTCATATTTTATGTATAGTATACATAATATATATTATGTACAGTGTATATGTACAGTATATAACACAAATATATATTATGTACAGTATATAATATATATTTGGTGAAATTTGATATTTTATTTACAGTATATAAAATATATTTAGTGTTCTTTCATACTTTATCTACAGTATATAATACATAATTTGTGAAATTTGAAATTTTATGTACGTTATATAATATATATGGTGAAATTTGATATTTTATGTACAGTATATAATATATATGTAGTGTACTTTCATATTTTATGTATAGTATATAATACATATTTGGTGAAATTTGATATTTTATGTACAGTATATAATATAGATTTGGTGAAATTTGATATTTTACATACAGTATGTAATATATATTTGGTAAAATTTGATATTTTATGTACTGTATATAATATATATTTAGTGTTCTTTCATAATTTCTGTACAGTATATAATACATACTTTGTGTAATTTGATATTTTATGTACATTATATTATATATTAATTGAAGTTTGATATTTTATGTACAGTATAAACTATATATTTGTTGAAATTTGATATTTTATGTACAGTATATAATATATATATGGTGAAATTTGATATTTTATGTACAGTATGTAATATATATTTGTTGAAATTTGATATCTTATGTACGGTATATAGTATATATAGTATTCTTTCATACTTTATGTACAGTATATAATACATATTTTGTGTAATTTGATATTTCATGTAGAGTATATTATATATTTTTTGAAGTTTGATACTTTATGTACAGTAGAAACTATATATTTCGTGAAATGTGATATTTCGTGTACAGTATATAATATATATGTAGTGTACATTCATATTTTATGTATAGTATATAATACATATTTGGTGAAATTTGATATTTTATCTACAGTATATAATATAGATTTGGTGAAATTTGATATTTTACATACAGTATGTAATATATATTTGGTGAAATTTGATATTTTATGTACAGCATATAATAGATATTTAGTGTTCTTTCATACTTTATGTACAGTATATAATATATATTTTGTGAAACTTGGTATTATATGTACGTTATATAATATATATGGTGAAATTTGATATTTTATGTACAGTATATAATATATATGTAGTGTACTTTCATATTTTATGTATAGTATATAATACATATTTGGTGAAATTTGATATTTTATGTACAGTATATAATATAGATTTGGTGAAATTTGATATTTTACATACAGTATGTAATATATATTTGGTGAAATTTAATATTTTATGTACTGTATATAATATATATTTAGTGTTCTTTCATAATTTCTGTACAGTATATAATACATACTTTGTGTAATTTGATATTTTATGTACATTATATTATATATTAATTGAAGTTTGATATTTTATGTACAGTATAAACTATATATTTGGTGAAATGTGATATTTTTTGTACAGTATATAATATATAAGTAGTGTACTGTCATATTTTATATATATTATATAATACATATTTGGTGAAATTTGATATTTTATGTACAGTATATAATATATATGGTGAAATTTGATATTTTATGTACAGTACGTAATATATATTTGTTGAAATTTGATATATTATGTACAGTATATAGTATATATATAGTGTTCTTTCATACTTTATGTACAGTATATAATACATATTTTGTGTAATTTGATATTTTATGTACAGTATATTATATATTTTTTGAAGTTTGATATTTTATGTACAGTATAAACTATGTATTTGGTGAAATTTGATATTTCGTGTACAGTATATAATATATATGTAGTGTACTGTCATATTTTATGTATAGTATACATAATATATATTATGTACAGTATATATGTACAGTATATATCACAAATATATATTATGTACAGTATATAATATATATTTGGTGAAATTTGATATTTTATATACTGTATATAATATATATTTAGTGTTCTTTCATAATTTCTGTACAGTATATAATACATCTTTTGTGTAATTTGATATTTTATTTACAGTATATTATATATTGTTTGAAGTTTGATATTTTATGTACAGTATAAACTATATATTTGGGGAAATGTGATATTTCGTGTACAGTATATAATATATATGTAGTGTACTGTGATATTTTATGTATAGTATATAATACATATTTGGTGAAATTTGATATTTTATGTACAGTATATAATGTATATATGGTGAAATTTGATATTTTATGTACAGTATGTAATATATATTTGTTGAAATTTGATATCTTATGTACAGTATATAGTATATATATAGTGTTCTTTCATACTTTATGAACACTATATAATATATATTTTGTGTAATTTATTATTTTATGTACAGTATATTATATATTGTTTTAAGTTTGATATTTTATGTACAGTATAAACTATGTATTTGGTGAAATTTGATATTTTGTGTACAGTATATAATATATATGTAGTGTACTGTCATATTTTATGTATAGTATACATAATATATATTATGTACAGTATATATGTACAGTATATAACACAAATATATATTATGTACAGTATATAATATATATTTGGTGAAATTTGATATTTTATTTACAGTATATAAAATATATTTAGTGTTCTTTCATACTTTATGTACGGTATATAATACATAATTTGTGAAATTTGAAATTTTATGTACGTTATATAATATATATGGTGAAATTTGATATTTTATGTACAGTATATAATATATATGTAGTGTACTTTCATATTTTATGTATAGTATATAATACATATTTGGTGAAATTTGATATTTTATGTACAGTATATAATATAGATTTGGTGAAATTTGATATTTTACATACAGTATGTAATATATATTTGGTGAAATTTGATATTTTATGTACTGTATATAATATATATTTAGTGTTCTTTCATAATTTCTGTACAGTATATAATACATATTTTGTGTAATTTGATATTTTATGTACAGTATATTATATATTGTTTGAAGTTTGATATTTTATGTACAGTATAAACTATATATTTGTTGAAATTTGATATTTTATGTACAGTATATAATATATATATGGTGAAATTTGATATTTTATGTACAGTATGTAATATATATTTGTTGAAATTTGATATCTTATGTACGGTATATAGTATATATATAGTGTTCTTTCATACTTTATGTACAGTATATAATACATATTTTGTGTAATTTGATATTTCATGTAGAGTATATTATATATTTTTTGAAGTTTGATACTTTATGTACAGTAGAAACTATATATTTCGTGAAATGTGATATTTCGTGTACAGTATATAATATATATGTAGTGTACTTTCATATTTTATGTATAGTATATAATACATATTTGGTGAAATTTGATATTTTATCTACAGTATATAATATAGATTTGGTGAAATTTGATATTTTACATACAGTATGTAATATATATTTGGTGAAATTTGATATTTTATGTACAGCATATAATAGATATTTAGTGTTCTTTCATACTTTATGTACAGTATATAATATATATTTTGTGAAACTTGGTATTATATTTACGTTATATAATATATATGGTGAAATTTGATATTTTATGTACAGTATATAATATATATGTAGTGTACTTTCATATTTTATGTATAGTATATAATACATATTTGGTGAAATTTGATATTTTATGTACAGTATATAATATAGATTTGGTGAAATTTGATATTTTACATACAGTATGTAATATATATTTGGTGAAATTTAATATTTTATGTACTGTATATAATATATATTTAGTGTTCTTTCATAATTTATGTACAGTATATAATACATACTTTGTGTAATTTGATATTTTATGTACATTATATTATATATTAATTGAAGTTTGATATTTTATGTACAGTATAAACTATATATTTGGTGAAATGTGATATTTTTTGTACAGTATATAATATATAAGTAGTGTACTGTCATATTTTATATATATTATATAATACATATTTGGTGAAATTTGATATTTTATGTACAGTATATAATATATATGGTGAAATTTGATATTTTATGTACAGTACGTAATATATATTTGTTGAAATTTGATATATTATGTACAGTATATAGTATATATATAGTGTTCTTTCATACTTTATGTACAGTATATAATACATATTTTGTGTAATTTGATATTTTATGTACAGTATATTATATATTTTTTGAAGTTTGATATTTTATGTACAGTATAAACTATGTATTTGGTGAAATTTGATATTTCGTGTACAGTATATAATATATATGTAGTGTACTGTCATATTTTATGTATAGTATACATAATATATATTATGTACAGTATATATGTACAGTATATATCACAAATATATATTATGTACAGTATATAATATATATTTGGTGAAATTTGATATTTTATATACTGTATATAATATATATTTAGTGTTCTTTAATAATTTCTGTACAGTATATAATACATCTTTTGTGTAATTTGATATTTTATTTACAGTATATTATATATTGTTTGAAGTTTGATATTTTATGTACAGTATAAACTATATATTTGGGGAAATGTGATATTTCGTGTACAGTATATAATATATATGTAGTGTACTGTGATATTTTATGTATAGTATATAATACATATTTGGTGAAATTTGATATTTTATGTACAGTATATAATGTATATATGGTGAAATTTGATATTTTATGTACAGTATGTAATATATATTTGTTGAAATTTGATATCTTATGTACAGTATATAGTATATATATAGTGTTCTTTCATACTTTATGAACACTATATAATATATATTTTGTGTAATTTATTATTTTATGTACAGTATATTATATATTGTTTTAAGTTTGATATTTTATGTACAGTATAAACTATGTATTTGGTGAAATTTGATATTTTGTGTACAGTATATAATATATATGTAGTGTACTGTCATATTTTATGTATAGTATACATAATATATATTATGTACAGTATATATGTACAGTATATAACACAAATATATATTATGTACAGTATATAATATATATTTGGTGAAATTTGATATTTTATTTACAGTATATAAAATATATTTAGTGTTCTTTCATACTTTATGTACAGTATATAATACATAATTTGTGAAATTTGAAATTTTATGTACGTTATATAATATATATGGTGAAATTTGATATTTTATGTACAGTATATAATATATATGTAGTGTACTTTCATATTTTATGTATAGTATATAATACATATTTGGTGAAATTTGATATTTTATGTACAGTATATAATATAGATTTGGTGAAATTTGATATTTTACATACAGTATGTAATATATATTTGGTGAAATTTGATATTTTATGTACTGTATATAATATATATTTAGTGTTCTTTCATAATTTCTGTACAGTATATAATACATATTTTGTGTAATTTGATATTTTATGTACAGTATATTATATATTGTTTGAAGTTTGATATTTTATGTACAGTATAAACTATATATTTGTTGAAATTTGATATTTTATGTACAGTATATAATATATATATGGTGAAATTTGATATTTTATGTACAGTATGTAATATATATTTGTTGAAATTTGATATCTTATGTACGGTATATAGTATATATATAGTGTTCTTTCATACTTTATGTACAGTATATAATACATATTTTGTGTAATTTGATATTTCATGTAGAGTATATTATATATTTTTTGAAGTTTGATACTTTATGTACAGTAGAAACTATATATTTCGTGAAATGTGATATTTCGTGTACAGTATATAATATATATGTAGTGTACTTTCATATTTTATGTATAGTATATAATACATATTTGGTGAAATTTGATATTTTATCTACAGTATATAATATAGATTTGGTGAAATTTGATATTTAACATACAGTATGTAATATATATTTCTTGAAATTTGATATTTTATGTACAGTATATAATATATATTTAGTGTTCTTTCATAATTTCTGTACAGTATATAATACATATTTTGTGTAATTTGATATTTTATGTACACTATAAACTATATATTTGGTGAAATTTGATATTTCGTGTACAGTATATAATATATATGTAGTGTACTGTCATATTTTATGTATAGTATACATAATATATATTATGTACAGTATATATGTACAGTATTTAACACAAATATATATTATGTACAGTATATAATATATATTTGGTTAAATTTGATATTTTATGTACAGTATATAAAATATATTTAGTGTTCTTTCATACTTTATGTACAGTATATAATACATATTTTGTGAAATTTGATATTTTATGTATGTTATATAATATATATGGTGAAATTTGATATTTTATGTACAGTATATAATATATATGTAGTGTACTTTCATATTTTATGTATAGTATATAATACATATTTGGTGAAATTTGATATTTTATGTACAGTATATAATATAGATTTGGTGAAATTTGATATTTTACATACAGTATGTAATATATATTTGGTGAAATTTGATATTTTATGTACTGTATATAATATATATTTAGTGTTCTTTCATAATTTCTGTACAGTATATAATACATATTTTGTGTAATTTGATATTTTATGTACAGTATATTATATATTATATGAAGTTTGATATTTTAGGTACAGTATAAACTATATATTTGGTGAAATGTGATATTTCGTGTACAGTGTATAATATATATGTAGTGTACTGTGATATTTTATGTATAGTATATAATACATATTTGGTGAAATTTGATATTTTATGTACAGTATATAGTGTATATATGGTGAAATTTGATATTTTATGTACAGTATGTAATATATATTTGTTGAAATTTGATATCTTATGTACAGTATATAGTATATATAGTGTTCTTTCATACTTTATGTACACTCTATAATACATATTTTGTGTAATTTATTATTTTATGTACAGTATATTATATATTTTTTGAAGTTTGATATTTTATGTACAGTATAAACTATGTATTTGGTGAAATTTGATATTTCGTGTACAGTATATAATATATATGTAGTGTACTGTCATATTTTACGTATAGTATACATAATATATATTATGTACAGTATATATGTACAGTATATAACACAAATATATATTATGTACAGTATATAATATATATTTGGTGAAATTTGATATTTTATGTACAGTATATAATATATATTTGGTGAAATTTGATACATTATGTACAGTATGTAATATATATTTGGTGAAATTTGATATTTTATGTACAGCATATAATAGATATTTAGTGTTCTTTCATACTATATGTACAGTATATAATATATATTTTGTGAAATTTGATATTATATGTACGTTATATAATATATATGGTGGAATTTGATATTTTATGTACAGTATATAATATATATGTAGTGTACTTTCATGTTTTATGTATAGTATATAATACATATTTGGTGAAATTTGATATTTTATGTACAGTATATAATATAGGTTTGTTGAAATTTGATATTTTACATACAGTATGTAATATATATTTGGTGAAATTTGATATTTTATGTACAGTATATAATATATATTTAGTGTTCTTTCATAATTTCTGTACAGTATATAATACATATTTTGTGTAATTTGATATTTTATGTACACTATAAACTATGTATTTGGTGAAATTTGATATTTCGTGTACAGTATATAATATATATGTAGTGTACTGTCATATTTTATGTATAGTATACATAATATATATTATGTACAGTATATATGTACAGTATTTAACACAAATATATATTATGTACAGTATATAATATATATTTGGTGAAATTTGATATTTTATGAACAGTATATAAAATATATTTAGTGTTCTTTCATACTTTATGTACAGTATATAATACATATTCTCTGAAATTTGATATTTTATGTACGTTATATAATACATATGGTGAAATTTGATATTTTATGTACAGTATATAATATATATGTAGTGTACTTTCATATTTTATGTATAGTATATAATACATATTTGGTGAAATTTGATATTTTATGTACAGTATATAATACATATTTGGTGAAATTTGATATTTTATGTACAGTATATAATATAGATTTGGTGAAATTTGATATTTTACATACAGTATGTAATGTATATTTGGTGAAATTTGATATTTTATGTAGTGTATATACTATATATTTAGTGTTCTTTCATAATTTCTGTACAGTATATAATACATATTTTGTGTAATTTGATATTTTATGTACAGTATATTATATATTGTTTGAAGTTTGATATTTTATGTACAGTATAAACTATATATTTGGTGAAATTTGATATTTCGTGTACAGTATATAATATATATGTAGCGCACTGTCATATTTTATGTATAGTATATAATACATATTTGGTGAAATTTGATATTTTATGTACAGTATATAATGTATATATGGTGAAATTTGATATTTTATGTACAGTATGTAATATATATTTGTTGAAATTTGATATCTTATGTACAGTATATAGTATATATAGTGTTCTTTCATACTTTATGTACACTATATAATACATATTTTGTGTAATTTATTATTTTATGTACAGTATATTATATATTTTTTGAAGTTTGATATTTTATGTACAGTATAAACTATGTATTTGGTGAAATTTGATATTTCGTGTACAGTATATAATATATATGTAGTCTACTGTCATATTTTATGTATATTATACATAATATATATTATGTACAGTATATATGTACAGTATATAACACAAATATATATTATGTACAGTATATAATATATATTTGGTGAAATTTGATATTTTATGTACAGTATATAAAATATATTTAGTGTTCTTTCATACTTTATGTACAGTATATAATACATATTTTGTGAAATTTGATATTTCATGTAGAGTATATTATATATTTTTTGAAGTTTCATATTTTATGTACAGTATAAACTATATATTTCGTGAAATGTGATATTTCGTGTACAGTATATCATATATATGTAGTGTACTGTCATATATTATGTATAGTATATAATATATATTAGGTGAAATTTGATATTTTATGTACAGTATATAATATATATTTGGTGAAATTTGATATTTTATGTACAGTATGTAATATATATTTGGTGAAATTTGATATTTTATGTACAGCCTATAATAGATATTTAGTGTTCTTTCATACTTTATGTACAGTATATAATATATATTTTGTGAAATTTGGAATTATATGTACGTTATATAATATATATGGTGAAATTTGATATTTTATGTACTGTATATAATATATATGTAGTGTACTTTCATATTTTACGTATAGTATATAATGCATATTTGGTCAAATTTGATATTTTATGTACAGTATATAATATAGATTTGGTGAAATTTGATATTTTACGTACAGTATGCAATATATATTTGGTGAAATTTGATATTTTATGTACACTATATAATATATATTTAGTGTTCTTTCATAATTTCTGTACAGTATATAATACATATTTTGTGTAATTTGATATTTTATGTACAGTATATTATATATTATTTGAAGTTTGATATTTTATGTACAGTATAAACTATATATTTGGTGAAATGTGATATTTCGTGTACAGTATATAATATATAAGTAGTGTACTGTCATATTTTATGTATAGTATATAATACATATTTGGTGAAATTTGATATTTTATGTACAGTATATAATATATATATGGTGAAATTTGATATTTTATGTACAGTATGTAATATATATTTGTTGAAATTTGATATCTTATGTACAGTATATAGTATATATATAGTGTTCTTTCATACTTTATGTACAGTATATAATACATATTTTGTGTAATTTATTATTTTATGTACAGTATATTATATATTTTTTGAAGTTTGATATTTTATGTACAGTATAAACTATGTATTTGGTGAAATTTGATATTTCGTGTACAGTATATAATATATATGTAGTGTACTGTCATATTTTATGTATAGTATACATAATATATATTATGTACAGTATATATGTACAGTATATAACACAAATATATATTATGTACAGTATATAATATATATTTGGTGAAATTTGATATTTTATGTACAGTATATAAAATATATTTAGTGTTCTTTCATACTTTATGTACAGTATATAATACATATTTTGTGAAATTTGATATTTCATGTAGAGTATATTATATATTTTTTGAAGTTTGATATTTTATGTACAGTATAAACTATATATTTCGTGAAATGTGATATTTCGTGTACAGTATATCATATATATGTAGTGTACTGTCATATATTATGTATAGTATATAATATATATTAGGTGAAATTTGATATTTTATGTACAGTATATAATATATATTTGGTGAAATTTGATATTTTATGTACAGTATGTAATATATATTTGGTGATATTTGATATTTTATGTACAGCATATAATAGATATTTAGTGTTCTTTCATACTTTATGTACAGTATATAATATATATTTTGTGAAATTTGGTATTATATGTACGTTATATAATATATATGGTGAAATTTGATATTTTATGTACAGTATATAATATATATGTAGTGTACTTTCATATTTTACGTATAGTATATAATGCATATTTGGTGAAATTTGATATTTTATGTACAGTATATAATATAGATTTGGTGAAATTTGATATTTTACGTACAGTATGCAATATATATTTGGTGAAATTTGATATTTTATGTACACTATATAATATATATTTAGTGTTCTTTCATAATTTCTGTACAGTATATAATACATATTTTGTGTAATTTGATATTTTATGTACAGTATATTATATATTGTTTGAAGTTTGATATTTTATGTACAGTATAAACTATATATTTGGTGAAATTTGATATTTCGTGTACAGTATATAATATATATGTAGCGCACTGTCATATTTTATGTATAGTATATAATACATATTTGGTGAAATTTGATATTTTATGTACAGTATATAATGTATATATGGTGAAATTTGATATTTTATGTACAGTATGTAATATATATTTGTTGAAATTTGATATCTTATGTACAGTATATAGTATATATAGTGTTCTTTCATACTTTATGTACACTATATAATACATATTTTGTGTAATTTATTATTTTATGTACAGTATATTATATATTTTTTGAAGTTTGATATTTTATGTACAGTATAAACTATGTATTTGGTGAAATTTGATATTTCGTGTACAGTATATAATATATATGTAGTCTACTGTCATATTTTATGTATATTATACATAATATATATTATGTACAGTATATATGTACAGTATATAACACAAATATATATTATGTACAGTATATAATATATATTTGGTGAAATTTGATATTTTATGTACAGTATATAAAATATATTTAGTGTTCTTTCATACTTTATGTACAGTATATAATACATATTTTGTGAAATTTGATATTTCATGTAGAGTATATTATATATTTTTTGAAGTTTCATATTTTATGTACAGTATAAACTATATATTTCGTGAAATGTGATATTTCGTGTACAGTATATCATATATATGTAGTGTACTGTCATATATTATGTATAGTATATAATATATATTAGGTGAAATTTGATATTTTATGTACAGTATATAATATATATTTGGTGAAATTTGATATTTTATGTACAGTATGTAATATATATTTGGTGAAATTTGATATTTTATGTACAGCCTATAATAGATATTTAGTGTTCTTTCATACTTTATGTACAGTATATAATATATATTTTGTGAAATTTGGAATTATATGTACGTTATATAATATATATGGTGAAATTTGATATTTTATGTACTGTATATAATATATATGTAGTGTACTTTCATATTTTACGTATAGTATATAATGCATATTTGGTCAAATTTGATATTTTATGTACAGTATATAATATAGATTTGGTGAAATTTGATATTTTACGTACAGTATGCAATATATATTTGGTGAAATTTGATATTTTATGTACACTATATAATATATATTTAGTGTTCTTTCATAATTTCTGTACAGTATATAATACATATTTTGTGTAATTTGATATTTTATGTACAGTATATTATATATTATTTGAAGTTTGATATTTTATGTACAGTATAAACTATATATTTGGTGAAATGTGATATTTCGTGTACAGTATATAATATATAAGTAGTGTACTGTCATATTTTATGTATAGTATATAATACATATTTGGTGAAATTTGATATTTTATGTACAGTATATAATATATATATGGTGAAATTTGATATTTTATGTACAGTATGTAATATATATTTGTTGAAATTTGATATCTTATGTACAGTATATAGTATATATATAGTGTTCTTTCATACTTTATGTACAGTATATAATACATATTTTGTGTAATTTATTATTTTATGTACAGTATATTATATATTTTTTGAAGTTTGATATTTTATGTACAGTATAAACTATGTATTTGGTGAAATTTGATATTTCGTGTACAGTATATAATATATATGTAGTGTACTGTCATATTTTATGTATAGTATACATAATATATATTATGTACAGTATATATGTACAGTATATAACACAAATATATATTATGTACAGTATATAATATATATTTGGTGAAATTTGATATTTTATGTACAGTATATAAAATATATTTAGTGTTCTTTCATACTTTATGTACAGTATATAATACATATTTTGTGAAATTTGATATTTCATGTAGAGTATATTATATATTTTTTGAAGTTTGATATTTTATGTACAGTATAAACTATATATTTCGTGAAATGTGATATTTCGTGTACAGTATATCATATATATGTAGTGTACTGTCATATATTATGTATAGTATATAATATATATTAGGTGAAATTTGATATTTTATGTACAGTATATAATATATATTTGGTGAAATTTGATATTTTATGTACAGTATGTAATATATATTTGGTGATATTTGATATTTTATGTACAGCATATAATAGATATTTAGTGTTCTTTCATACTTTATGTACAGTATATAATATATATTTTGTGAAATTTGGTATTATATGTACGTTATATAATATATATGGTGAAATTTGATATTTTATGTACAGTATATAATATATATGTAGTGTACTTTCATATTTTACGTATAGTATATAATGCATATTTGGTGAAATTTGATATTTTATGTACAGTATATAATATAGATTTGGTGAAATTTGATATTTTACGTACAGTATGCAATATATATTTGGTGAAATTTGATATTTTATGTACACTATATAATATATATTTAGTGTTCTTTCATAATTTCTGTACAGTATATAATACATATTTTGTGTAATTTGATATTTTATGTACAGTATATTATATATTATTTGAAGTTTGATATTTTATGTACAGTATAAACTATATATTTGGTGAAATGTGATATTTCGTGTACAGTATATAATATATAAGTAGTGTACTGTCATATTTTATGTATAGTATATAATACATATTTGGTGAAATTTGATATTTTATGTACAGTATATAATATATATATGGTGAAATTTGATATTTTATGTACAGTATGTAATATATATTTGTTGAAATTTGATATCTTATGTACAGTATATAGTATATATATAGTGTTCTTTCATACTTTATGTACAGTATATAATACATATTTTGTGTAATTTATTATTTTATGTACAGTATATTATATATTTTTTGAAGTTTGATATTTTATGAACAGTATAATCTATGTATTTGGTGAAATTTGATATTTCGTGTACAGTATATAATATATATGTAGTGTACTGTCATATTTTATGTATAGTATACATAATATATATTATGTACAGTATATATGTACAGTATATAACACAAATATATATTATGTACAGTATATAATATATATTTGGTGAAATTTGATATTTTATGTACAGAATATAATATATATTTGGTGAAATTTGATACATTATGTACAGTATGTAATATATATTTGGTGAAATTTGATATTTTATGTACAGCATATAATAGATATTTAGTGTTCTTTCATACTATATGTACAGTATATAATATATATTTTGTGAAATTTGATATTATATGTACGTTATATAATATATATGGTGGAATTTGTTATTTTATGTACAGTATATAATATATATGTAGTGTACTTTCATGTTTTATGTATAGTATATAATACATATTTGGTGAAATTTGATATTTTATGTACAGTATATAATATAGGTTTGTTGAAATTTGATATTTTACATACAGTATGTAATATATATTTGGTGAAATTTGATATTTTATGTACAGTATATAATATATATTTAGTGTTCTTTCATAATTTCTGTACAGTATATAATACATATTTTGTGTAATTTGATATTTTATGTACACTATAAACTATGTATTTGGTGAAATTTGATATTTCGTGTACAGTATATAATATATATGTAGTGTACTGTCATATTTTATGTATAGTATACATAATATATATTATGTACAGTATATATGTACAGTATTTAACACAAATATATATTATGTACAGTATATAATATATATTTGGTGAAATTTGATATTTTATGAACAGTATATAAAATATATTTAGTGTTCTTTCATACTTTATGTACAGTATATAATACATATTCTCTGAAATTTGATATTTTATGTACGTTATATAATACATATGGTGAAATTTGATATTTTATGTACAGTATATAATATATATGTAGTGTACTTTCATATTTTATGTATAGTATATAATACATATTTGGTGAAATTTGATATTTTATGTACAGTATATAATACATATTTGGTGAAATTTGATATTTTATGTACAGTATATAATATAGATTTGGTGAAATTTGATATTTTACATACAGTATGTAATGTATATTTGGTGAAATTTGATATTTTATGTAGTGTATATACTATATATTTAGTGTTCTTTCATAATTTCTGTACAGTATATAATACATATTTTGTGTAATTTGATATTTTATGTACAGTATATTATATATTGTTTGAAGTTTGATATTTTATGTACAGTATAAACTATATATTTGGTGAAATTTGATATTTCGTGTACAGTATATAATATATATGTAGTGCACTGTCATATTTTATGTATAGTATATAATACATATTTGGTGAAATTTGATATTTTATGTACAGTATATAATGTATATATGGTGAAATTTGATATTTTATGTACAGTATGTAATATATATTTGTTGAAATTTGATATCTTATGTACAGTATATAGTATATATAGTGTTCTTTCATACTTTATGTACACTATAGAATACATATTTTGTGTAATTTATTATTTTATGTACAGTATATTATATATTTTTTGAAGTTTGATATTTTATGTACAGTATAAACTATGTATTTGGTGAAATTTGATATTTCGTGTACAGTATATAATATATATGTAGTCTACTGTCATATTTTATGTATATTATACATAATATATATTATGTACAGTATATATGTACAGTATATAACACAAATATATATTATGTACAGTATATAATATATATTTGGTGAAATTTGATATTTTATGTACAGTATATAAAATATATTTAGTGTTCTTTCATACTTTATGTACAGTATATAATACATATTTTGTGAAATTTGATATTTCATGTAGAGTATATTATATATTTTTTGAAGTTTGATATTTTATGTACAGTATAAACTATATATTTCGTGAAATGTGATATTTCATGTACAGTATATCATATATATGTAGTGTACTGTCATATATTATGTATAGTATATAATATATATTAGGTGAAATTTGATATTTTATGTACAGTATATAATATATATTTGGTGAAATTTGATATTTTATGTACAGTATGTAATATATATTTGGTGAAATTTGATATTTTATGTACAGCCTATAATAGATATTTAGTGTTCTTTCATACTTTATGTACAGTATATAATATATATTTTGTGAAATTTGGAATTATATGTACGTTATATAATATATATGGTGAAATTTGATATTTTATGTACTGTATATAATATATATGTAGTGTACTTTCATATTTTACGTATAGTATATAATGCATATTTGGTCAAATTTGATATTTTATGTACAGTATATAATATAGATTTGGTGAAATTTGATATTTTACGTACAGTATGCAATATATATTTGGTGAAATTTGATATTTTATGTACACTATATAATATATATTTAGTGTTCTTTCATAATTTCTGTACAGTATATAATACATATTTTGTGTAATTTGATATTTTATGTACAGTATATTATATATTATTTGAAGTTTGATATTTTATGTACAGTATAAACTATATATTTGGTGAAATGTGATATTTCGTGTACAGTATATAATATATAAGTAGTGTACTGTCATATTTTATGTATAGTATATAATACATATTTGGTGAAATTTGATATTTTATGTACAGTATATAATATATATATGGTGAAATTTGATATTTTATGTACAGTATGTAATATATATTTGTTGAAATTTGATATCTTATGTACAGTATATAGTATATATATAGTGTTCTTTCATACTTTATGTACAGTATATAATACATATTTTGTGTAATTTATTATTTTATGTACAGTATATTATATATTTTTTGAAGTTTGATATTTTATGTACAGTATAAACTATGTATTTGGTGAAATTTGATATTTCGTGTACAGTATATAATATATATGTAGTGTACTGTCATATTTTATGTATAGTATACATAATATATATTATGTACAGTATATATGTACAGTATATAACACAAATATATATTATGTACAGTATATAATATATATTTGGTGAAATTTGATATTTTATTTACAGTATATAAAATATATTTAGTGTTCTTTCATACTTTATGTACAGTATATAATACATATTTTGTGAAATTTGATATTTCATGTAGAGTATATTATATATTTTTTGAAGTTTCATATTTTATGTACAGTATAAACTATATATTTCGTGAAATGTGATATTTCGTGTACAGTATATCATATATATGTAGTGTACTGTCATATATTATGTATAGTATATAATATATATTAGGTGAAATTTGATATTTTATGTACAGTATATAATATATATTTGGTGAAATTTGATATTTTATGTACAGTATGTAATATATATTTGGTGAAATTTGATATTTTATGTACAGCATATAATAGATAATTAGTGTTCTTTCATACTTTATGTACAGTATATAATATATATTTTGTGAAATTTGGTATTATATGTACGTTATATAATATATATGGTGAAATTTGATATTTTATGTACAGTATATAATATATATGTAGTGTACTTTCATATTTTACGTATAGTATATAATGCATATTTGGTGAAATTTGATATTTTATGTACAGTATATAATATAGATTTGGTGAAATTTGATATTTTACGTACAGTATGCAATATATATTTGGTGAAATTTGATATTTTATGTACACTATATAATATATATTTAGTGTTCTTTCATAATTTCTGTACAGTATATAATACATATTTTGTGTAATTTGATATTTTATGTACAGTATATTATATATTATTTGAAGTTTGATATTTTATGTACAGTATAAACTATATATTTGGTGAAATGTGATATTTCGTGTACAGTATATAATATATAAGTAGTGTACTGTCATATTTTATGTATAGTATATAATACATATTTGGTGAAATTTGATATTTTATGTACAGTATATAATATATATATGGTGAAATTTGATATTTTATGTACAGTATGTAATATATATTTGTTGAAATTTGATATCTTATGTACAGTATATAGTATATATATAGTGTTCTTTCATACTTTATGTACAGTATATAATACATATTTTGTGTAATTTATTATTTTATGTACAGTATATTATATATTTTTTGAAGTTTGATATTTTATGTACAGTATAATCTATGTATTTGGTGAAATTTGATATTTCGTGTACAGTATATAATATATATGTAGTGTACTGTCATATTTTATGTATAGTATACATAATATATATTATGTACAGTATATATGTACAGTATATAACACAAATATATATTATGTACAGTATATAATATATATTTGGTGAAATTTCATATTTTATGTACAGAATATAATATATATTTGGTGAAATTTGATACATTATGTACAGTATGTAATATATATTTGGTGAAATTTGATATTTTATGTACAGCATATAATAGATATTTAGTGTTCTTTCATACTATATGTACAGTATATAATATATATTTTGTGAAATTTGATATTATATGTACGTTATATAATATATATGGTGGAATTTGTTATTTTATGTACAGTATATAATATATATGTAGTGTACTTTCATGTTTTATGTATAGTATATAATACATATTTGGTGAAATTTGATATTTTATGTACAGTATATAATATAGGTTTGTTGAAATTTGATATTTTACATACAGTATGTAATATATATTTGGTGAAATTTGATATTTTATGTACAGTATATAATATATATTTAGTGTTCTTTCATAATTTCTGTACAGTATATAATACATATTTTGTGTAATTTGATATTTTATGTACACTATAAAATATGTATTTGGTGAAATTTGATATTTCGTGTACAGTATATAATATATATGTAGTGTACTGTCATATTTTATGTATAGTATACATAATATATATTATGTACAGTATATATGTACAGTATTTAACACAAATATATATTATGTACAGTATATAATATATATTTGGTGAAATTTGATATTTTATGAACAGTATATAAAATATATTTAGTGTTCTTTCATACTTTATGTACAGTATATAATACATATTTTGTGAAATTTGATATTTTATGTACGTTATATAATACATATGGTGAAATTTGATATTTTATGTACAGTATATAATATATATGTAGTGTACTTTCATATTTTATGTATAGTATATAATACATATTTGGTGAAATTTGATATTTTATGTACAGTATATAATACATATTTGGTGAAATTTGATATTTTATGTACAGTATATAATATAGATTTGGTGAAATTTGATATTTTACATACAGTATGTAATGTATATTTGGTGAAATTTGATATTTTATGTAGTGTATATACTATATATTTAGTGTTCTTTCATAATTTCTGTACAGTATATAATACATATTTTGTGTAATTTGATATTTTATGTACAGTATATTATATATTGTTTGAAGTTTGATATTTTATGTACAGTATAAACTATATATTTGGTGAAATTTGATATTTCGTGTACAGTATATAATATATATGTAGCGCACTGTCATATTTTATGTATAGTATATAATACATATTTGGTGAAATTTGATATTTTATGTACAGTATATAATGTATATATGGTGAAATTTGATATTTTATGTACAGTATGTAATATATATTTGTTATAATTTGATATCTTATGTACAGTATATAGTATATATAGTGTTCTTTCATACTTTATGTACACTATATAATACATATTTTGTGTAATTTATTATTTTATGTACAGTATATTATATATTTTTTGAAGTTTGATATTTTATGTACGGTATAAACTACGTATTTGGTGAAATTTGATATTTTGTGTACAGTATATAATATATATGTAGTGTACTGTCATATTTTATGTATAGTATACATAATATATATTATGTACAGTATATATGTACAGTATATAACACAAATATATATTATGTACAGTATATAATATATATTTGGTGAAATTTGATATTTTATGTACAGTATATAAAATATATTTAGTGTTCTTTCATACTTTATGTACAGTATATAATACATATTTTGTGAAATTTGATATTTCATGTAGAGTATATTATATTTTTTTTGAAGTTTGATATTTTATGTACAGTATAAACTATATATTTCGTGAAATGTGATATTTCGTGTACAGTATATCATATATATGTAGTGTACTGTCATATATTATGTATAGTATATAATATATATTAGGTGAAATTTGATATTTTATGTACAGTATATAATATATATTTGGTGAAATTTGATATTTTATGTACAGTATGTAATATATATTTGGTGAAATTTGATATTTTATGTACAGCCTATAATAGATATTTAGTGTTCTTTCATACTTTATGTACAGTATATAATATATATTTTGTGAAATTTGGTATTATATGTACGTTATATAATATATATGGTGAAATTTGATATTTTATGTACAGTATATAATATATATGTAGTGTACTTTCATATTTTACGTATAGTATATAATACATATTTGGTGAAATTTGATATTTTATGTACAGTATATAATATAGATTTGGTGAAATTTGATATTTTACGTACAGTATGTAATATATATTTGGTGAAATTTGATATTTTATGTACACTATATAATATATATTTAGTGTTCTTTCATAATTTCTGTACAGTATATAATACATATTTTGTGTAATTTGATATTTTATGTACAGTATATTATATATTATTTGAAGTTTGATATTTTATGTACAGTATAAACTATATATTTGGTGAAATGTGATATTTCGTGTACAGTATATAATATATAAGTAGTGTACTGTCATATTTTATGTATAGTATATAATACATATTTGGTGAAATTTGATATTTTATGTACAGTATATAATATATATATGGTGAAATTTGATATTTTATGTACAGTATGTAATATATATTTGTTGAAATTTGATATCTTATGTACAGTATATAGTATATATATAGTGTTCTTTCATACTTTATGTACAGTATATAATACATATTTTGTGTAATTTATTATTTTATGTACAGTATATTATATATTTTTTGAAGTTTGATATTTTATGTACAGTATAATCTATGTATTTGGTGAAATTTGATATTTCGTGTACAGTATATAATATATATGTAGTGTACTGTCATATTTTATGTATAGTATACATAATATATATTATGTACAGTATATATGTACAGTATATAACACAAATATATATTATGTACAGTATATAATATATATTTGGTGAAATTTGGTATTTTATGTACAGTATATAATATATATTTGGTGAAATTTGATACATTATGTACAGTATGTAATATATATTTGGTGAAATTTGATATTTTATGTACAGCATATAATAGATATTTAGTGTTCTTTCATACTATATGTACAGTATATAATATATATTTTGTGAAATTTGATATTATATGTACGTTATATAATATATATGGTGGAATTTGTTATTTTATGTACAGTATATAATATATATGTAGTGTACTTTCATGTTTTATGTATAGTATATAATACATATTTGGTGAAATTTGATATTTTATGTACAGTATATAATATAGGTTTGTTGAAATTTGATATTTTACATACAGTATGTAATATATATTTGGTGAAATTTGATATTTTATGTACAGTATATAATATATATTTAGTGTTCTTTCATAATTTCTGTACAGTATATAATACATATTTTGTGTAATTTGATATTTTATGTACACTATAAAATATGTATTTGGTGAAATTTGATATTTCGTGTACAGTATATAATATATATGTAGTGTACTGTCATATTTTATGTATAGTATACATAACATATATTATGTACAGTATATATGTACAGTATTTAACACAAATATATATTATGTACAGTATATAATATATATTTGGTGAAATTTGATATTTTATGAACAGTATATAAAATATATTTAGTGTTCTTTCATACTTTATGTACAGTATATAATACATATTTTGTGAAATTTGATATTTTATGTACGTTATATAATACATATGGTGAAATTTGATATTTTATGTACAGTATATAATATATATGTAGTGTACTTTCATATTTTATGTATAGTATATAATACATATTTGGTGAAATTTGATATTTTATGTACAGTATATAATACATATTTGGTGAAATTTGATATTTTATGTACAGTATATAATATAGATTTGGTGAAATTTGATATTTTACATACAGTATGTAATGTATATTTGGTGAAATTTGATATTTTATGTAGTGTATATACTATATATTTAGTGTTCTTTCATAATTTCTGTACAGTATATAATACATATTTTGTGTAATTTGATATTTTATGTACAGTATATTATATATTGTTTGAAGTTTGATATTTTATGTACAGTATAAACTATATATTTGGTGAAATTTGATATTTCGTGTACAGTATATAATATATATGTAGCGCACTGTCATATTTTATGTATAGTATATAATACATATTTGGTGAAATTTGATATTTTATGTACAGTATATAATGTATATATGGTGAAATTTGATATTTTATGTACAGTATGTAATATATATTTGTTATAATTTGATATCTTATGTACAGTATATAGTATATATAGTGTTCTTTCATACTTTATGTACACTATATAATACATATTTTGTGTAATTTATTATTTTATGTACAGTATATTATATATTTTTTGAAGTTTGATATTTTATGTACGGTATAAACTACGTATTTGGTGAAATTTGATATTTTGTGTACAGTATATAATATATATGTAGTGTACTGTCATATTTTATGTATAGTATACATAATATATATTATGTACAGTATATATGTACAGTATATAACACAAATATATATTATGTACAGTATATAATATATATTTGGTGAAATTTGATATTTTATGTACAGTATATAAAATATATTTAGTGTTCTTTCATACTTTATGTACAGTATATAATACATATTTTGTGAAATTTGATATTTCATGTAGAGTATATTATATTTTTTTTGAAGTTTGATATTTTATGTACAGTATAAACTATATATTTCATGAAATGTGATATTTCGTGTACAGTATATCATATATATGTAGTGTACTGTCATATATTATGTATAGTATATAATATATATTAGGTGAAATTTGATATTTTATGTACAGTATATAATATATATTTGGTGAAATTTGATATTTTATGTACAGTATGTAATATATATTTGGTGAAATTTGATATTTTATGTACAGCCTATAATAGATATTTAGTGTTCTTTCATACTTTATGTACAGTATATAATATATATTTTGTGAAATTTGGTATTATATGTACGTTATATAATATATATGGTGAAATTTGATATTTTATGTACAGTATATAATATATGTAGTGTACTTTCATATTTTACGTATAGTATATAATACATATTTGGTGAAATTTGATATTTTATGTACAGTATATAATATAGATTTGGTGAAATTTGATATTTTACGTTCAGTATGTAATATATATTTGGTGAAATTTGATATTTTATGTACACTATATAATATATATTTAGTGTTCTTTCATAATTTCTGTACAGTATATAATACATATTTTGTGTAATTTGATATTTTATGTACAGTATATTATATATTATTTGAAGTTTGATATTTTATGTACAGTATAAACTATATATTTGGTGAAATGTGATATTTCGTGTACAGTATATAATATATAAGTAGTGTACTGTCATATTTTATGTATAGTATATAATACATATTTGGTGAAATTTGATATTTTATGTACAGTATATAATATATATATGGTGAAATTTGATATTTTATGTACAGTATGTAATATATATTTGTTGAAATTTGATATCTTATGTACAGTATATAGTATATATATAGTGTTCTTTCATACTTTATGTACAGTATATAATACATATTTTGTGTAATTTATTATTTTATGTACAGTATATTATATATTTTTTGAAGTTTGATATTTTATGTACAGTATAAACTATGTATTTGGTGAAATTTGATATTTCGTGTACAGTATATAATATATATGTAGTGTACTGTCATATTTTATGTATAGTATACATAATATATATTATGTACAGTATATATGTACAGTATATAACACAAATATATATTATGTACAGTATATAATATATATTTGGTGAAATTTGATATTTTATGTACAGTATATAATATATATTTGGTGAAATTTGATACATTATGTACAGTATGTAATATATATTTGGTGAAATTTGATATTTTATGTACAGCATATAATAGATATTTAGTGTTCTTTCATACTTTATGTACGGTATATAATATATATTTTGTGAAATTTGATATTATATGTACGTTATATAATATATATGGTGAAATTTGATATTTTATGTACAGTATATAATATATATGTAGTGTACTTTCATATTTTATGTATAGTATATAATACATATTCGGTGAAATTTGATATTTTATGTACAGTATATAATATAGATTTGGTGAAATTTGATATTTTACATACAGTATGTAATATATATTTGGTGAAATTTGATATTTTATGTACAGTATATAATATATATTTAGTGTTCTTTCATAATTTCTGTACAGTATATAATACATATTTTGTGTAATTTGATATTTTATGTACCCTATAAACTATGTATTTGGTGAAATTTGATATTTCGTGTACAGTATATAATATATATGTAGTGTACTGTCATATTTTATGTATAGTATACATAATATATATTATGTACAGTATATATGTACAGTATTTAACACAAATATATATTATGTACAGTATATAATATATATTTGGTGAAATTTGATATTTTATGTACACTATATAATATATATTTAGTGTTCTTTCATAATTTCTGTACAGTATATAATACATATTTTCTGTAATTTGATATTTTATGTACAGTATATTATATATTATTTGAAGTTTGATATTTTATGTACAGTATAAACTATATATTTGGTGAAATGTGATATTTCGTGTACAGTATATAATATATAAGTAGTGTACTGTCATATTTTATGTATAGTATATAATACATATTTGGTGAAATTTGATATTTTATGTACAGTATATAATATATATGGTGAAATTTGATATTTTATGTACAGTATGTAATACATATTTGTTGAAATTTGATATCTTATGTACAGTATATAGTATCTATAGTGTTCTTTCATACTTTATGTACAGTATATAATACATATTTGTTGTAATTCATTATTTTATGTACTGTATATTATATATATTTTGAAGTTTGATATTTTATGTAGAGTATAAACTATGTATTTGCTGAAATTTGATATTTCGTGTACAGTATAAAATATGTATGTAGTGTACTGTCATATATTATGTATAGTATACATAATATATATTATGTACAGTATATATGTACAGTATATATCACAAATATATATTATGTACAGTATATAATACATATTTGGTGAAATTTGATATTTTATGTACAGTATATAAAATATATTTAGTGTTCTTTCATACTTTATGTACAGTATATAATACATATTTTGTGTAATTTGATATTTCATGTAGAGTATATTATATATTCTTTGAAGTTTGATATTTTATGTACAGTATAAACTATATATTTCGTGAAATGTGATATTACGTGTACAGTATATCATATATATGTAGTGTACTGTCATATATTATGTATAGTATATAATATATATTAGGTGAAATTTGATATTTTATGTACAGTATATAATATATATTTGGTGAAATTTGATATATTATGTACAGTATGTAATATATATTTGGTGAAATTTGATATTTTATGTACAGCATATAATAGATATTTAGTGTTCTTTCATACTTTATATACAGTATATAATATATATATTGTGAAATTTGATATTGTATGTACGTTATATAATATATATGGTGAAATTTGATATTTTATGTACAGTATATAATATATATGTAGTGAACTTTCATATTTTATGTTTAGTATATAATACATATCTGGTGAAATTTGATATTTTATGTACAGTATATAATATAGATTTGGGGAAATTTGATATTTTACATATAGTATGTAATATATATTTGGTGAAATTTCATATTTTATGTACTGTATATAATATATATTTAGTGTTCTTTCATAATTTCTGTACAGTATATAATACATATTTTGTGTAATTTGATATTTTATGTACAGTATATTATATATTATTTGAAGTTTGATATTTTATGTACAGTATAAACTACATATTTGGTGAAGTGTGATATTTCGTGTACAGTATATAATATATATGTAGTGTACTGTCATATTTTATGTATAGTATATAATACATATTTGGTGAAATTTCATATTTTATGTACAGTATATAATATATATGGTGAAATTTGATATTTTTTGTGCAGTATGTAATATATATTTGTTGAAATTTGATATCTTATGTACAGTATATAGTATATATATAGTGTTCTTTCATACTTTATGTACAGTATATAATACATATATCGTGTAATTTATTATTTTATGTACAGTATATTATATATTTTTTGAAGTTTGATATTTTATGTACAGTATAAACTATGTATTTGGTGAAATTTGATATTTCGTGTACAGTATGTAATATATATGTCGTGTACTGTCATATTTTCTGTATAGCATACATAATATATATTATGTACAGTATATATATACAGTATATAACACAAATATATATTATGTACAGTATATAATATATATTTGTTGAAATTTGATATTTTATGTACAGTATATAAAATATATTTACTGTTCTTTCATACTTTATGTACAGTATATAATACATATTTGGTGTAATTTGATATTTCATGTAGAGTATATTATATATTTTTTGAAGTTTGATATTTTATCTATAGTAAAAACTATATATTTCGTGAAATGTGATATTTCGTGTAAAGTATATCATATATATGTAGTGTACTGTCATATATTATGTATAGTATATAATACATATTAGGTGAAATTTGATATTTTGTGTACAGTATATAATATGTATTTGGTGAAATTTTATATATTATGTACAGTATGTAATATATATTTCGTGAAATTTGATATTTTATGTACAGCATATAATAGATATTTAGTGTTCTTTCATACTTTATGTACAGTACATAATATATATTTTGTGAAATATGATATTATATGTACGTTATATAATATATATGGTGAAATTTGATATTTTATGTACAGTATATAATATATATGTAGTATACTTTCATATTTTATGTATAGTATATAATACATATTTGGTGAAATTTGATATTTTATGTACAGTATATAATATATATATGGTGAAATTTGAAATTTTATGTACAGTATGTAATATATTTTTGTTGAAATTTGATATCTTATGTACAGTATATAGTATATATATAGTGTTCTTTCATACTTTATGTACAGTATATAATACATATTTTGTGTAATTTATTATTTTATGTACAGTATATAATATATTTTTTGAAGTTTGATATTTTATGTACAGTATAAACTATGTATTTGGTGAAATTTGATATTTCGTGTACAGTATATAATATATATGTAGTGTACAGTCATATTTTCTGTATAGTATACATAATATATATTATGTACAGTATATATATACAGTATATAACACAAATATATATTATGTACAGTATATAATATATATTAGTTGAAATTTGATATTCAATGTACAGTATATAAAATATATTTAGTGTTCTTTCATACTTTATGTACAGTATATAATACATATTTTGTGTAATTTGATATTTCATGTAGAGTATATTATATATTTTTTGAAGTTTGATATTTTATGTACAGTAAAAACTATATATTTCGTGAAATGTGATATTTCGTGTACAGTATATCATATATATGTAGTGTACTGTCATATATTATGTATAGTATATAATACATATTAGGTGAAATTTGATATTTTATGTACTGTATATAATATGTATTTGGTGAAATTTGATATATTATGTACAGTATGCAATATATATTTCGTGAAATTTGATATTTTATGTACAGCACATAATAGATATTTAGTGTTCTTTCATACTTTATGTACAGTATATAATATATATTTTGTGAAATTTGATATTATATGTACGTTATATAGTATATATGGTGAAATTTGATATTTTATGTACAGTATATAATATATATGTAGTACACTTTCATATTTTATGTATAGTATATAATACATATTTGGTGAAATTTGATATTTTATGTACAGTATATAATATAGATTTGGTGAAATTTGATATTTTACATACAGTATGTAATATATATTTGGTGAAATTTGATATTTAATGTACTGTATATAATATATATTTAGTGTTCTTTTATAATTTCTGTACAGTATATAATACATATTTTGTGTAATTTGATATTTTATGTACAGTATATTATATATTATTTGAAGTTTGATATTTTATGTACAGTATAAACTATATATTTGGTGAAATGTGATATTTCGTGTACAGTATATAATATACATGTAGTGTACTGTCATATTTTATGTATAGTATATAATACATATTTGGTGAAATTTGATATTTTATGTACAGTATAGAATACATATATGGTGAAATTTGATATTTTATGTACAGTATGTAATATATATTTGTTGAAATTTGATATCTTATGTACAGTATATAGTATATATATAGTGTTCTTTCATACTTTATGTACAGTATATAATACATATTTTGTGTAATTTATTATTTTATGTACAGTATATTATATATTATTTGAAGTTTGATATTTTATGTACAGTGTAAACTATGTATTTGGTGAAATTTGATATTTCGTGTACAGTATATAATATATATGTAGTGTACTGTCATATATTATGTATAGTATACATAATATATATTATGTACAGTATATATATACAGTATATAACGCAAATATATATTATGTACAGTATATAATATATATTTGTTGAAATTTTATATTTTATGTACAGTATATAAAATATATTTAGTGTTCTTTCATACTTTATGTACAGTATATAATACATATTTTGTGTAATTTGATATTTCATGTAGAGTATATTATATATTTTTTGAAGTTTAATATTTTATGTACAGTAAAAACTATATATTTCGTGAAATGTGATATTTCGTGTACAGTATATCATATATATGTAGTGTACTGTCATATATTATGTATAGTATATAATACATATTAGGTGAAATTTGATATTTTATGTACAGTATATAATATGTATTTGGTGAAATTTGATATATTATGTACAGTATGTAATATATATTTGGTGAAATTTGATATTTTATGTACAGCATATAATAGATATTTAGTGTTCTTTCATACTTTATGTACAGTATATAATATATATTTTGTGAAATTTGATATTATATGTACGTTATATTATATATGGTGAAATTTGATATTTTATGTACAGTATATAATATATATGTAGTATACTTTCATATTTTATGTATAGTATATAATACATATTTGGTGAAATTTGATATTTTATGTGCTGTATATAATATAGATTTGGTGAAATTTGATATTTTACATACAGTATGTGATATATATTTGGTGAAATTTGATATTTTATGTACTGTATATAATATATATTTAGTGTTCTTTCATAATTTCTGTAAAGTATGTAATACATATTTTGTGTAATTTGATATTTTATGTACAGTATATTATATATTATTTGAAGTTTGATATTTTATGTACAGTATAAACTATATAATTGGTGAAATGTGATATTTCGTGTACACTATATAATATATATGTAGTGTACTGTCATATTTTATGTATAGTATATAATACATATTTGGTGAAATTTGATATTTTATGTACAGTATATAATATATATATGGTGAAATTTGATATTTTATGTACAGTATGTAATATATATTTGTTGAAATTTGATATCTTATGTACAGTATATAGTATATATATAGTGTTCTTTCATACTTTATGTACAGTATATAATACATATTTTGTGTAATTTATTATTTTATGTACAGTATATAATATATTTTTTGAAGTTTGATATTTTATGTACAGTATAAACGATGTATTTGGTGAAATTTGATATTTCGTGTACAGTATATAATATATATGTAGTGTACAGTCATATTTTCTGTATAGTATACATAATATATATTATGTACAGTATATATATACAGTATATAACGCAAATATATATTATGTACAGTATATAATATATATTTGTTGAAATTTGATATTCTATGTACAGTATATAAAATATATTTAGTGTTCTTTCATACTTTATGTACAGTATATAATACATATTTTGTGTAATTTGATATTTCATGTAGAGTATATTATATATTTTTTGAAGTTTAATATTTTATGTACAGTAAAAACTATATATTTCGTGAAATGTGATATTTCGTGTACAGTATATCATATATATGTAGTGTACTGTCATATATTATGTATAGTATATAATACATATTAGGTGAAATTTGATATTTTATGTACAGTATATAATATGTATTTGGTGAAATTTGATATATTATGTACAGTATGTAATATATATTTGGTGAAATTTGATATTTTATGTACAGCATATAATAGATATTTAGTGTTCTTTCATACTTTATGTACAGTATATAATATATATTTTGTGAAATTTGATATTATATGTACGTTATATTATATATATGGTGAAATTTGATATTTTATGTACAGTATATAATATATATGTAGTATACTTTCATATTTTATGTATAGTATATAATACATATTTGGTGAAATTTGATATTTTATGTGCTGTATATAATATAGATTTGGTGAAATTTGATATTTTACATACAGTATGTGATATATATTTGGTGAAATTTGATATTTTATGTACTGTATATAATATATATTTAGTGTTCTTTCATAATTTCTGTAAAGTATGTAATACATATTTTGTGTAATTTGATATTTTATGTACAGTATATTATATATTATTTGAAGTTTGATATTTTATGTACAGTATAAACTATATAATTGGTGAAATGTGATATTTCGTGTACACTATATAATATATATGTAGTGTACTGTCATATTTTATGTATAGTATATAATACATATTTGGTGAAATTTGATATTTTATGTACAGTATATAATATATATATGGTGAAATTTGATATTTTATGTACAGTATGTAATATATATTTGTTGAAATTTGATATCTTATGTACAGTATATAGTATATATATAGTGTTCTTTCATACTTTATGTACAGTATATAATACATATTTTGTGTAATTTATTATTTTATGTACAGTATATAATATATTTTTTGAAGTTTGATATTTTATGTACAGTATAAACTATGTATTTGGTGAAATTTGATATTTCGTGTACAGTATATAATATATATGTAGTGTACAGACATATTTTCTGTATAGTATACATAATATATATTATGTACAGTATATATATACAGTATATAACACAAATATATATTATGTACAGTATATAATATATATTAGTTGAAATTTGATATTCTATGTACAGTATATAAAATATATTTAGTGTTCTTTCATACTTTATGTACAGTATATAATACATATTTTGTGTAATTTGATATTTCATGTAGAGTATATTATATATTTTTTGAAGTTTGATATTTTATGTACAGTAAAAACTATATATTTCGTGAAATGTGATATTTCGTGTACAGTATATCATATATATGTAGTGTACTGTCATATATTATGTATAGTATATAATACATATTAGGTGAAATTTGATATTTTATGTACTGTATATAATATGTATTTGGTGAAATTTGATATATTATGTACAGTATGCAATATATATTTCGTGAAATTTGATATTTTATGTACGGCACATAATAGATATTTAGTGTTCTTTCATACTTTATGTACAGTATATAATATATATTTTGTGAAATTTGATATTATATGTACGTTATATAGTATATATGGTGAAATTTGATATTTTATGTACAGTATATAATATATATGTAGTACACTTTCATATTTTATGTATAGTATATAATACATATTTGGTGAAATTTGATATTTTATGTACAGTATATAATATAGATTTGGTGAAATTTGATATTTTACATACAGTATGTAATATATATTTGGTGAAATTTGATATTTAATGTACTGTATATAATATATATTTAGTGTTCTTTTATAATTTCTGTACAGTATATAATACATATTTTGTGTAATTTGATATTTTATATACAGTATATTATATATTATTTGAAGTTTGATATTTTATGTACAGTATAAACTATATATTTGGTGAAATGTGATATTTCGTGTACAGTATATAATATACATGTAGTGTACTGTCATATTTTATGTATAGTATATAATACATATTTGGTGAAATTTGATATTTTATGTACAGTATAGAATACATATATGGTGAAATTTGATATTTTATGTACAGTATGTAATATATATTTGTTGAAATTTGATATCTTATGTACAGTATATAGTATATATATAGTGTTCTTTCATACTTTATGTACAGTATATAATACATATTTTGTGTAATTTATTATTTTATGTACAGTATATAATATATTTTTTGAAGTTTGATATTTTATGTACAGTATAAACGATGTATTTGGTGAAATTTGATATTTCGTGTACAGTATATAATATAGATGTAGTGTACTGTCATATTTTATGTATAGTATACATAATATATATTATGTACAGTATATATATACAGTATATAACGCAAATATATATTATGTACAGTATATAATATATGTTTGTTGAAATTTTATATTTTATGTACAGTATATAAAATATATTTAGTGTTCTTTCATACTTTATGTACAGTATATAATACATATTTTGTGTAATTTGATATTTCATGTAGAGTATATTATATATTTTTTGAAGTTTAATATTTTATGTACAGTAAAAACTATATATTTCGTGAAATGTGATATTTCGTGTACAGTATATCATATATATGTAGTGTACTGTCATATATTATGTATAGTATATAATACATATTAGGTGAAATTTGATATTTTATGTACAGTATATAATATGTATTTGGTGAAATTTGATATATTATGTACAGTATGTAATATATATTTGGTGAAATTTGATATTTTATGTACAGCATATAATAGATATTTAGTGTTCTTTCATACTTTATGTACAGTATATAATATATATTTTGTGAAATTTGATATTATATGTACGTTATATTATATATATGGTGAAATTTGATATTTTATGTACAGTATATAATATATATGTAGTATACTTTCATATTTTATGTATAGTATATAATACATATTTGGTGAAATTTGATATTTTATGTGCTGTATATAATATAGATTTGGTGAAATTTGATATTTTACATACAGTATGTGATATATATTTGGTGAAATTTGATATTTTATGTACTGTATATAATATATATTTAGTGTTCTTTCATAATTTCTGTAAAGTATGTAATACATATTTTGTGTAATTTGATATTTTATGTACAGTATATTATATATTATTTGAAGTTTGATATTTTATGTACAGTATAAACTATATAATTGGTGAAATGTGATATTTCGTGTACACTATATAATATATATGTAGTGTACTGTCATATTTTATGTATAGTATATAATACATATTTGGTGAAATTTGATATTTTATGTACAGTATATAATATATATATGGTGAAATTTGATATTTTATGTACAGTATGTAATATATATTTGTTGAAATTTGATATCTTATGTACAGTATATAGTATATATATAGTGTTCTTTCATACTTTATGTACAGTATATAATACATATTTTGTGTAATTTATTATTTTATGTACAGTATATAATATATTTTTTGAAGTTTGATATTTTATGTACAGTATAAACTATGTATTTGGTGAAATTTGATATTTCGTGTACAGTATATAATATATATGTAGTGTACAGACATATTTTCTGTATAGTATACATAATATATATTATGTACAGTATATATATACAGTATATAACACAAATATATATTATGTACAGTATATAATATATATTAGTTGAAATTTGATATTCTATGTACAGTATATAAAATATATTTAGTGTTCTTTCATACTTTATGTACAGTATATAATACATATTTTGTGTAATTTGATATTTCATGTAGAGTATATTATATATTTTTTGAAGTTTGATATTTTATGTACAGTAAAAACTATATATTTCGTGAAATGTGATATTTCGTGTACAGTATATCATATATATGTAGTGTACTGTCATATATTATGTATAGTATATAATACATATTAGGTGAAATTTGATATTTTATGTACTGTATATAATATGTATTTGGTGAAATTTGATATATTATGTACAGTATGCAATATATATTTCGTGAAATTTGATATTTTATGTACGGCACATAATAGATATTTAGTGTTCTTTCATACTTTATGTACAGTATATAATATATATTTTGTGAAATTTGATATTATATGTACGTTATATAGTATATATGGTGAAATTTGATATTTTATGTACAGTATATAATATATATGTAGTACACTTTCATATTTTATGTATAGTATATAATACATATTTGGTGAAATTTGATATTTTATGTACAGTATATAATATAGATTTGGTGAAATTTGATATTTTACATACAGTATGTAATATATATTTGGTGAAATTTGATATTTAATGTACTGTATATAATATATATTTAGTGTTCTTTTATAATTTCTGTACAGTATATAATACATATTTTGTGTAATTTGATATTTTATGTACAGTATATTATATATTATTTGAAGTTTGATATTTTATGTACAGTATAAACTATATATTTGGTGAAATGTGATATTTCGTGTACAGTATATAATATACATGTAGTGTACTGTCATATTTTATGTATAGTATATAATACATATTTGGTGAAATTTGATATTTTATGTACAGTATAGAATACATATATGGTGAAATTTGATATTTTATGTACAGTATGTAATATATATTTGTTGAAATTTGATATCTTATGTACAGTATATAGTATATATATAGTGTTCTTTCATACTTTATGTACAGTATATAATACATATTTTGTGTAATTTATTATTTTATGTACAGTATATTATATATTTTTTGAAGTTTGATATTTTATGTACAGTATAAACTATGTATTTGGTGAAATTTGATATTTCGTGTACAGTATATAATATAGATGTAGTGTAGTGTCATATTTTATGTATAGTATACATAATATATATTATGTACAGTATATATATACAGTATATAACGCAAATATATATTATGTACAGTATATAATATATGTTTGTTGAAATTTTATATTTTATGTACAGTATATAAAATATATTTAGTGTTCTTTCATACTTTATGTACAGTATATAATACATATATTGTGTAATTTGATATTTCATGTAGAGTATATTATATATTTTTTGAAGTTTAATATTTTATGTACAGTAAAAACTATATATTTCGTGAAATGTGATATTTCGTGTACAGTATATCATATATATGTAGTGTACTGTCATATATTATGTATAGTATATAATACATATTAGGTGAAATTTGATATTTTATGTACTGTATATAATATGTATTTGGTGAAATTTGATATATTATGTACAGTATGTAATATATATTTGGTGAAATTTGATATTTTATGTACAGCATATAATAGATATTTAGTGTTCTTTCATACTTTATGTACAGTATATAATATATATTTTGTGAAATTTGATATTATATGTACGTTATATTATATATATGGTGAAATTTGATATTTTATGTACAGTATATAATATATATGTAGTATACTTTCATATTTTATGTATAGAATATAATACATATTTGGTGAAATTTGATATTTTATGTGCTGTATATAATATAGATTTGGTGAAATTTGATATTTTACATACAGTATGTGATATATATTTGGTGAAATTTGATATTTTATGTACTGTATATAATATATATTTAGTGTTCTTTCATAATTTCTGTAAAGTATGTAATACATATTTTGTGTAATTTGATATTTTATGTACAGTATATTATATATTATTTGAAGTTTGATATTTTATGTACAGTATAAACTATATAATTGGTGAAATGTGATATTTCGTGTACACTATATAATATATATGTAGTGTACTGTCATATTTTATGTATAGTATATAATACATATTTGGTGAAATTTGATATTTTATGTACAGTATATAATATATATATGGTGAAATTTGATATTTTATGTACAGTATGTAATATGTATTTGTTGAAATTTGATATCTTATGTACGGTATATAGTATATATATAGTGTTCTTTCATACTTTATGTACAGTATATAATACATACTTTGTGTAATTTATTATTTTATGTACAGTATCTTATATAATTTTTGAAGGTTGATATTTTATGTACAGTATAAACTACGTATTTGGTGAAATTTGATATTTCGTGTACAGTATATAATATATATGTACAGTACTGTCATATTTTATGTATAGTATACATAATATATATTATGTACAGTATATATATACAGTATATAACACAAATATATATTATGTACTGTATATAATATATATTAGTTGAAATTTGATATTTTATGTTCAGTATATAAAATATATTTAGTGTTCTTTCATACTTTATGTACAGTATATAATACATATTTTGTGTAATTTGATATTTCATGTAGAGTATATTATATATTTTTTGAAGTTTGATATTTTATGTACAGTAAAAACTATATATTTCGTGAAATGTGATATTTTGTGTACAGTATATTATATATATGTAGTGTACTGTCATATATTATGTATAGTATATAATACATATTAGGTGAAATTTGATATTTTATGTACAGTATATAATATGTATTTGGTGAAATTTGATATATTATGTACAGTATGCAATATATATTTCGTGAAATTTGATATTTTATGTACAGCACATAATAGATATTTAGTGTTCTTTCATACTTTATGTACAGTATATAATATATATTTTGTGAAATTTGATATTATATGTACGTTATATAGTATATATGGTGAAATTTGATATTTTATGTACAGTATATAATATATATGTAGTACACTTTCATAATTTATGTATAGTATATAATACATATTTGGTGAAATTTGATATTTTATGTACAGTATATAATATAGATTTGGTGAAATTTGTTATTTTACATACAGTATTTAACATATATTTGGTGAAATTTGATATTTTATGTACAGTATATAATATATATTTAGTGTTCTTTCATAATTTCTGTACAGTATATAATACATATTTTGTGTAATTTGATATTTTATGTACAGTATATTATATATTATTTGAAGTTTGATATTTTATGTACAGTATAAACTATATATTTGGTGAAATGTGATATTTCGTGTACAGTATATAATATATATGTAGTGTACTGTCATATTTTATGTATAGTATATAATACATATTTGGTGAAATTTGATATTTTATGTACAGTATAGAATACATATATGGTGAAATTTGATATTTTATGTACAGTATGTAATATATATTTGTTGAAATTTGATATCTTATGTACAGTATATAGTATATATATAGTGTTCTTTCATACTTTATGTACAGTATATAATACATATTTTGTGTAATTTATTATTTTATGTACAGTATATTATATATTATTTGAAGTTTGATATTTTATGTACAGTATAAACTATGTATTTGGTGAAATTTGATATTTCGTGTACAGTATATAATATATATGTAGTGTACTGTCATATTTTTTGTATAGTATATTATGCATATTTGGTGTAATTTGATATTTTATGTACAGTATATAATATATATTTGGTGAAATTTGATATTTTACGTACGATATATAATGTATATGGTGAAATTTGATATTTCATCTACAGTATAAAATACATATGTAGTGTACTTTCATATTTTATGTGTAGTATATAATACATATTTGGTGAAATTTGATATTGTATGTACAGTATATAATATGTATTTGGTGAAATTTGATATTTTACATACAGTATGTAATATATATTTGTTGAAATTTGATATTTTATGTACAGTATGTAACATATATTTGGTGAAATTTGATATTTTATGTACTGTATATAATATATATTTAGTGTTCTTTCATACTTTATGTACAGTATATAATACATATTTTGTGAAATTTGATATTTTATGTACGTTATATAATAAATATGGTGAAATTTGATATTTTCTGTACAGTATATAATATATATGTAGTGTACTTTCATATTTTATGTATAGTATATAATACATATTTGGTGAAATTTGATATTTTATGTACAGTATATAATATATATTTGGTGAAATTTGATATTTTACATACAGTATGTAATATATATTTGGTGAAATTTGATATATTATGTACAGTATATAGTATATATGTAGTGTTCTTTCATACTTTATGTACAGCATATAATACATATTTTGTGTAATTTGATATTTTATGTAGAGTACATTATATATTTTTTGACGTTTGATATTTTACGTACAGAATAAACTATATATTTGGTGAACTGTGATATTGCATGTACAGTATAAAATATATATGTAGTGTACTTTCATATTTTATATATAGTATATAATACATATTTGGTGAAATTTGATATTTTATGTACAGTATATAATATATATTTGGTGAAATTTGATATTTTATGTACAGTATATAATATATATTTAGTGTTCTTTCATACTTTATGTACAGTATATAATATATATTTTGTGAAATTCGATATTTTAAGTACGTTATATTATATATATGGTGAAATTTGATATTTTATGTACAGTATATAATATATATGTAGTGTACTTTCACATTTTATGTATAGTATATAATACATATTTGGTGAAATTTGATATTTTATGTACAGTGTATAATATGTATTTGGTGAAATTTGATATTTTACGTACAGTGTGTAGTATATATTTGGTGGAATTTGACATATTATGTACAGTACATAATATACATGTAGTGTTCTTTCATACTTTATGTACAGTATATAATACATATTTTGTGTAATTTGATATTTTATGTTCAGTATATTATATGTTTTTTGAACTTTGTTATTTTATGTACAGTATAAACTATATATTTGGTGAAACGTGATATTTTGTGTACAGTATATAATATATATGTAGTGTACTGTCATATTTTATGTATAGTAGATAATACATATTTGGTGAAATTTGATATTTTATGTACAGTATATAATATATATTTGGTGAAATTAGATATTTTATGGACAGTATATAATATATATTTGCTGAAATTTGATATTTTATGTACAGTATATAATATATATTTGGTGAAATTTGATATTTTACTTACATTATGTAGTATATATTTGGTGGAATTTGATATATTATGTATAGTATATAATATATATGTAGTGTTCTTTCATACTTTATGTACAGTATATAATACATATTTTGTGTAATTTGATATTTTATGTACAGTATATTATATATTTTTGGAACTTTGTTATTTTATGTATAGTATAAACTATATATTTGGTCAAACGTGATATTTCGTGTACAGTGTATAATATATATGTAGTGTACTGTCATATTTTATGTATAGTATACAATACATATTTGGTGAAATTTGATATTTTATGTACAGTATATAATATATATATGGTGAAATTTGATATTTTATGTACAGTATGTAATATATATTTGTTGAAATTTGATATCTTATGTACAGTATATAGTATATATAGTGTTATTTCATACTTTATGTACAGTATATAATACATATTTTGTGTAATTTATTATTTTATGTACAGTATATTATATATTTTTTGAAGTTTGATATTTTATGTACAGTATAAACTATGTATTTGGTGAAATTTGATATTTCGTGTACAGTATGTAATATATATGTAGTGTACTGTCATATTTTATGTATAGTATACATAATATATATTATGTACAGTATATATGTACAGTATATAACACAAATATATATTATGTACAGTATATAATATATATTTGGTGAAATTTGATATTTTATGTACAGTATATAAAATATATTTAGTGTTCTTTCATACTTTATGTACAGTATATAATACATATTTTGTGAAATTTGATATTTTATGTACGTTATATAATATATATGGTGAAATTTGATATTTTATGTACAGTACATTATTTATAGGTAGTGTACTTTCATATTTTATGTATAGTATATAATACATATTTGGTGAAATTTGGTATTTTATGTACAGTATATAATATAGATTTGGTGAAATTTGATATTTTACATACAGTATGTAATATATATTTGGTGAAATTTGATATTTTATGTACAGTATATAATATATATTTAGTGTTCTTTCATAATTTCTGTACAGTATCTAATACATATTTTGAGTAATTTGATATTTTATGTACAGTATATTATATATTATTTGAAGTTTGATATTTTACGTACAGTATAAACTATATATTTGGTGAAATGTGATATTTCGTGTACAGTATATAATATATATGTAGTGTACTGTCATATTTTATGTATAGTATATAATACATATTTGGTGAAATTTGATATTTTATGTACAGTATATAATATATATGGTGAAATTTGATATTTTATGTACAATATGTAATATATATTTGTTGAAATTTGATATCTTATATACAGTATATAGTATATATATAGTGTTCTTTCATAATTTATGTACAGTATATAATACATATTTTGTGCATTTTATTATTTTATGTACAGTATATTATATATTTTTTGAAGTTTGATATTTTATGTACAGTATAAACTATGTATTTGGTGAAATTTGATATTTCGTGTACAGTATATAATATATATGTAGTGTACTGTCATATTTTATGTATAGTATACATAATATATATTATGTACAGTATATATATAGAGTATATAACACAAATATATATTATGTACAGTATATAATATATATTTGTTGAAATTTGATATTTTATGTACAGTATATAAAATATATTTACTGTTCTTTCATACTTTATGTACAGTATATAATACATATTTGGTGTAATTTGATATTTCATGTAGAGTATATTATATATTTTTTGAAGTTTGATATTTTATCTACAGTAAAAACTATATATTTCGTGAAATGTGATATTTCGTGTAAAGTATATCATATATATGTAGTGTACTGTCATATATTATGTATAGTATATAATACATATTAGGTGAAATTTGATATTTTGTGTACAGTATATAATATGTATTTGGTGAAATTTGATATATTATGTACAGTATGTAATATATATTTCGTGAAATTTGATATTTTATGTACAGCATATAATAGATATTTAGTGTTCTTTCATACTTTATGTACAGTATATAATATATATTTTGTGAAATTTGATATTATATGTACGTTATATAATATATATGGTGAAATTTGATATTTTATGTACAGTATATAATATATATGTAGTATACTTTCATATTTTATGTATAGTATATAATACATATTTGGTGAAATTTGATATTTTATGTACAGTATATAATATATATGGTGAAATTTGATATTTTATGTACAGTATGTAATATATTTCTGTTGAAATTTGATATCTTATGTACAGTATATAGTATATATATAGTGTTCTTTCATACTTTATGTACAGTATATAATACATATTTTGTGTAATTTATTATTTTATGTACAGTATATAATATATTTTTTGAAGTTTGATATTTTATGTACAGTATAAACAATGTATTTGGTGAAATTTGATATTTCGTGTACAGTATATAATATATATGTAGTGTACAGTCATATTTTCTGTATAGTATACATAATATATATTATGTACAGTATATATATACAGTATATAACACAAATATATATTATGTACAGTATATAATATATATTAGTTGAGATTTGATATTCTATGTACAGTATATAAAATATATTTAGTGTTCTTTCATACTTTATGTACAGTATATAATACATATTTTGTGTAATTTGATATTTCATGTAGAGTATATTATATATTTTTTGAAGTTTGATATTTTATGTACAGTAAAAACTATATATTTCGTGAAATGTGATATTTCGTGTACAGTATATCATATATATGTAGTGTACTGTCATATATTATGTATAGTATATAATACATATTAGGTGAAATTTGATATTTTATGTACAGTATATAATATGTATTTGGTGAAATTTGATATATTATGTACAGTATGCAATATATATTTCGTGAAATTTGATATTTTATGTACAGCACATAATAGATATTTAGTGTTCTTTCATACTTTATGTACAGTACATAATATATATTTTGTGAAATTTGATATTATATGTACGTTATATAGTATATATGGTGAAATTTGATATTTTATGTACAGTATATAATATATATGTAGTACACTTTCATATTTTATGTATAGTATATAATACATATTTGGTGAAATTTGATATTTTATGTACAGTATATAATATAGATTTGGTGAAATTTGATATTTTACATACAGTATGTAATATATATTTGGTGAAATTTGATATTTAATGTACTGTATATAATATATATTTAGTGTTCTTTCATAATTTCTGTACAGTATATAATACATATTTTGTGTAATTTGATATTTTATGTACAGTATATTATATTTTATTTGAAGTTTGATATTTTATGTACAGTATAAACTATATATTTGGTGAAATGTGATATTTCGTGTACAGTATATAATATACATGTAGTGTACTGTCATATTTTATGTATAGTATATAATACATATTTGGTGAAATTTTATATATTATGTACAGTATAGAATACATATATGGTGAAATTTGATATTTTATGTACAGTATGTAATATATATTTGTTGAAATTTGATATCTTATGTACAGTATATAGTATATATCTAGTGTTCTTTCATACTTTATGTACAGTATATAATGCATATTTTGTGTAATTTATTATTTTATGTACAGTATATTATATATTATTTGAAGTTTGATATTTTATGTACAGTATAAACTATGTATTTGGTGAAATTTGATATTTCGTGTACAGTATATAATATATATGTAGTGTACTGTCATATTTTATGTATAGTATACATAATATATATTATGTACAGTATATATATACAGTATATAACGCAAATATATATTATGTACAGTATATAATATATATTTGTTGAAATTTTATATTTTATGTACAGTATATAAAATATATTTAGTGTTCTTTCATACTTTATGTACAGTATATAATACATATTTTGTGTAATTTGATATTTCATGTAGAGTATATTATATATTTTTTGAAGTTTAATATTTTATGTACAGTGAAAACTATATATTTCGTGAAATGTGATATTTCGTGTACAGTATATCATATATATGTAGTGTACTGTCATATATTATGTATAGTATATAATACATATTAGGTGAAATTTGATATTTTATGTACAGTATATAATATGTATTTGGTGAAATTTGATATATTATGTACAGTATGTAATATATATTTGGTGAAATTTGATATTTTATGTACAGCATATAATAGATATTTAGTGTTCTTTCATACTTTATGTACAGTATATAATATATATTTTGTGAAATTTGATATTATATGTACGTTATATAATATATATGGTGAAATTTGATATTTTATGTACAGTATATAATATATATGTAGTATACTTTCATATTTTATGTATAGTATATAATACATATTTGGAGAAATTTGATATTTTATGTGCAGTATATAATATAGATTTGGTGAAATTTGATATTTTACATACAGTATGTAATATATATTTGGTGAAATTTGATATTTTATGTACTGTATATAATATATATTTAGTGTTCTTTCATAATTTCTGTAAAGTATGTAATACATATTTTGTGTAATTTGATATTTTATGTACAGTATATTATATATTATTTGAAGATTGATATTTTATGTACAGTATAAACTATATAATTGGTGAAATGTGATATTTCGTGTACACTATATAATATTTATGTAGTGTACTGTCATATTTTATGTATAGTATATAATACATATTTGGTGAAATTTGATATTTTATGTACAGTATATAATATATATATGGTGAAATTTGATATTTTATGTACAGTATGTAATATATATTTGTTGAAATTTGATATCTTATGTACAGTATATAGTATATATATAGTGTTCTTTCATACTTTATGTACAGTATATAATACATATTTTGTGTAATTTATTATTTTATGTACAGTATCTTATATAATTTTTGAAGTTTGATATTTTATGTACAGTATAAACTACGTATTTGGTGAAATTTGATATTTCGTGTACAGTATATAATATATATGTAGAGTACTGTCATATTTTATGTATAGTATACATAATATATATTATGTACAGTATATATATACAGTATATAACACAAATATATATTATGTACAGTATATAATATATATTAGTTGAAATTTGATATTTTATGTACAGTATATAAAATATATTTAGTGTTCTTTCATACTTTATGTACAGTATATAATACATATTTTGTGTAATTTGATATTTCATGTAGAGTATATTATATATTTTTTGAAGTTTGATATTTTATGTACAGTATAAACTATGTATTTGGTGAAATTTGATATTTCGTGTACAGTATATAATATATATGTAGTGTACTGTCATATTTTATGTATAGTATATAATGCATATTTGGTGTAATTTGATATTTTATGTACAGTATATAATATATATTTGGAGAAATTTGATATTTTACGTACGATATATAATATATATGGTGAAATTTGATATTTCATCTACAGTATAAAATACATATGTAGTGTACTTTCATATTTTATGTGTAGTATATAATACATATTTGGTGAAATTTGATATTGTATGTACAGTATATGATATGTATTTGGTGAAATTTGATATTTTACATACAGTATGTAATATATATTTGTTGAAATTTGATATTTTATGTACAGTATGTAACATATATTTGGTGAAATTTGATATTTTATGTACAGTATATAATATATATTTAGTGTTCTTTCATACTTTATGTACAGTATATAATACATATTTTGTGAAATTTGATATTTTATGTACGTTATATAATAAATATGGTGAAATTTGATATTTTATGTACAGTATATAATATATATGTAGTGTACTTTCATATTTTATGTATAGTATATAATACATATTTGGTGAAATTTGATATTTTATATACAGTATATAATATATATTTGGTGAAATTTGATATTTTACATACAGTATGTAATATATATTTGGTGAAATTTGATATATTATGTACAGTATATAGTATATATGTAGTGTTCTTTCATACTTTATGTACAGCATATAATACATATTTTGTGTAATTTGATATTTTATGTAGAGTACATTATATATTTTTTGAAGTTTGATATTTTACGTACAGAATAAACTATATATTTGGTGAACTGTGATATTGCATGTACAGTATAAAATATATATGTAGTGTACTTTCATATTTTATATATAGTATATAATACATATTTGGTGAAATTTGATATTTTATGTACAGTATATAATATATATTTGGTGAAATTTGATATTTTATGTACAGTATATAATATATATTTAGTGTTCTTTCATACTTTATGTACAGTATATAATATATATTTTGTGAAATTCGATATTTTAAGTACGTTATATTATATATATGGTGAAATTTGATATTTTATGTACAGTATATAATATATATGTAGTGTACTTTCACATTTTATGTATAGTATATAATACATATTTGGTGAAATTTGATATTTTATGTTCAGTGTATAATATGTATTTGGTGAAATTTGATATTTTACGTACAGTGTGTAGTATATATTTGGTGGAATTTGACATATTATGTACAGTATATAATATACATGTAGTGTTCTTTCATACTTTATGTACAGTATATAATACATATTTTGTGTAATTTGATATTTTATGTTCAGTATATTATATATTTTTTGAACTTTGTTATTTTATGCACAGTATAAACTATATATTTGGTGAAACGTGATATTTTGTGTACAGTATATAATATATATGTAGTGTACTGTCATATTTTATGTATAGTAGATAATACATATTTGGTGAAATTTGATATTTTATGTACAGTATATAATATATATTTGGTGAAATTAGATATTTTATGGACAGTATATAATATATATTTGCTGAAATTTGATATTTTATGTACAGTATATAATATATATTTGGTGAAATTTGATATTTTACTTACATTATGTAGTATATATTTGGTGGAATTTGATATATTATGTATAGTATATAATATATATGTAGTGTTCTTTCATACTTTATGTACAGTATATAATACATATTTTGTGTAATTTGATATTTTATGTACAGTATATTATATATTTTTGGAACTTTGTTATTTTATGTATAGTATAAACTATATATTTGGTGAAACGTGATATTTCGTGTACAGTGTATAATATATATGTAGTGTACTTTCATATTTTATGTATAGTATATGATTCATATTTGGTGAAATTTGATATTTCATGTACAGTATATAATATGTATTTGGTGAAATTTGATATATTACATACTGTAAGTAATATATGTTTGGTGAAATTTGATATTTTATGTATAGTTTATAAAATATATTTAGTGTTCTTTCATACTTTATGTACAGTATATAATACATATTTTGTGTAATTTGATATTTTATGTACAGTATATTATATATTTTTTGAAGTTTGATATTTTATGTACAGTATAAACTATAAATTTCGTGAAATGTGATATTTCGTGTACAGTATATAATATATATGTAGTGTATTGTCATATTTTATGTATAGTATATAATACATATTTGGTGAAATTTGATGTTTTATGTACAGTATATAATATATATTTGGTGAAATTTGATATTTGATGTACAGTGTGTAATATATATTTGGTAAAATTTGATATTTTATGTACAGCATATAATATATATTTAGTGTTCTTTCATACTTTATGTACAGTATAAAATATATATTTTGTGAAATTTGATATTATAAGTACGTTATATAATATATATGGTGAAATTTGATATTTTATGTGCAGTATAAAATATATATTTGGTGAAATTTGATATTTTACATACAGCATGTAATATATATTTGGTGAAATTTGATATTTTATGTACAGTATATAATATAAATTTAGTGTTCTTTCTTACTTTCTGTACAGTATATACTACATATTTTGTGTAATTGGATATTTTATGTACAGTATATTATATATTTTTTGAAGTTTGATATTTTATGTACAGTATAAACTATATATTTGGAGAAATGTGATATTTCGTGTACAGTATATAATATATATGTAGTGTACTGTCATATTTTATGTATAGTATATAATACATATTTGGTGAAATTTGATATTTTATGTACAGTATATAATATATATTTGGTGAAATTAGATATTTTATGTACAGTATATAATATATTTTTGCTGAAATTTGATATTTTATGTACAGTATGTAATATATATTTAGTGTTCTTTCATACTTTCTGTACTGTATATAATACATATTTTGTGTAATTTGATATTTTATGTACAGTATATTATATATTTTTTGAAGTTTGATATTTTATGTACAGTATAAACTATATATTTCGTGAAATGTGATATTTCGTGTACAGTATATAATATATATGTAGTGTACTGTCATATTTTATGTATAGTATATAATACATATTTGGCGAAATTTGATATTTTATGTACAGTATATAATATATATTTGGTGAAATTAGGTATTTTATGTACAGTATATAATATATATTTGCTGAAATTTGATATTTTATGTACAGTATATAATATATATTTAGTGTTCTTTCATACTTTCTGTACAGTATATAATACATATTTTGTGAAATTTGATATTTTATGTACAGTGTAATATATATTTAGTGTTCTTTCATACTTTATGTACAGTTTATAATATATATTTTGTGAAATTTGATATTTTATGTACATTATATAATTTATATGGTGAAATATGATATTTTATGTACTGTATATAATATATATGTAGTGTACTTTCATATTTTATGTATAGTATATAATACATATTTGGTGAAATTTGATATTTCATGTACAGTATATAATATATATTTGGTGAAATTTGATATTTTACATACAGTATGTAATATATATTTGGTGAAATTTGATTTTTTATGTAAAGAATATAATTTATATTTAGTGTTCTTTCATAATTTCTGTACGGTATATAATACATATTTTGTGTAATTTGATATTTTATGTACAGTATAATATATATTCTTTGAAGTTTGATATTTTATGTACAGTATGAACTATATATTTGGTGAAATGTGATATTTTGTGTACAGTATTTAATATATATGTAGTGTACTGTCATATTTTATGTATAGTATATAATACATATTTTGTGAAATTTGATATTTTATGTACACTATATAATATATATTTGGTGAAATTTGATATTTTATGAACAGTATGTAATATATATTTGTTGAAATTTGATATTTTCTGTACAGTATATAATATATATTTAGTGTTCTTTCATACTTTATGTACAGTATATAATACATATTTTGTGTAATTTGATATTTTATGTATAGTATATTATGTATTTTTTGAAGTTTGATATTTTATGTACAGCATAAACTATGTATTTGGTGAACTGTGATATTTCGTATACAGTATATAATATATATGTAGTGTACTGTCATATTTTATGTATAGTATATAATACATATATGGTGAAATTTGATATTTTATGTACAGTATATAATATATATTTGGTGAAATTTGATATTTTACATACAGTATGTAATATATATTTGTTGAAATTTGATATTTTATGTACAGTATATAATCTATATTTAGTGTTCTTTCATACTTTATGTACAGTATATAGTACATATTTTGTGTAATTTGATATTTTATGTACAGTATATTATATATTTTTTGAAGTTATATTTTATGGACAGTATAAACTATATATTTGGTGAAATGTGATATTTCGTGTACAGTATATAATGTATATGTAGTCTACTGTCATATTTTATGTATAGTATATAATACATATTTGGTGAAATTTGATATTTTATGTACAGTGTATAATATATATTTAGTGAAATTAGATATTTTATGTACAGTATGTAATATATATTTCTTGAAATTTGATTTTTTATGTACACTATGAAATATATATTTAGTGTTCTTTCATACTTTATGTACAGTATATAATACATATTTTGTGTAATTTGATATTTTATGTACAGTATATTATGTATTTTTTGAAGTTTGATATTTTATGTACAGTATAAACTATGTATTTGGTGAAATGTGATATTTCGTGTACAGTATATAATATATATGTAGTCTACTGTCATATTTTATGTACAGTATATAATATATATTTGGTGAAATTTGATATTTTGCATATAGTATATAATATATATTTGGTGAAATTTGATATTTTATGTACAGTATATAATATATATTTAGTGTTCTTTCATAATTTCTGTACAGTATATAATACATATTTTGTATAATTTGATATTTTATGTACAGTATATTATATATTTTTTGAAGTTTGATATTTTATGTACAGTATAAACTATATATTTGGTGAAATGTGATATTTCGTGTACAGTATATAATATATATGTAGTGTACTGTAATATTTTATGTATAGTATATAATACATATTTGGTGAAATTTGATATTTTATATTCAGCATATAATAGATATTTAGTGTTCTTTCATACTTTATGTACAGTATATAATATATATTTTGTGAAATTTGATATTATATGTACGTTATATAATATATGGTGTAACTTGATGTTTTATGAACAGTATATAATATATATTTGGTGAAATTTGATATTTTACATACAGTAAGTAATATATATTTGGTGAATTTCCATATTTTATGTACAGTATATAATGTATATTTAGTGTTCTTTCATACTTTCTGTACAGCATATAATACATATTTTGTGTAATTTGATATTTTATGTACAGTATATTATATATTTTTTGAAGTTTGTTATTTTATGTACAGTATAAACTATGTATTTGGGGAACTGTGACATTTCGTATGCAGAATACAATATATATGTAGTGTACTGTCATATTTTATGTATAGTATATAATACATATATGGTGAAATTTGATATTTTATGTACAGTACATAAGAAATGTTTTGTGAAATTTGATATTTTATGTACGTTATATAATATGTATGGTGAAATTTGATATTTTATGTACAGATTATAATATATATGTAGTGTACTTTCATATTTTATGTATAGTATATAATACATATTTGGTGAAATTTGATATTTTATGTACAGTATATAATATGTATTTGGGCAAATTTGATATTTTACATACAGTATGTAATATATATTTGGTGAAATTTGATATTTTATGTACAGTATATAATATATATTTAGTGTTCTTTCATAGTTTCTGTACAGTATATAATATATATTTTGTGAAATTTGATATTTTATGTACGTTATATAATGTATATGGTGAAATTTGATATTTTATACACAGTATATAATATATATTTGATGAAATTTGATATTTTACATACTGTATGTAATATATATTTGGTGAAATTTGATATTTTACGTACAGTATATAAAATATATTTAGTGTTCTTTCATACTTTCTGTACAGTATATAATACACATTTTGTGTAATTTGATATTTTATGTACAGTATATTATATATTTTTTGAAGTTTGATATTTTATGAACAGTGTAAACTATATATTTCGTGAATTGTGATATTTCATGTACAGAATATAATATATATGTAGTGTACTTTCATATTTTATGTATAGTATATAATACATATTTGGTGAAATTTGATATTTTATGTACAGTATATAATATATATTTGGTGAAATTTGATATTTTACATACAGTATGTAATATATATTTGGTGAAATTTGATATTTATGTACAGTATATAATAAATATTTAGTGTTCTTTCATAATTTCTGTACAGTATATAATACATATTTTGTTTAATTTGATATTGTTTGTACAGTATATTATATATTTTTTGAAGTTTGATATTTTATGTACAGTATAAACTATATATTTGGTGAAATGTGATATTTTGTGTACAGTATATAATATATATGTAGTGTACTGTCATATTTTATGTATAGTAGATAATACATATTTGGTGAAATTTGATATTTTATGTACAGTATATAATATATATTTGGTGAAATTAGATATTTTATGGACAGTATATAATATATATTTGCTGAAATTTGATATTTTATGTACAGTATATAATATATATTTGGTGAAATTTGATATTTTAGTTACATTATGTAGTATATATTTGGTGGAATTTGATATATTATGTATAGTATATAATAAATATGTAGTGTTCTTTCATACTTTATGTACAGTATATAATACATATTTTGTGTAATTTGATATTTTATGTACAGTATATTATATATTTTTGGAACTTTGTTATTTTATGTATAGTATAAACTATATATTTGGTGAAACGTGATATTTCGTGTACAGTGTATAATATATATGTAGTGTACTTTCATATTTTATGTATAGTATATGATTCATATTTGGTGAAATTTGATATTTCATGTACAGTATATAATATGTATTTGGTGAAATTTGATATATTACATACTGTAAGTAATATATGTTTGGTGAAATTTGATATTTTATGTATAGTTTATAAAATATATTTAGTGTTCTTTCATACTTTATGTACAGTATATAACACATATTTTGTGTAATTTGATATTTTATGTACAGTATATTATATATTTTTTGAAGTTTGATATTTTATGTACAGTATAAACTATAAATTTCGTGAAATGTGATATTTCGTGTACAGTATATAATATATAAGTAGTGTATTGTCATATTTTATGTATAGTATATAATACATATTTGGTGAAATTTGATATTTTATGTACAGTATATAATATGTATTTGGTGAAATTTGATATTTTATGTACAGTGTGTAATATATATTTGGTAAAATTTGATATTTTATGTACAGCATATAATATATATTTAGTGTTCTTTCATACTTTATGTACAGTATAAAATATATATTTTGTGAAATTTGATATTATATGTACGTTATATAATATATATGGTGAAATTTGATATTTTATGTGCAGTATAAAATATATATTTGGTGAAATTTGATATTTTACATACAGCATGTAATATATATTTGGTAAAATTTGATATTTTATGTACAGTATATAATATAAATTTAGTGTTCTTTCATACTTTCTGTACAGTATATACTACATATTTTGTGTAATTGGATATTTTATGTACAGTATATTATATATTTTTTGAAGTTTGATATTTTATGTACAGTATAAACTATATATTTGGAGAAATGTGATATTTCGTGTACAGTATATAATATATATGTAGTGTACTGTCATATTTTATGTATAGTATATAATACATATTTGGTGAAATTTGATATTTTATGTACAGTATATAATATATATTTGGTGAAATTAGATATTTTATGTACAGTATATAATATATTTTTGCTGAAATTTGATATTTTATGTACAGTATGTAATATATATTTAGTGTTCTTTCATACTTTCTGTACTGTATATAATACATATTTTGTGTAATTTGATATTTTATGTTCAGTATATTATATATTTTTTGAAGTTCGATATTTTATGTACAGTATAAACTACATATTTCGTGAAATGTGATATTTCGTGTACAGTATATAATATATATGTAGTGTACTGTCATATTTTATGTATAGTATATAATACATATTTGGCGAAATTTGATATTTTATGTACAGTATATAATATATATTTGGTGAAATTAGGTATTTTATGTACAGTATATAATATATATTTGCTGAAATTTGATATTTTATGTACAGTATATAATATATATTTAGTGTTCTTTCATACTTTCTGTACAGTATATAATACATATTTTGTGAAATTTGATATTTTATGTACAGTGTAATATATATTTAGTGTTCTTTCATACTTTATGTACAGTTTATAATATATATTTTGTGAAATTTGATATTTTATGTACATTATATAATTTATATGGTGAAATATGATATTTTATGTACTGTATATAATATATATGTAGTGTACTTTCATATTTTATGTATAGTATATAATACATATTTGGTGAAATTTGATATTTCATGTACAGTATATAATATATATTTGGTGAAATTTGATATTTTACATACAGTATGTAATATATATTTGGTGAAATTTGATTTTTTATGTAAAGAATATAATTTATATTTAGTGTTCTTTCATAATTTCTGTACAGTATATAATACATATTTTGTGTAATTTGATATTTTATGTACAGTATAATATATATTCTTTGAAGTTTGATATTTTATGTACAGTATGAACTATATATTTGGTGAAATGTGATATTTTGTGTACAGTATTTAATATATATGTAGTGTACTGTCATATTTTATGTATAGTATATAATACATATTTTGTGAAATTTGATATTTTATGTACACTATATAATATATATTTGGTGAAATTTGATATTTTATGAACAGTATGTAATATATATTTGTTGAAATTTGATATTTTCTGTACAGTATATAATATATATTTAGTGTTCTTTCATACTTTATGTACAGTATATAATACATATTTTGTGTAATTTGATATTTTATGTATAGTATATTATGTATTTTTTGAAGTTTGATATTTTATGTACAGCATAAACTATGTATTTGGTGAACTGTGATATTTCGTATACAGTATATAATATATATGTAGTGTACTGTCATATTTTATGTATAGTATATAATACATATATGGTGAAATTTGATATTTTATGTACAGTATATAATATATATTTGGTGAAATTTGATATTTTACATACAGTATGTAATATATATTTGTTGAAATTTGATATTTTATGTACAGTATATAATCTATATTTAGTGTTCTTTCATACTTTCTGTACAGTATATAGTACATATTTTGTGTAATTTGATATTTTATGTACAGTATATTATATATTTTTTGAAGTTATATTTTATGTACAGTATAAACTATATATTTGGTGAAATGTGATATTTTGTGTACAGTATATAATGTATATGTAGTCTACTGTCATATTTTATGTATAGTATATAATACATATTTGGTGAAATTTGATATTTTATGTACAGTGTATAATATATATTTAGTGAAATTAGATATTTTATGTACAGTATGTAATATATATTTCTTGAAATTTGATTTTTTATGTACACTATGAAATATATATTTAGTGTTCTTTCATACTTTATGTACAGTATATAATACATATTTTGTGTAATTTGATATTTTATGTACAGTATATTATGTATTTTTTGAAGTTTGATATTTTATGTACAGTATAAACTATGTATTTGGTGAAATGTGATATTTCGTGTACAGTATATAATATATATGTAGTCTACTGTCATATTTTATGTACAGTATATAATATATATTTGGTGAAATTTGATATTTTGCATATAGTATATAATATATATTTGGTGAAATTTGATATTTTATGTACAGTATATAATATATATTTAGTGTTCTTTCATAATTTCTGTACAGTATATAATACATATTTTGTATAATTTGATATTTTATGTACAGTATATTATATATTTTTTGAAGTTTGATATTTTATGTACAGTATAAACTATATATTTGGTGAAATGTGATATTTCGTGTACAGTATATAATATATATGTAGTGTACTGTAATATTTTATGTATAGTATATAATACATATTTGGTGAAATTTGATATTTTATGTTCAGTATATAATATATATTTGGTGAAATTTGATATATTATGTACAGTATGTAATATATATTTGGTGAAATTTGATATTTTATATTCAGCATATAATAGATATTTAGTGTTCTTTCATACTTTATGTACAGTATATAATATATATTTTGTGAAATTTGATATTATATGTACGTTATATAATATATGGTGTAACTTGATATTTTATGAACAGTATATAATATATATTTGGTGAAATTTGTTATTTTACATACAGTAAGTAATATATATTTGGTGAAATTCCATATTTTATGTACAGTATATAATGTATATTTAGTGTTCTTTCATACTTTCTGTACAGCATATAATACATATTTTGTGTAATTTGATATTTTATGTACAGTATATTATATATTTTTTGAAGTTTGTTATTTTATGTACAGTATAAACTATGTATTTGGGGAACTGTGACATTTCGTATGCAGAATACAATATATATGTAGTGTACTGTCATATTTTATGTATAGTATATAATACATATATGGTGAAATTTGATATTTTATGTACAGTACATAAGAAATATTTTGTGAAATTTGATATTTTATGTACGTTATATAATATGTATGGTGAAATTTGATATTTTATGTACAGATTATAATATATATGTAGTGTACTTTCATATTTTATGTATAGTATATAATACATATTTGGTGAAATTTGATATTTTATGTACAGTATATAATATGTATTTGGGCAAATTTGATATTTTACATACAGTATGTAATATATATTTGGTGAAATTTGATATTTTATGTACAGTATATAATATATATTTAGTGTTCTTTCATAGTTTCTGTACAGTATATAATATATATTTTGTGAAATTTGATATTTTATGTACGTTATATAATGTATATGGTGAAATTTGATATTTTATATACAGTATATAATATATATTTGATGAAATTTGATATTTTACATACTGTATGTAATATATATTTGGTGAAATTTGATATTTTACGTACAGTATATAAAATATATATAGTGTTCTTTCATACTTTCTGTACAGTATATAATACACATTTTGTGTAATTTGATATTTTATGTACAGTATATTATATATTTTTTGAAGTTTGATATTTTATGAACAGTGTAAACTATATATTTCGTGAATTGTGATATTTCATGTACAGAATATAATATATATGTAGTGTACTTTCATATTTTATGTATAGTATATAATACATATTTGGTGAAATTTGATATTTTATGTACAGTACATAATACATATTTGGTGAAATTTGATATTTTACATACAGTGTGTAATATATATTTGGTGAAATTTGATATTTATGTACAGTATATAATAAATATTTAGTGTTCTTTCATAATTTCTGTACAGTATATAATACATATTTTGTTTAATTTGATATTGTTTGTACAGTATATTATATATTTTTTGAAGTTTGATATTTTATGTACAGTATAAACTATATATTTGGTGAAATGTGATATTTTGTGTACAGTATATAATATATATGTAGTGTACTGTCATATTTTATGTATAGTAGATAATACATATTTGGTGAAATTTGATATTTTATGTACAGTATATAATATATATTTGGTGAAATTAGATATTTTATGGACAGTATATAATATATATTTGCTGAAATTTGATATTTTATGTACAGTATATAATATATATTTGGTGAAATTTGATATTTTACTTACATTATGTAGTATATATTTGGTGGAATTTGATATATTATGTATAGTATATAATAAATATGTAGTGTTCTTTCATACTTTATGTACAGTATATAATACATATTTTGTGTAATTTGATATTTTATGTACAGTATATTATATATTTTTGGAACTTTGTTATTTTATGTATAGTATAAACTATATATTTGGTGAAACGTGATATTTCGTGTACAGTGTATAATATATATGTAGTGTACTTTCATATTTTATGTATAGTATATGATTCATATTTGGTGAAATTTGATATTTCATGTACAGTATATAATATGTATTTGGTGAAATTTGATATATTACATACTGTAAGTAATATATGTTTGGTGAAATTTGATATTTTATGTATAGTTTATAAAATATATTTAGTGTTCTTTCATACTTTATGTACAGTATATAATACATATTTTGTGTAATTTGATATTTTATGTACAGTATATTATATATTTTTTGAAGTTTGATATTTTATGTACAGTATAAACTATAAATTTCGTGAAATGTGATATTTCGTGTACAGTATATAATATATATGTAGTGTATTGTCATATTTTATGTATAGTATATAATACATATTTGGTGAAATTTGATATTTTATGTACAGTATATAATATATATTTGGTGAAATTTGATATTTGATGTACAGTGTGTAATATATATTTGGTAAAATTTGATATTTTATGTACAGCATATAATATATATTTAGTGTTCTTTCATACTTTATGTACAGTATAAAATATATATTTTGTGAAATTTGATATTATATGTACGTTATATAATATATATGGTGAAATTTGATATTTTATGTGCAGTATAAAATATATATTTGGTGAAATTTGATATTTTACATACAGCATGTAATATATATTTGGTGAAATTTGATATTTTATGTACAGTATATAATATAAATTTAGTGTTCTTTCATACTTTCTGTACAGTATATACTACATATTTTGTGTAATTGGATATTTTATGTACAGTATATTATATATTTTTTGAAGTTTGATATTTTATGTACAGTATAAACTATATATTTGGAGAAATGTGATATTTCGTGTACAGTATATAATATATATGTAGTGTACTGTCATATTTTATGTATAGTATATAATACATATTTGGTGAAATTTGATATTTTATGTACAGAATATAATATATATTTGGTGAAATTAGATATTTTATGTACAGTATATAATATATTTTTGCTGAAATTTGATATTTTATGTACAGTATGTAATATATATTTAGTGTTCTTTCATACTTTCTGTACTGTATATAATACATATTTTGTGTAATTTGATATTTTATGTACAGTATATTATATATTTTTTGAAGTTTGATATTTTATGTACAGTATAAACTATATATTTCGTGAAATGTGATATTTCGTGTACAGTATATAATATATATGTAGTGTACTGACATATTTTATGTATAGTATATAATACATATTTGGCGAAATTTGATATTTTATGTACAGTATATAATATATATTTGGTGAAATTAGGTATTTTATGTACAGTATATAATATATATTTGCTGAAATTTGATATTTTATGTACAGTATATAATATATATTTAGTGTTCTTTCATACTTTCTGTACAGTATATAATACATATTTTGTGAAATTTGATATTTTATGTACAGTGTAATATATATTTAGTGTTCTTTCATACTTTATGTACAGTTTATAATATATATTTTGTGAAATTTGATATTTTATGTACATAATATAATTTATATGGTGAAATATGATATTTTATGTACTGTATATAATATATATGTAGTGTACTTTCATATTTTATGTATAGTATATAATACATATTTGGTGAAATTTGATATTTCATGTACAGTATATAATATATATTTGGTGAAATTTGATATTTTACATACAGTATGTAATATATATTTGGTGAAATTTGATTTTTTATGTAAAGAATATAATTTATATTTAGTGTTCTTTCATAATTTCTGTACAGTATATAATACATATTTTGTGTAATTTGATATTTTATGTACAGTATAATATATATTCTTTGAAGTTTGATATTTTATGTACAGTATGAACTATATATTTGGTGAAATGTGATATTTTGTGTACAGTATTTAATATATATGTAGTGTACTGTCATATTTTATGTATAGTATATAATACATATTTTGTGAAATTTGATATTTTATGTACACTATATAATATATATTTGGTGAAATTTGATATTTTATGAACAGTATGTAATATATATTTGTTGAAATTTGATATTTTCTGTACAGTATATAATATATATTTAGTGTTCTTTCATACTTTATGTACAGTATATAATACATATTTTGTGTAATTTGATATTTTATGTATAGTATATTATGTATTTTTTGAAGTTTGATATTTTATGTACAGCATAAACTATGTATTTGGTGAACTGTGATATTTCGTATACAGTATATAATATATATGTAGTGTACTGTCATATTTTATGTATAGTATATAATACATATATGGTGAAATTTGATATTTTATGTACAGTATATAATATATATTTGGTGAAATTTGATATTTTACATACAGTATGTAATACATATTTGTTGAAATTTGATATTTTATGTACAGTATATAATCTATATTTAGTGTTCTTTCATACTTTCTGTACAGTATATAGTACATATTTTGTGTAATTTGATATTTTATGTACAGTATATTATATATTATTTGAAGTTATATTTTATGTACAGTATAAACTATATATTTGGTGAAATGTGATATTTCGTGTACAGTATATAATGTATATGTAGTCTACTGTCATATTTTATGTATAGTATATAATACATATTTGGTGAAATTTGATATTTTATGTACAGTGTATAATATATATTTAGTGAAATTAGATATTTTATGTACAGTATGTAATATATATTTCTTGAAATTTGATTTTTTATGTACACTATGAAATATATATTTAGTGTTCTTTCATACTTTATGTACAGTATATAATACATATTTTGTGTAATTTGATATTTTATGTACAGTATATTATGTATTTTTTGAAGTTTGATATTTTATGTACAGTATAAACTATGTATTTGGTGAAATGTGATATTTCGTGTACAGTATATAATATATATGTAGTCTACTGTCATATTTTATGTACAGTATATAATATATATTTGGTGAAATTTGATATTTTGCATATAGTATATAATATATATTTGGTGAAATTTGATATTTTATGTACAGTATATAATATATATTTAGTGTTCTTTCATAATTTCTGTACAGTATATAATACATATTTTGTATAATTTGATATTTTATGTACAGTATATTATATATTTTTTGAAGTTTGATATTTTATGTACAGTATAAACTATATATTTGGTGAAATGTGATATTTCGTGTACAGTATATAATATATATGTAGTGTACTGTAATATTTTATGTATAGTATATAATACATATTTGGTGAAATTTGATATTTTATGTTCAGTATATAATATATATTTGGTGAAATTTGATATATTATGTACAGTATGTAATATATATTTGGTGAAATTTGATATTTTATATTCAGCATATAATAGATATTTAGTGTTCTTTCATACTTTATGTACAGTATATAATATATATTTTGTGAAATTTGATATTATATGTACGTTATATAATATATGGTGTAACTTGATGTTTTATGAACAGTATATAATATATATTTGGTGAAATTTGATATTTTACATACAGTAAGTAATATATATTTGGTGAAATTCCATATTTTATGTACAGTATATAATGTATATTTAGTGTTCTTTCATACTTTCTGTACAGCATATAATACATATTTTGTGTAATTTGATATTTTATGTACAGTATATTATATATTTTTTGAAGTTTGTTATTTTATGTACAGTATAAACTATGTATTTGGGGAACTGTGACATTTCGTATGCAGAATACAATATATATGTAGTGTACTGTCATATTTTATGTATAGTATATAATACATATATGGTGAAATTTGATATTTTATGTACAGTACATAAATGTTTTGTGAAATTTGATATTTTATGTACGTTATATAATATGTATGGTGAAATTTGATATTTTATGTACAGATTATAATATATATGTAGTGTACTTTCATATTTTATGTATAGTATATAATACATATTTGGTGAAATTTGATATTTTATGTACAGTATATAATATGTATTTGGGCAAATTTGATATTTTACATACAGTATGTAATATATATTTGGTGAAATTTGATATTTTATGTACAGTATATAATATATATTTAGTGTTCTTTCATAGTTTCTGTACAGTATATAATATATATTTTGTGAAATTTGATATTTTATGTACGTTATATAATGTATATGGTGAAATTTGATATTTTATATACAGTATATAATATATATTTGATGAAATTTGATATTTTACATACTGTATGTAATATATATTTGGTGAAATTTGATATTTTACGTACAGTATATAAAATATATTTAGTGTTCTTTCATACTTTCTGTACAGTATATAATACACATTTTGTGTAATTTGATATTTTATGTACAGTATATTATATATTTTTTGAAGTTTGATATTTTATGAACAGTGTAAACTATATATTTCGTGAATTGTGATATTTCATGTACAGAATATAATATATATGTAGTGTACTTTCATATTTTATGTATAGTATATAATACATATTTGGTGAAATTTGATATTTTATGTACAGTATATAATATATATTTGGTGAAATTTGATATTTTACATACAGTATGTAATATATATTTGGTGAAATTTGATATTTATGTACAGTATATAATAAATATTTAGTGTTCTTTCATAATTTCTGTACAGTATATAATACATATTTTGTTTAATTTGATATTGTTTGTACAGTATATTATATATTTTTTGAAGTTTGATATTTTATGTACAGTATAAACTATATATTTGGTGAAATGTGATATTTTGTGTACAGTATATAATATATATGTAGTGTACTGTCATATTTTATGTATAGTAGATAATACATATTTGGCGAAATTTGATATTTTATGTACAGTATATAATATATATTTGGTGAAATTAGATATTTTATGGACAGTATATAATATATATTTGCTGAAATTTGATATTTTATGTACAGTATATAATATATATTTGGTGAAATTTGATATTTTACTTACATTATGTAGTATATATTTGGTGAATTTGATATATTATGTATAGTATATAATAAATATGTAGTGTTCTTTCATACTTTATGTACAGTATATAATACATATTTTGTGTAATTTGATATTTTATGTACAGTATATTATATATTTTTGGAACTTTGTTATTTTATGTATAGTATAAACTATATATTTGGTGAAACGTGATATTTCGTGTACAGTGTATAATATATATGTAGTGTACTTTCATATTTTATGTATAGTATATGATTCATATTTGGTGAAATTTGATATTTCATGTACAGTATATAATATGTATTTGGTGAAATTTGATATATTACATACTGTAAGTAATATATGTTTGGTGAAATTTGATATTTTATGTATAGTTTATAAAATATATTTAGTGTTCTTTCATACTTTATGTACAGTATATAATACATATTTTGTGTAATTTGATATTTTATGTACAGTATATTATATATTTTTTGAAGTTTGATATTTTATGTACAGTATAAACTATAAATTTCGTGAAATGTGATATTTCGTGTACAGTATATAATATATATGTAGTGTATTGTCATATTTTATGTATAGTATATAATACATATTTGGTGAAATTTGATATTTTATGTACAGTATATAATATATATTTGGTGAAATTTGATATTTTATGTACAGTGTGTAATATATATTTGGTAAAATTTGATATTTTATGTACAGCATATAATATATATTTAGTGTTCTTTCATACTTTATGTACAGTATAAAATATATATTTTGTGAAATTTGATATTATATGTACGTTATATAATATATATGGTGAAATTTGATATTTTATGTGCAGTATAAAATATATATTTGGTGAAATTTGATATTTTACATACAGCATGTAATATATATTTGGTGAAATTTGATATTTTATGTACAGTATATAATATAAATTTAGTGTTCTTTCATACTTTCTGTACAGTGTATACTACATATTTTGTGTAATTGGATATTTTATGTACAGTATATTATATATTTTTTGAAGTTTGATATTTTATGTACAGTATAAACTATATATTTGGAGAAATGTGATATTTCGTGTACAGTATATAATATATATGTAGTGTACTGTCATATTTTATGTATAGTATATAATACATATTTGGTGAAATTTGATATTTTATGTACAGTATATAATATATATTTGGTGAAATTAGATATTTTATGTACAGTATATAATATATTTTTGCTGAAATTTGATATTTTATGTACAGTATGTAATATATATTTAGTGTTCTTTCATACTTTCTGTACTGTATATAATACATATTTTGTGTAATTTGATATTTTATGTACAGTATATTATATATTTTTTGAAGTTTGATATTTTATGTACAGTATAAACTATATATTTCGTGAAATGTGATATTTCGTGTACAGTATATAATATATATGTAGTGTACTGTCATATTTTATGTATAGTATATAATACATATTAGGCGAAATTTGATATTTTATGTACAGTATATAATATATATTTGGTGAAATTAGGTATTTTATGTACAGTATATAATATATATTTGCTGAAATTTGATATTTTATGTACAGTATATAATATATATTTAGTGTTCTTTCATACTTTCTGTACAGTATATAATACATATTTTGTGAAATTTGATATTTTATGTACAGTGTAATATATATTTAGTGTTCTTTCATACTTTATGTACAGTTTATAATATATATTTTGTGAAATTTGATATTTTATGTACATTATATAATTTATATGGTGAAATATGATATTTTATGTACTGTATATAATATATATGTAGTGTACTTTCATATTTTATGTATAGTATATAATACATATTTGGTGAAATTTGATATTTCATGTACAGTATATAATATATATTTGGTGAAATTTGATATTTTACATACAGTATGTAATATATATTTGGTGAAATTTGATTTTTTATGTAAAGAATATAATTTATATTTAGTGTTCTTTCATAATTTCTGTACAGTATATAATACATATTTTGTGTAATTTGATATTTTATGTACAGTATAATATATATTCTTTGAAGTTTGATATTTTATGTACAGTATGAACTATATATTTGGTGAAATGTGATATTTTGTGTACAGTATTTAATATATATGTAGTGTACTGTCATATTTTATGTATAGTATATAATACATATTTTGTGAAATTTGATATTTTATGTACACTATATAATATATATTTGGTGAAATTTGATATTTTATGAACAGTATGTAATATATATTTGTTGAAATTTGATATTTTCTGTACAGTATATAATATATATTTAGTGTTCTTTCATACTTTATGTACAGTATATAATACATATTTTGTGTAATTTGATATTTTATGTATAGTATATTATGTATTTTTTGAAGTTTGATATTTTATGTACAGCATAAACTATGTATTTGGTGAACTGTGATATTTCGTATACAGTATATAATATATATGTAGTGTACTGTCATATTTTATGTATAGTATATAATACATATATGGTGAAATTTGATATTTTATGTACAGTATATAATATATATTTGGTGAAATTTGATATTTTACATACAGTATGTAATATATATTTGTTGAAATTTGATATTTTATGTACAGTATATAATCTATATTTAGTGTTCTTTCATACTTTCTGTACAGTATATAGTACATATTTTGTGTAATTTGATATTTTATGTACAGTATATTATATATTTTTTGAAGTTATATTTTATGTACAGTATAAACTATATATTTGGTGAAATGTGATATTTCGTGTACAGTATATAATGTATATGTAGTCTACTGTCATATTTTATGTATAGTATATAATACATATTTGGTGAAATTTGATATTTTATGTACAGTGTATAATATATATTTAGTGAAATTAGATATTTTATGTACAGTATGTAATATATATTTCTTGAAATTTGATTTTTTATGTACACTATGAAATATATATTTAGTGTTCTTTCATACTTTATGTACAGTATATAATACATATTTTGTGTAATTTGATATTTTATGTACAGTATATTATGTATTTTTTGAAGTTTGATATTTTATGTACAGTATAAATTATGTATTTGGTGAAATGTGATATTTCGTGTACAGTATATAATATATATGTAGTCTACTGTCATATTTTATGTACAGTATATAATATATATTTGGTGAAATTTGATATTTTGCATATAGTATATAATATATATTTGGTGAAATTTGATATTTTATGTACAGTATATAATATATATTTAGTGTTCTTTCATAATTTCTGTATAGTATATAATACATATTTTGTATAATTTGATATTTTATGTACAGTATATTATATATTTTTTGAAGTTTGATATTTTATGTACAGTATAAACTATATATTTGGTGAAATGTGATATTTCGTGTACAGTATATAATATATATGTAGTGTACTGTAATATTTTATGTATAGTATATAATACATATTTGGTGAAATTTGATATTTTATGTTCAGTATATAATATATATTTGGTGAAATTTGATATATTATGTACAGTATGTAATATATATTTGGTGAAATTTGATATTTTATATTCAGCATATAATATATATTTAGTGTTCTTTCATACTTTATGTACAGTATATAATATATATTTTGTGAAATTTGATATTATATGTACGTTATATAATATATGGTGTAACTTGATGTTTTATGAACAGTATATAATATATATTTGGTGAAATTTGATATTTTACATACAGTAAGTAATATATATTTGGTGAAATTCCATATTTTATGTACAGTATATAATGTATATTTAGTGTTCTTTCATACTTTCTGTACAGCATATAATACATATTTTGTGTAATTTGATATTTTATGTACAGTATATTATATATTTTTTGAAGTTTGTTATTTTATGTACAGTATAAACTATGTATTTGGGGAACTGTGACATTTCGTATGCAGAATACAATATATATGTAGTGTACTGTCATATTTTATGTATAGTATATAATACATATATGGTGAAATTTGATATTTTATGTACAGTACATAAGAAATGTTTTGTGAAATTTGATATTTTATGTACGTTATATAATATGTATGGTGAAATTTGATATTTTATGTACAGATTATAATATATATGTAGTGTACTTTCATATTTTATGTATAGTATATAATACATATTTGGTGAAATTTGATATTTTATGTACAGTATATAATATGTATTTGGGCAAATTTGATATTTTACATACAGTATGTAATATATATTTGGTGAAATTTGATATTTTATGTACATTATATAATATATATTTAGTGTTCCTTCATAGTTTCTGTACAGTATATAATATATATTTTGTGAAATTTGATATTTTATGTACGTTATATAATGTATATGGTGAAATTTGATATTTTATATACAGTATATAATATATATTTGATGAAATTTGATATTTTACATACTGTATGTAATATATATTTGGTGAAATTTGATATTTTACGTACAGTATATAAAATATATTTAGTGTTCTTTCATACTTTCTGTACAGTATATAATACACATTTTGTGTAATTTGATATTTTATGTACAGTATATTATATATTTTTTGAAGTTTGATATTTTATGAACAGTGTAAACTATATATTTCGTGAATTGTGATATTTCATGTACAGAATATAATATATATGTAGTGTACTTTCATATTTTATGTATAGTATATTATACATATTTGGTGAAATTTGATATTTTATGTACAGTATATAATATATATTTGGTGAAATTTGATATTTTACATACAGTATGTAATATATATTTGGTGAAATTTGATATTTATGTACAGTATATAATAAATATTTAGTGTTCTTTCATAATTTCTGTACAGTATATAATACATATTTTGTTTAATTTGATATTGTTTGTACAGTATATTATATATTTTTTGAAGTTTGATATTTTATGTACAGTATAAACTATATATTTGGTGAAATGTGATATTTCGTGTACAGTATATAAAATATATGTAGTGTACTGTCATATTTTATGAATAGTATAAAATACATATTTGGTGAAATTTGATATTTAATGTACAGTATATAATATATATTTGGTGTAATTTGATATTTTATGTACAGTATGTAATATATATTTGGTGAAATTTGATATTTTCTGTACAGTATATAATATATATTTAGTGTTCTTTCATACTTTCTCTACAGTATATAATACATATTTTGTGTAATTTGATATTATATGTACAGTATATTATATATTTTTTGAAGTTTGATATTTTATGTACAGTATAAACTATATACTTGGTGAAATGTGATATTCCGTGTACAGTATATAATATATATGTAGTGTATTGTCATATTTTATGTATTGTATATAATACATATTTGGTGAAATTTGATATTTTTTGTACAGTATATAATATGTATTTGGTGAAATTTGATATTTTATGTACAGTATGTAATTTATATTTGGTGAAATTTGATATTTTATGTACAGTATATAATATATATTTAGTGTTCTTTCATACTTTATGTACAGTACATATTACATATTTTGTGAAATTTGATATGTTATGTACGTTATATAATATATATGGTGAAATTTGATATTTTATGTACAGTATATAATATGTATGTAGTGTACTTTCATATTTTATGTATAGTATATAATACATATTTGGTGAAATTTGATATTTTATGTACAGTTTATAATATATATTTCGTGAAATTTGATATTTTATGTACAGTATGTGATATATATTTGGTGAAATTTGATATTTTATGTACAGTATATAAAATATATTTAGTGTTCTTTCATACTTTATGTACACTATATAATACATATTTTGTGTAATTTGATATTTCATGTACAGTATATTACATATTTTTTGAAGTTTGATATTTTATGTACAGTATAAACTATATATTTTGTGAAATGTGATATTTCGTGTACAGTATATAATATATATGTAGTGTATTGTCATATTTTATGTACAGTATATAATACATATTTGGTGAAATTTGATATTATATGTACAGTATATAATATATATTTGGGGAAATTTGATATTTTATGTACAGTGTGTAATATATATTTGGTAAAATTTGATATTTTATGTACAGCATATAATATATATTTAGTGTTCTTTCATACTTTATGTACAGTATATAATATATATTTTGTGAAATTTGATATTATATGTACGTTATATAATATATATGGTGAAATTTGATATTTTATGTACAGTATACAATATATATTTCGTGAAATTTGATATTTCACATACAGTATGTAATATATATTTGGTGAAATTTGATATTTCATGTACAGTATATAATATATATTTAGTGCTCTTTCATACTTTCTGTACAGTATATAATACATATTTTGTGTAATTTGATATTTTATGTACAGTATATTATATATTTTTGAAGTTTGATATTTTATGTACAGTATAAACTATATATTTGGTGAAATGTGATATTTGATGTACAGTATATAAAATATATGTAGTGTACTGTCATATTTTATGTATAGTATATAATACATATTTGGTTAAATTTGATATTTTATGTACAGTATATAATATATATTTGGTGAAATTAGATATTTTATGTACAGTATATAATATATATTTGCTGAAATTTGATATTTTATGTACAGTATATAATATATATTTAGTGTTCTTTCATACTTTCTGTACAGTATATAATACATATTTTGTGTAATTTGATATTTTATGTACAGTATATTATATATTTTTTGAAGTTTGATATTTTATGTACAGTATAAACTATATACTTCGTGAAATGTGATATTTCGTGTACAGTATATAATATATATGTAGTGTACTGTCGTAATTTATGTATAGTATATAATACATATTTGGTGAAATTTGATATTTTATGTACAGTATATAATATATATTTGGTGAAATTAGATATTTTATGTACAGTATATAATATATATTTGCTGAAATTTCATATTTTATGTACAGTATATAATATATATTTAGTGTTCTTTCATACTTTCTGTACAGTATATAATACATATTTTGTGTAATTTTATATTTTATGTACAGTATATTATATATTTTTTGAAGTTTGATATTTTATGTACAGTATAAACTATATATTTCGTATAATGTAATATTTCGTGTACAGTATATAATAAATATGTAGTGTATTGTCATATTTTATGTATAGTATATAATACATATTCGGTGAAATTTGATATTTTATGAAGAGTATATAATATATATTTGGTGAAATTTGATATTTTATGTACGGTATGTAATATATGTTTGTTGAAATTTGATATTTTATGTACAGTATATAATATATATTTAGTGTTCTTTCATACTTTCTGTACAGTATATAATACATATTTTGTGTAATTTGATATTTTATGTACAGTATATTATATATTTTTTGAAGTTTGTTATTTTATGTACAGTATAAACTATATACTTGGTGAAATGTGATATTCCGTGTACAGTATATAATATATATGTAGTGTACTGTCATATTTTATGTATTGTATATAATACATATTTGGTGAAGTTTGATATTTTATGTACAGTATATAATATATATTTGGTGAAATTTGATATTTTATGTACAGGATGTAATACATATTTGGTGAAATTTTATATTTTATGTACAGTATATAATATATATTTAGTGTTCTTTCATACTTTATGTACAGTACATAATACATATTTTGTGAAATTTGATATTTTAAGTAAGTTATATAATATATATGGTGAAATTTGATATTTTATGTACAGTATATAAGATATATGTAGTGTACTTTCATATTTTATGTATAGTATATAATACATATTAGGTGAAATTTGATATTTTATGTACAGTATATAATATATATTTCGTGAAATTTGATATTTTACATACAGTATGTAATATGTATTTGGTGAAATTTGATATTTTATGTACAGTATATAAAATATATTTAGTGTTCTTTCATACTTTATGTGCAGTATATAATACATATTTTGTGTCATTTGATATTTTATGTACAGTATATTGCATATTTTTTGAAGTTTGATATTTTATGTACAGTATAAACTATATATTTTGTGAAATGTGATATTTCGTGTACAGTATATAATATATATGTAGTGTATTGTCATATTTTATGTACAGTATATAATACATATTTGGTGAAATTTGATATTATATGTACAGTATATAATATATATTTGGGGAAATTTGATATTTTATGTACAGTGTGTAATATATATTTGGTAAAATTTGATATTTTATGTACAGCATAAAATATATATTTAGTGTTCTTTCATACTTTATGTACAGTATATAATATATATTTTGTGAAATTTGATATTATATGTACGTTATATAATATATATGGTGAAATTTGATATTTTATGTACAGTATATAATATATATTTGGTGAAATTTGATATTTCACATACAGTATGTAATATATATTTGGTGAAATTTGATATTTTATGTACAGTATATAATATATATTTAGTGCTCTTTCATACTTTCTGTACAGTATATAATACATATTTTGTGTAATTTGATATTTTATGTACAGTATATTATATATTTTTTGAAGTTTGATATTTTATGTACAGTATAAACTATATATTTGATGAAATGTGATATTTCGTGTACAGTATATAAAGTATATGTAGTGTACTGTCATATTTTATGTATAGTATATAATACATATTTGGTGAAATTTGATATTTTATGTACAGTATATAATATATATTTGGTGAAATTAGATATTTTATGTAGAGTATATAATATATATTTGCTGAAATTTGATATTTTACGTACAGTATATAATATATATTTAGTGTTCTTTCATACTTTCTGTACAGTATATAATACATATTTTGTGTAATTTGATATTTTATGTACAGTATATTATATATTTTTTGAAGTTTGATATTTTATGTACAGTATAAACTATATACTTCGTGAAATGTGATATTTCGTGTACAGTATATAATATATATGTAGTGTACTGTCGTAATTTATGTATAGTATATAATACATATTTGGTGAAATTTGATATTTTATGTACAGTATGTAATATATATTTGGTGAAATTAGATATTTTATGTACAGTATATAATATATATTTGCTGAAATTTGATATTTTATGTACAGTATATAATATATATTTAGTGTTCTTTCATACTTTCTGTACAGTATATAATACATATTTTGTGTAATTTGATATTTTATGTACAGTATATTATATATTGTTTGAAGTTTGATATTTTATGTACAGTATAAACTATATATTTCGTGAAATGTGATATTTCGTGTACAGTATATAATATATATGTAGTGTATTGTCATATTTTATGTATTGTGTATAATACATATATGGTGAAATTTGATATTTTATGTACAGTATATAATATATATTTGGTGAAATTTGATATTTTATGTGCAGTATGTAATATATATTTGTTGAAATTTGATATTTTATGTACAGTATATAATATATATTTAGTGTTCTTTCATACTTTCTCTACAGTATATAATACATATATTGTGTAATTTGATATTATATGTACAGTATATTATATATTTTTTGAAGTTTGATATTTTATGTACAGTATAAACTATATACTTGGTGAATTGTGATATTCCGTGTACAATATATAATATATATGTACTGTACTGTCATATTTTATGTATTGTATGTAATACATATTTGGTGAAATTTGATATTTTATGTACAGTATATAATATGTATTTGGTGAAATTTGATATTTTATGTACAGTATGTTATTTATATTTGGTGAAATTTGATATTTTATGTACAGTATATAATATATATTTAGTGTTCTTTCATACTTTATGTACAGTACATATTACATATTTTGTGAAATTTGATATTTTATGTACGTTATATAATATATATGGTGAAATTTGATATTTTATGTACAGTATATAATATGTATGTACTGTACTTTCATATTTTATGTATAGTATATAATACATATTTGGTGAAATTTGATATTTTATGTACAGTTTATAATATATATTTCGTGAAATTTGATATTTTATGTATAGTATGTAATATATATTTGGTGAAATTTGATATTTTTTGTACAGTATATAAAATATATTTAGTGTTCTTTCATACTTTATGTACACTGTATAATACATATTTTGTGTAATTTGATATTTTATGTACAGTATATTATATATTTTTTGAAGTTTGATATTTTATGTACAAAATAAACTATATTTTGTGAAATGTGATATTTCGTGTACAGTATATAATATATATGTAGTGTATTGTCATATTTTATGTACAGTATATAATACATATTTGGTGAAATTTGATATTTTATGTACAGTATATAATATGTATTTGGTGAAATTTGATATTTTATGTACAGTATATAATATATATTTAGTGTTCTTTCATACTTTCTCTACAGTATATAATACATATTTTGTGTAATTTGATATTATATGTACAGCATATTATATATTTTTTGAAGTTTGATATTTTATGTACAGTATAAACTATATACTTGGTGAAATGTGATATTCCGTGTACAGTATATAATATATATGTAGTGTACTGTCATATTTTATGTATTGTATATAATACATATTTGGTGAAATTTGATATTTTATGTACAGTATATAATATGTATTTGGTGAAATTTGATATTTTATGTACAGTATGTAATTTATATTTGGTGAAATTTGATATTTTATGTACAGTATATAATATATATTTAGTGTTCTTTCATACTTTATGTACAGTACATATTACATATTTTGTGAAATTTGATATGTTATGTACGTTATATAATATATATGGTGAAATTTGATATTTTATGTACAGAATATAATATGTATGTAGTGTACATTCATATTTTATGTATAGTATATAGTACATATTTGGTGAAATTTGATATTTTATGTACAGTTCATAATATATATTTCGTGAAATTTGATATCTTATGTATAGTATGTAATATATATTTGGTGAAATTTGATATTTTTTGTACAGTATATAAAATATATTTAGTGTTCTTTCATACTTTATGTACACTGTATAATACATATTTTGTGTAATTTGATATTTTATGTACAGTATATTATATATTTTTTGAAGTTTGATATTTTATGTACAGAATAAACTTTATATTTTTTGAAATGTGATATTTCGTGTACAGTATATAATATATATGTAGTGTATTGTCATATTTTATGTACAGTATATAATACATATTTGGTGAAATTTGATATTTTATGTACAGTATATAATATGTATTTGGTGAAATTTGATATTTTATGTACAGTATGTAATTTATATTTGTTGAAATTTGATATTTTATGTACAGTATATAATATATATTTAGTGTTCTTTCATACTTTCTCTACAGTATATAATACATATTTTGTGTAATTTGATATTATATGTACAGTATATTATATATTTTTTGAAGTTTGATATTTTATGAACAGTATAAACTATATACTTGGTGAAATGTGATATTCCGTGTACAGTATATAATATATATGTAGTGTACTGTCATATTTTATGTATTGTATATAATACATATTTGGTGAAATTTGATATTTTATGTACAGTATATAATATGTATTTGGTGAAATTTGATATTTTATGTACAGTATGTAATTTATATTTGGTGAAATTTGATATTTTATGTACAGTATATAATATATATTTAGTGTTCTTTCATACTTTATGTACAGTACATATTACATATTTTGTGAAATTTGATATGTTATGTACGTTATATAATATATATGGTGAAATTTGATATTTTATGTACAGTATATAAGATGTATGTAGTGTACATTCATATTTTATGTATAGTATATAATACATATTTGGTGAAATTTGATAATTTATGTACAGTTCATAATATATATTTCGTGAAATTTGATATTTTATGTACAGTATGTAATATATATTTGGTGAAATTTGATATTTTATGTACAGTATATAAAATATATTTAGTGTTCTTTCATACTTTATGTACACTATATAATACATATTTTGTGTAATTTGATATATTCATGTACAGTATATTACATATTTTTTGAAGTTTGATATTTTATGTACAGTATAAACTATATATTTTGTGAAATGTGATATTTCGTGTACAGTATATAATATATATGTTGTGTATTGTCATATTGTATGTACAGTATATAATACATATTTGGTGAAATTTGATATTTTACATACCAAATGTAATATATATTTGTGGAAATTTGATATTTTATGTACAGTATATAAAATATATTTAGTGTTCTTTCATACTTTATGTACACTATATAATACATATTTTGTGTAATTTGATATTTTATGTACAGTATATTATATATTTTTTGAAGTTTGATATTTTATGTACAGTATAAACTTTATATTTTGTGAAATGTGATATTTCGTGTACAGTATATAATATATATGTAGTGTATTGTCATATTTTATGTACAGTATATAATACATATTTGGTGAAATTTGATATTATATGTACAGTATATAATATATATTTGGGGAAATTTGATATTTTATGTACAGTGTGTAATATATATTTGGTAAAATTTGATATTTTATGTACAGCATATAATATATATTTAGTGTTCTTTCATACTTTATGTACAGTATATAATATATATTTTGTGAAATTTGATATTATATGTACGTTATATAATATATATGGAGAAATTTGATATTTTATGTACAGTATAGAATATATATTTGGTGAAATTTGATATTTCACATACAGTATGTAATATAAATTTGGTGAAATTTGATATTTTAAGTACAGTATATAATATATATTTAGTGCTCTTTCATACTTTCTGTACAGTATATAATACATATTTTGTGGAATTTGATATTTTATGTACAGTATATTATATATTTTATGAAGTTTGATATTTTATGTACAGTATAAACTATATATTTGGTGAAATGTGATATTTCGTGTACAGTATATAAAATATATGTAGTGTACTGTCATATTTTATGTATAGTATATAATACATATTTGGTGAAGTTTGATATTTTATGTACAGTATATAATATATATTTGGTGAAATTAGATATTTTATGTAGAGTATATAATATATATTAGCTGAAATTTGATATTTTATGTACAGTATATAATATATATTTAGTGTTCTTTCATACTTTCTGTACAGTATATAATACATATTTTGTGTAATGTGATATTTTATGTACAGTATACTATATATTTTTTGAAGATTGATATTTTATGTACAGTATAAACTATATACTTCGTGAAATGTGATATTTCATGTACAGTATATAATATATATGTAGTGTACTTTCATATTTTATGTATAGTATATAATACATATTTGGTGAAATTTGATATTTTATGTACAGTATATCATATATATTTGGTGAAATTTGACATTTTACATACAGTATGTAATATACATTTGGTGAAATTTGATATTTTATGTACAGTATATAATATATATTTAGTGTTCTTTCATACATTCTGTACAGTATATAATACATATTTTGTGTAATTTAATATTTTATGTACAGTATATTATATATTTTTTGAGGTTTGATATTTTATGTACAGTATAAACTATATATTTCGTGAAATGTGATATTTCGTGTACAGTATATAATATATATAGTGTATTGTCATATTTTATGTATAGTATATAATACATATTTGGTGAAATTTGATATTTTATGAAGAGTATATAATATATATTTGGTGTAATTTGATATTTTATGTACAGTATGTAATATATATTTGGTGAAATTTGATATTTTCTGTACAGTATATAATATATATTTAGTGTTCTTTCATACTTTCTCTACAGTATATAATACATATATTGTGTAATTTGATATTATATGTACAGTATATTATATATTTTTTGAAGTTTGATATTTTATGTACAGTATAAACTATATACTTGGTGAAATGTGATATTCCGTGTACAGTATATAATATATATGTAGTGTATTGTCATATTTTATGTATTGTGTATAATACATATTTGGTGAAATTTGATATTTTATGTACAGTATATAATATGTATTTGGTGAAATTTGATATTTTATGTACAGTATGTAATTTATATTTGGTGAAATTTGATATTTTATGTACAGTATATAATATATATTTAGTGTTCTTTCATACTTTATGTACAGTACATATTACATATTTTTTGAAATTTGATATGTTATGTACGTTATATAATATATATGGTGGAATTTGATATTTTATGTACAGTATATAATATGTATGTAGTGTACTTTCATATTTTATGTAAAGTATATAATACATATTTGGTGAAATTTGATATTTTATGTACAGTTTATAATATATATTTCGTGAAATTTGATATTTTATGTACAGTATGTAATATATATTTGGTGAAATTTGATATTTTATGTACAGTATATAAAATATATTTAGTGTTCTTTCATACTTTATGTACAATATATAATACATATTTTGTGTAATTTGATATTTCATGTACAGTATATTACATATTTTTTGAAGTTTGATATTTTATGTACAGTATAAAGTATATATTTTGTGAAATGTGATATTTCGTGTACAGTATATAATATATATGTAGTGTATTGTCATATTTTATGTACAGTATATAATACATATTTGGTGAAATTTGATATTATATGTACAGTATATAATATATATTTGGGGAAATTTGATATTTTATGTACAGTGTGTAATATATATTTGGTAAAATTTGATATTTTATGTACAGCATATAATATATATTTAGTGTTGTTTCATACTTTATGTACAGTATATAATATATATTTTGTGAAATTTGATATTATATGTACTTTATATAATATATATGGTGAAATTTGATATTTTATGTACAGTATATAAAATACATTTGGTGAAATTTGATATTTCACATACAGTATGTAATATATACTTGGTGAAATTTGATATTTTATGTACAGTATATAATATATATTTAGTGCTCTTTCATACTTTCTGTACAGTATATAATACATATTTTGTGTAATTTGATATTTTATCTACAGTATATTATATATTTTTTGAAGTTTGATATTTTATGTACAGTATATACTATATATTTGGTGAAATGTGATATTTCGTGCACAGTATATAAAATATGTGTAGTGTACTGTCATATTTTATGTATAGTATATAATACATATTTGGTGAAATTTGATATTTTATGTACAGTATATAATATATATTTGGTGAAATTAGATATTTTATGTAGAGTATATAATATATATTTGCTGAAATTTGATATTTTATGTACAGTATATAATATATATTTACTGATCTTTCATACTTTCTGTACAGTATATAATACATATTTTGTGTAATTTGATATTTTATGTACAGTATATTATATATTTTTTGAAGTTTGATATTTTATATACAGTATAAACTATATACTTCGTGAAATGTGATATTTCGTGTACAGTATATAATATATATGTAGTGTACTGTCGTAATTTATGTATAGTATATAATACATATTTGGTGAAATTTGATATTTTATGTACAGTATATAATATATACTTGGTGAAATTAAATATTTTATGTACAGTATATAATATATATTTGCTGAAATTTGATATTTTATGTACAGTATATAATATATATTTAGTGTTCTTTCATAATTTCTGTACAGTATATAATACATATTTTGTGTAATTTGATATTTTATGTACAGTATATTATATATTTTTTGAAGTTTGATATTTTATGTACAGTATAAACTATATATTTCGTGAAATGTGATATTTCGTGAACAGTATATAATATATATGTAGTGTATTGTCATATTTTATGTATTGTGTATAATACATATATGGTGAAACTTGATATTTTATCTACAGTATATAATATATATTTGGTGAAATTTGATATTTTATGTGCAGTATGTAATATATATTTGTTGAAATTTGATATTTTATGTACAGTATATAATATATATTTAGTGTTCTTTCATACTTTCTCTACAGTATATAATACATATTTTGTGTAATTTGATATTATATGTACAGTATATTATATATTTTTTGAAATTTGATATTTTATGTACAGTATAAACTATATACTTGGTGAAATGTGATATTCCGTGTACAGTATATAATATATATGTAGTGTACTGTCATATTTTATGTATTGTATGTAATACATATTTGGTGAAATTTGATATTTTATGTACAGTATATAATATCTATTTGGTGAAATTTGATATTTTATGTACAGTATGTAATATATATTTGGTGAAATTTGATATTTTATGTACAGTATATAATATATATTTAGTGTTATTTCATACTTTATGTACAGTACATATTACATATTTTGTGAAATTTGATATGTTATGTACGTTATATAATATATATGGTGAAATTTGATATTTTATGTACAGTATATAATATGTATGTAGTGTACTTTCATATTTTATGTATAGTATATAATACATATTTGGTGAAATTTGATATTTTATGTACAGTTGATAATATATATTTCGTGAAATTCGATATTTTATGTACAGTATGTAATATATATTTGGTGAAATTTGATATTTTATGTACAGTATATAAAATATATTTAGTGTTCTTTCATACTTTATGTACACTATATAATACATATTTTGTGTAATTTGATATTTTATGTACAGTATATTATATATTTTTTGAAGTTTGATATTTTATGTACAGAATAAACTTTATATTTTTTGAAATGTGATATTTCGTGTACAGTATATAATATATATGTAGTGTATTGTCATATTTTATGTACAGTATATAATACATATTTGGTGAAATTTGATATTTTATGTACAGTATATAATATGTATTTGGTGAAATTTGATATTTTATGTACAGTATGTAATTTATATTTGTTGAAATTTGATATTTTATGTACAGTATATAATATATATTTAGTGTTCTTTCATACTTTCTCTACAGTATATAATACATATTTGGTGTAATTTGATATTATATGTACAGTATATTATATATTTTTTGAAGTTTGATATTTTATGAACAGTATAATCTATATACTTGGTGAAATGTGATATTCCGTGTACAGTATATAATATATATGTAGTGTACTGTCATATTTTATGTATTGTATATAATACATATTTGGTGAAATTTGATATTTTATGTACAGTATATAATATGTATTTGGTGAAATTTGATATTTTATGTACAGTATGTAATTTATATTTGGTGAAATTTGATATTTTATGTACAGTATATAATATATATTTAGTGTTCTTTCATACTTTATGTACAGTACATATTACATATTTTGTGAAATTTGATATGTTATGTACGTTATATAATATATATGGTGAAATTTGATATTTTATGTACAGTATATAATATGTATGTAGTGTACATTCATATTTTATGTATAGTATATAATACATATTTGGTGAAATTTGATATTTTATGTACAGTTCATAATATATGTTTCGTGAAATTTGATATTTTATGTACAGTATGTAATATATATTTGGTGAAATTTGATATTTTATGTACAGTATATAAAATATATTTAGTGTTCTTTCATACTTTATGTACACTATATAATACATATTTTGTGTAATTTGATATATTCATGTACAGTATATTACATATTTTTTGAAGTTTCATATTTTATGTACAGTATAAACTACATATTTTGTGAAATGTGATATTTCGTGTACAGTATATAATATATATGTTGTGTATTGTCATATTGTATGTACAGTATATAATACATATTTGGTGAAATTTGATATTTTACATACCAAATGTAATATATATTTGGTGAAATTTGATATTTTATGTACAGTATATAAAATATATTTAGTGTTCTTTCATACTTTATGTACACTATATAATACATATTTTGTGTAATTTGATATTTTATGTACAGTATATTATATATTTTTTGAAGTTTGATATTTTATGTACAGTATAAACTTTATATTTTGTGAAATGTGATATTTCGTGTACAGTATATAATATATATGTAGTGTATTGTCATATTTTATGTACAGTATATAATACATATTTGGTGAAATTTGATATTTTATGTACAGTTCATAATATATGTTTCGTGAAATTTGATATTTTATGTACAGTATGTAATATATATTTGGTGAAATTTGATATTTTATGTACAGTATATAAAATATATTTAGTGTTCTTTCATACTTTATGTACAGTATATAATATATATTTTGTGAAATTTGATATTATATGTACGTTATATAATATATATGGAGAAATTTGATATTTTATGTACAGTATAGAATATATATTTGGTGAAATTTGATATTTCACATACAGTATGTAATATAAATTTGGTGAAATTTGATATTTTAAGTACAGTATATAATATATATTTAGTGCTCTTTCATACTTTCTGTACAGTATATAATACATATTTTGTGGAATTTGATATTTTATGTACAGTATATTATATATTTTATGAAGTTTGATATTTTATGTACAGTATAAACTATATATTTGGTGAAATGTGATATTTCGTGTACAGTATATAAAATATATGTAGTGTACTGTCATATTTTATGTATAGTATATAATACATATTTGGTGAAGTTTGATATTTTATGTACAGTATATAATATATATTTGGTGAAATTAGATATTTTATGTAGAGTATATAATATATATTAGCTGAAATTTGATATTTTATGTACAGTATATAATATATATTTAGTGTTCTTTCATACTTTCTGTACAGTATATAATACATATTTTGTGTAATGTGATATTTTATGTACAGTATACTATATATTTTTTGAAGATTGATATTTTATGTACAGTATAAACTATATACTTCGTGAAATGTGATATTTCATGTACAGTGTATAATATATATGTAGTGTACTTTCATATTTTATGTATAGTATATAATACATATTTGGTGAAATTTGATATTTTATGTACAGTATATCATATATATTTGGTGAAATTTGACATTTTACATACAGTATGTAATATACATTTGGTGAAATTTGATATTTTATGTACAGTATATAATATATATTTAGTGTTCTTTCATACATTCTGTACAGTATATAATACATATTTTGTGTAATTTAATATTTTATGTACAGTATATTATATATTTTTTGAGGTTTGATATTTTATGTACAGTATAAACTATATATTTCGTGAAATGTGATATTTCGTGTACAGTATATATTATATATATAGTGTATTCTCATATTTTATGTATAGTATATAATACATATTTGGTGAAATTTGATATTTTATGAAGAGTATATAATATATATTTGGTGTAATTTGATATTTTATGTACAGTATGTAATATATATTTGGTGAAATTTGATATTTTCTGTACAGTATATAATATATATTTAGTGTTCTTTCATACTTTCTCTAGAGTATATAATACATATTTTGTGTAATTTGATATTATATGTACAGTATATTATATATTTTTTGAAGTTTGATATTTTATGTACAGTATAAACTATATACTTGGTGAAATGTGATATTCCGTGTACAGTATATAATATATATGTAGTGTATTGTCATATTTTATGTATTGTGTATAATACATATTTGGTGAAATTTGATATTTTATGTACAGTATATAATATGTATTTGGTGAAATTTGATATTTTATGTACAGTATGTAATTTATATTTGGTGAAATTTGATATTTTATGTACAGTATATAATATATATTTAGTGTTCTTTCATACTTTATGTACAGTACATATTACATATTTTGTGAAATTTGATATGTTATGTACGTTATATAATATATATGGTGAAATTTGATATTTTATGTACAGTATATAATATGTATGTAGTGTACATTCATATTTTATGTATAGTATATAATACATATTTGGTGAAATTTGATATTTTATGTACAGTTCATAATATATGTTTCGTGAAATTTGATATTTTATGTACAGTATGTAATATATATTTGGTGAAATTTGATATTTTATGTACAGTATATAAAATATATTTAGTGTTCTTTCATACTTTATGTACACTATATAATACATATTTTGTGTAATTTGATATATTCATGTACAGTATATTACATATTTTTTGAAGTTTCATATTTTATGTACAGTATAAACTACATATTTTGTGAAATGTGATATTTCGTGTACAGTATATAATATATATGTTGTGTATTGTCATATTGTATGTACAGTATATAATACATATTTGGTGAAATTTGATATTTTACATACCAAATGTAATATATATTTGGTGAAATTTGATATTTTATGTACAGTATATAAAATATATTTAGTGTTCTTTCATACTTTATGTACACTATATAATACATATTTTGTGTAATTTGATATTTTATGTACAGTATATTATATATTTTTTGAAGTTTGATATTTTATGTACAGTATAAACTTTATATTTTGTGAAATGTGATATTTCGTGTACAGTATATAATATATATGTAGTGTATTGTCATATTTTATGTACAGTATATAATGCATATTTGGTGAAATTTGATATTATATGTACAGTATAAAATATATATTTGGGGAAATTTGATATTTTATGTACAGTGTGTAATATATATTTGGTAAAATTTGATATTTTATGTACAGCATATAATATATATTTAGTGTTCTTTCATACTTTATGTACAGTATATAATATATATTTTGTGAAATTTGATATTATATGTACGTTATATAATATATATGGAGAAATTTGATATTTTATGTACAGTATAGAATATATATTTGGTGAAATTTGATATTTCACATACAGTATGTAATATAAATTTGGTGAAATTTGATATTTTAAGTACAGTATATAATATATATTTAGTGCTCTTTCATACTTTCTGTACAGTATATAATACATATTTTGTGGAATTTGATATTTTATGTACAGTATATTATATATTTTATGAAGTTTGATATTTTATGTACAGTATAAACTATATATTTGGTGAAATGTGATATTTCGTGTACAGTATATAAAATATATGTAGTGTACTGTCATATTTTATGTATAGTATATAATACATATTTGGTGAAGTTTGATATTTTATGTACAGTATATAATATATATTTGGTGAAATTAGATATTTTATGTAGAGTATATAATATATATTAGCTGAAATTTGATATTTTATGTACAGTATATAATATATATTTAGTGTTCTTTCATACTTTCTGTACAGTATATAATACATATTTTGTGTAATGTGATATTTTATGTACAGTATACTATATATTTTTTGAAGATTGATATTTTATGTACAGTATAAACTATATACTTCGTGAAATGTGATATTTCATGTACAGTGTATAATATATATGTAGTGTACTTTCATATTTTATGTATAGTATATAATACATATTTGGTGAAATTTGATATTTTATGTACAGTATATCATATATATTTGGTGAAATTTGACATTTTACATACAGTATGTAATATACATTTGGTGAAATTTGATATTTTATGTACAGTATATAATATATATTTAGTGTTCTTTCATACATTCTGTACAGTATATAATACATATTTTGTGTAATTTAATATTTTATGTACAGTATATTATATATTTTTTGAGGTTTGATATTTTATGTACAGTATAAACTATATATTTCGTGAAATGTGATATTTCGTGTACAGTATATATTATATATATAGTGTATTGTCATATTTTATGTATAGTATATAATACATATTTGGTGAAATTTGATATTTTATGAAGAGTATATAATATATATTTGGTGTAATTTGATATTTTATGTACAGTATGTAATATATATTTGGTGAAATTTGATATTTTCTGTACAGTATATAATATATATTTAGTGTTCTTTCATACTTTCTCTAGAGTATATAATACATATTTTGTGTAATTTGATATTATATGTACAGTATATTATATATTTTTTGAAGTTTGATATTTTATGTACAGTATAAACTATATACTTGGTGAAATGTGATATTCCGTGTACAGTATATAATATATATGTAGTGTATTGTCATATTTTATGTATTGTGTATAATACATATTTGGTGAAATTTGATATTTTATGTACAGTATATAATATGTATTTGGTGAAATTTGATATTTTATGTACAGTATGTAATTTATATTTGGTGAAATTTGATATTTTATGTACAGTATATAATATATATTTAGTGTTCTTTCATACTTTATGTACAGTACATATTACATATTTTGTGAAATTTGATATGTTATGTACGTTATATAATATATATGGTGAAATTTGATATTTTATGTACAGTATATAATATGTATGTAGTGTACATTCATATTTTATGTATAGTATATAATACATATTTGGTGAAATTTGATATTTTATGTACAGTTCATAATATATATTTCGTGAAATTTGATATTTTATGTACAGTATGTAATATATATTTGGTGAAATTTGATATTTTATGTACAGTATATAAAATATATTTAGTGTTCTTTCATACTTTATGTACACTATATAATACATATTTTGTGTAATTTGATATATTCATGTACAGTATATTACATATTTTTTGAAGTTTGATATTTTATGTACAGTATAAACTACATATTTTGTGAAATGTGATATTTCGTGTACAGTATATAATATATATGTTGTGTATTGTCATATTGTATGTACAGTATATAATACATATTTGGTGAAATTTGATATTTTACATACCAAATGTAATATATATTTGTGGAAATTTGATATTTTATGTACAGTATATAAAATATATTTAGTGTTCTTTCATACTTTATGTACACTATATAATACATATTTTGTGTAATTTGATATTTTATGTACAGTATATTATATATTTTTTGAAGTTTGATATTTTATGTACAGTATAAACTTTATATTTTGTGAAATGTGATATTTCGTGTACAGTATATAATATATATGTAGTGTATTGTCATATTTTATGTACAGTATATAATGCATATTTGGTGAAATTTGATATTATATGTACAGTATATAATATATATTTGGGGAAATTTGATATTTTATGTACAGTGTGTAATATATATTTGGTAAAATTTGATATTTTATGTACAGCATATAATATATATTTAGTGTTCTTTCATACTTTATGTACAGTATATAATATATATTTTGTGAAATTTGATATTATATGTACGTTATATAATATATATGGAGAAATTTGATATTTTATGTACAGTATAGAATATATATTTGGTGAAATTTGATATTTCACATACAGTATGTAATATAAATTTGGTGAAATTTGATATTTTAAGTACAGTATATAATATATATCTAGTGCTCTTTCATACTTTCTGTACAGTATATAATACATATTTTGTGGAATTTGATATTTTATGTACAGTATATTATATATTTTATGAAGTTTGATATTTTATGTACAGTATAAACTATATATTTGGTGAAATGTGATATTTCGTGTACAGTATATAAAATATATGTAGTGTACTGTCATATTTTATGTATAGTATATAATACATATTTGGTGAAGTTTGATATTTTATGTACAGTATATAATATATATTTGGTGAAATTAGATATTTTATGTAGAGTATATAATATATATTAGCTGAAATTTGATATTTTATGTACAGTATATAATATATATTTAGTGTTCTTTCATACTTTCTGTACAGTATATAATACATATTTTGTGTAATGTGATATTTTATGTACAGTATACTATATATTTTTTGAAGATTGATATTTTATGTACAGTATAAACTATATACTTCGTGAAATGTGATATTTCATGTACAGTATATAATATATATGTAGTGTACTTTCATATTTTATGTATAGTATATAATACATATTTGGTGAAATTTGATATTTTATGTACAGTATATCATATATATTTGGTGAAATTTGACATTTTACATACAGTATGTAATATACATTTGGTGAAATTTGATATTTTATGTACAGTATATAATATATATTTAGTGTTCTTTCATACATTCTGTACAGTATATAATACATATTTTGTGTAATTTAATATTTTATGTACAGTATATTATATATTTTTTGAGGTTTGATATTTTATGTACAGTATAAACTATATATTTCGTGAAATGTGATATTTCGTGTACAGTATATATTATATATATAGTGTATTGTCATATTTTATGTATAGTATATAATACATATTTGGTGAAATTTGATATTTTATGAAGAGTATATAATATATATTTGGTGTAATTTGATATTTTATGTACAGTATGTAATATATATTTGGTGAAATTTGATATTTTCTGTACAGTATATAATATATATTTAGTGTTCTTTCATACTTTCTCTAGAGTATATAATACATATTTTGTGTAATTTGATATTATATGTACAGAATATTATATATTTTTTGAAGTTTGATATTTTATGTACAGTATAAACTATATACTTGGTGAAATGTGATATTCCGTGTACAGTATATAATATATATGTAGTGTATTGTCATATTTTATGTATTGTGTATAATACATATTTGGTGAAATTTGATATTTTATGTACAGTATATAATATGTATTTGGTGAAATTTGATATTTTATGTACAGTATGTAATTTATATTTGGTGAAATTTGATATTTTATGTACAGTATATAATATATATTTAGTGTTCTTTCATACTTTATGTACAGTACATATTACATATTTTGTGAAATTTGATATGTTATGTACGTTATATAATATATATGGTGAAATTTGATATTTTATGTACAGTATATAATATGTATGTAGTGTACTTTCATATTTTATGTATAGTATATAATACATATTTGGTGAAATTTGATATTTTATGTACAGTTTATAATATATATTTCGTGAAATTTGATATTTTATGTACAGTATGTAATATATATTTGGTGAAATTTGATATTTTATGTACAGTATATAAAATATATTTAGTGTTCTTTCATACTTTATGTACAATATATAATACATATTTTGTGTAATTTGATATTTCATGTACAGTATATTGCATATTTTTTGACGTTTGATATTTTATGTACAGTATAAACTACATATTTTGTGAAATGTGATATTTCGTGTACAGTATATAATATATATGTAGTGTATTGTCATATTTTATGTACAGTATATAATACATATTTGGTGAAATTTGATATTATATGTACAGTATATAATATATATTTGGGGAAATTTGATATTTTATGTACAGTGTGTAATATATATTTGGTAAAATTTGATATTTTATGTACAGCATATAATATATATTTAGTGTTCTTTCATACTTTATGTACAGTATATAATATATATTTTGTGAAATTTGATATTATATGTAATTTATATAATATATATGGTGAAATTTGATATTTTATGTACAGTATATAATATACATTTGGTGAAATTTGATATTTCACATACAGTATGTAATATATACTTGGTGAAATTTGATATTTTATGTACAGTATATAATATATATTTAGTGCTCTTTCATACTTTCTGTACAGTATATAATACATATTTTGTGTAATTTCATATTTTATCTACAGTATATTATATATTTTTTGAAGTTTGATATATTATGTACAGTATATACTATATATTTGGTGAAATGTGATATTTCGTGTAAAGTATATAAAATATGTGTAGTGTACTGTCATATTTTATGTATAGTATATAATACATATTTTGTGAAATTTGATATTTTATGTACAGTATATAATATATATTTGGTGAAATTAGATATTTTATGTAGAGTATATAATATATATTTGCTGAAATTTGATATTTTATGTACAGTATATAATATATATTTACTGTTCTTTCATACTTTCTGTACAGTATATAATACATATTTTGTGTAATTTGAAATTTTATGTACAGTATATTATATATTTTTTGAAGTTTGATATTTTATGTACAGTATAAACTATATATTTGGTGAAATGTGATATTTCGTGTACAGTATATGAAAGATATGTAGTGTACTGTCATATTTTATGTATAGTATATAATACATATTTGGTGAAATTTGATATTTTATGTTCAGTATATAATATATTTTTGGTGAAATTAGATATTTTATGTAGAGTATATAATATATATTTGCTGAAATTTGATATATTATGTACAGTATATAATATATATTTAGTGTTCTTTCAGACTTTATGTACAGTATATAATACATATTTTGTGTAATTTGATATTTTATGTACAGTATATTATATATTTTTTGAAGTTTGATATTTTATGTACAGTATAAACTATATACTTCGTGAAATGTGATATTTCGTGTACAGTATATAATATATAGGAAGTGTACTGTCGTAATTTATGTATACTATATAATACACATTTGGTGAAATTTGATATTTTATGTACAGTATATAATATATATTTGGTGAAATTAGATATTTTATGTACAGTATATAATATATATTTGCTGAAATTTGATATTTTATGTACAGTATATAATATATATTTAGTGTTCTTTCATACTTTCTGTACAGTATATAATACATATTTTGTGTAATTTGATATTTTATGTACAGAATATTATATATTTTTTGAAGTTTGATATTTTATGTACAGTATAAACTATATATTTTGTGAAATGTGATATTTCGTGTACAGTATATAATATATATGTAGTGTATTGTCATATTTTATGTATAGTATATAATACATATTTGGTGAAATTTAATATTTTATGAAGAGTATATAATATATATTTGGTGTAATTTGATATTTTATGTACTGTATGTAATATATATTTGTTGAAATATGATATTTTATGTACAGTATATAATATATATTTAGTGCTCTTTCATACTTTCTCTACAGTATATAATACATATTTTGTGTAATTTGATATTATATGTACAGTATATTATATATTTTTTGAAGTTTGATATTTTATGTACAGTATAAACTATATACTTGGTGAAATGTGATATTCCGTGTACTGTATATAATATATATGTAGTGTACTGTCATATTTTATGTATTGTATATAATACATATTTGGTGAAATTTGATATTTTATGTACAGTATATAATATATATTTGGTGAAATTTGATATTTTATGTACAGTATGTAATTTATATTTGGTGAAATTTGATATTTTATGTACAGTATATAATATATATTTAGTGTTCTTTCATACTTTATGTTCAGTACATATTACATATTTTGTGAAATTTGATATTTTATATACGTTATATAATATATATGGTGAAATTTGATATTTTATGTACAGTATATAATATGTATGTAGTGTACTTTCATATTTTATGTATAGTATATAATACATATTTGGTGAAATTTGATATTTTATGTACAGTTTATAATATATATTTCGTGAAATTTGATATTTTATGTACTGTATGTAATATATATTTGGTGAAATTTGATATTTTATGTACAGTATATAAAATATATTTAGTGTTCTTTCATACTTTATGTACACTATATAATACATATTTTGTGTAATTTGATATTTTATGTACAGTATATTACATATTTTTTGAAGTTTGATATTTTATGTAAGGTATAAACTATATATTTTGTGAAATGTGATATTTCATGTACAGTATATAATACATATGTAGTGTATTGTCATATTTTATGTACAGTATATATTACATATTTGGTGAAATTTGATATTATATGTACAGTATATAATATATATTTGGGGAAATTTGATATTTTATGTACAGTGTGTAATATATATTTGGTAAAATTTCATATTTTATGTACAGCATATAATATATATTTAGTGTTCTTTCATACTTTATGTACAGTATATAATATATATTTTGTGAAATTTGATATTATATGTACGTTATATAATATATATGGTGAAATTTGATATTTTATGTACAGTATATAATATATATTTGGTGAAATTTGATATTTCACATACAGTATGTAATATATATTTGTTGAAATTTGATATTTTATGTACAGTATATAATATATATTTAGTGCTCTTTCACACTTTCTGTACAGTATATAATACATATTTTGTGTAATTTGATATTTTATGTACAGTATATTATATATTTTTTGAAGTTTGATATTTTATGTACAGTATAAACTATATATTTGGTGAAATGTGATATTTCGTGTACAGTATATGAAATATATGTAGTGTACTGTCATATTTTATGTATAGTATATAATACATATTTGGTGAAATTTGATATTTTATGTTCAGTATATAATATATATTTGGTGAAATTAGATATTTTATGTAGAGTATATAATATATATTTGCTGAAATTTGATATTTTATGTACAGTATATAATATATATTTAGTGTTCTTTCATACTTTCTGTACAGTATATAATACATATTTTGTGTAATTTGATATTTTATGTACAGTATATTATATATTTTTTGAAGTTTGATATTTTATGTACAGTATTAACTATATACTTCGTGAAATGTGATATTTCATGTACAGTATATAATATATAGGAAGTGTACTGTCGTAATTTATGTATAGTATATAATACATATTTGGTGAAATTTGATATTTTATGTACAGTATATAATATATATTTGGTGAAATTAGATATTTTATGTACAGTATATAATATATATTTGCTGAAATTTGATATTTTATGTACAGTATATAATATATATTTAGTGTTCTTTCATACTTTCTGTACAGTATATAATACATATTTTGTGTAATTTGATATTTTATGTACAGTATATTATATATTTTTTGAAGTTTGATATTTTATGTACAGTATAAACTATATATTTCGTGAAATGTGATATTTCGTGTACAGTATATAATATATATGTAGTGTATTGTCATATTTTATGTATAGTATATAATACATATTTGGTGAAATTTAATATTTTATGAAGAGTATATAATATATATTTGGTGTAATTTGATATTTTATGTACAGTATGTAATATATATTTGTTGAAATTTGATATTTTATGTACAGTATATAATATATATTTAGTGTTCTTTCATACTTTCTCCACAGTATATAATACATATTTTGTGTAATTTGATATTATATGTACAGTATATTATATATTTTTTGAAGTTTGATATTTTATGTACAGTATAAACTATATACTTGGTGAAATGTGATATTCCGTGTACTGTATATAATATATATGTAGTGTACTGTCATATTTTATGTATTGTATATAATACATATTTGGTGAAATTTGATATTTTATGTACAGTATATAATATATATTTGGTGAAATTTGATATTTTATGTACAGTATGTAATTTATATTTGGTTAAATTTGGTATTTTATGTACAGTATATAATATATATTTAGTGTTCTTTCATACTTTATGTACAGTACATATTACATATTTTGTGAAATTTGATATTTTATGTACGTTATATAATATATATGGTGAAATTTGATATTTTATGTACAGTATATAATATGTATGTAGTGTACTTTCATATTTTATGTATAGTATATAATACATATTTGGTGAAATTTGATATTTTATGTACTGTTTATAATATATATTTTGTGAAATTTGATATTTTATGTACAGTATGTAATATATATTTGGTGAAATTTGATATTTTATGTACAGTATATAAAATATATTTAGTGTTATTTCATACTTTATGTACACTATATAATACATATTTTGTTTAATTTGATATTTTATGTACAGTATATTACATATTTTTTGAAGTTTGATATTTTATGTACAGTATAAACTATATATTTTGTGAAATGTGATATTTCGTGTACAGTATATAATATATATGTAGTGTATTGTCATATTTTATGTACAGTATATAATACATATTTGGTGAAATTTGATATTATATGTACAGTATATAATATATATTTGGGGAAATTTGATATTTTATGTACAGTGTCTAATATATATTTGGTAAAATTTGATATTTTATGTACAGCATACAATATATATTTAGTGTTCTTTCATACTTTATGTACAGTATATAATATATATTTTGTGAAATTTGATATCATATGTACGTTATATAATATATGGTGAAATTTGATATTTTATGTGCAGTATATAATATATATTTGGTGAAATTTCATATTTCACATACAGTATGTAATATATATTTGGTGAAATTTGATATTTTATGTACAGTATATAATATATATTTAGTGCTCTTTCATACTTTCTGTACTGTATATAATACATATTTTGTGTAATTTGATATTTTATGTACAGTATATTATATATTTTTTTAAGTTTGATATTTTATGTACAGTATAAACTATATATTTGGTGAAATGTGATATTTCGTGTACAGTATATAATATATATGTAGTGTATTGTCATATTTTATGTATAGTATATAATACATATTTGGTGAAATTTGATATTTTATGAAGAGTATATAATATATATTTGGTGTAAATTGATATTTTATGTACGGTATATAATATATATTTAGTGTTCTTTCATACTTTCTCTACAGTATATAATACGTATTTTGTGTAATTTGATATTATATGTAGAGTATATTATATATTTTTTGAAGTTTGATATTTTATGTACAGTATAAACTATATACTTGGTGAAATGTGATATTCCGTGTACAGTATATAATATATATGTAGTGTACTGTCATATTTTATGTATTGTATATAATACATATTTGGTGAAATTTGATATTTTATGTACAGTATATAATACAAACTTGGTGAAATTTGATATTTTATGTACAGTATGTAATTTATATTTGGTGAAATTTGTTATTTTATGTACAGTATATAATATATATTTAGTGTTCTTTCATACTTTATGTACAGTACATATTACATATTTTGTGAAATTTGATATTTTATGTACGTTATATAATATATATGGTGAAATTTGATATTTTATGTACAGTGTATAATATGTATGTAGTGTACTTTCATATTTTATGTATAGAATATAATACATATTTGGTGAAATTTGATATTTTATGAAGAGTATATAATATATATTTGGTGTAATTTGATATTTTATGTACAGTATGTAATACATATTTGTTGAAATTTGATATTTTCTGTACAATATATAATATATATTTAGTTTTCTTTCAAACTTTAAGTACAGTGTATAATACATATTTTGTGTAATTTGATATTTTATGTACAGTATACTATATTTTTTGAAGTTTGATATTTTTTGTACAGTATAATCTATATATTTGGTGAACTGTGATATTTCGTGTACAGTATATAATATATATGTAGTGTACTGTCATATTTTATGCATAGTATATAATACATATTTGGTGAAATTTGATGTTTTATGTACAGTATATAATATATGTTTAGTGTTCTTTCATACTTTTTGTACAGTATATAACATATATTTTGTGAAATTTGATATTTTATATATGTTATATAATATGTATGGTGAAATTTGATATTTTATGTACTGTATATAATATATATGTAGTGTACTTTCATATTTTATGTATAGTATATAATACATATTTGGTGAAATTTGATATTTTATGTACAGTATATAATATATATTTGGTGAACTTTGATATTTTACATACAGTATGTAATATGTATTTGGTGAAATTTGATATTTTATGTACAGTATATAATATATATTTATTGTTCTTTCATACTTTATGTACAGTACATATTACATATTTTGTGAAATTTGATATTTTATGTACGTTATATAATATATATGGTGAAATTTGATATTTTATGTACAGTATATAATATGTATGTAGTGTACTTTCATATTTTATGTATAGTATATAATACATATTTGGTGAAATTTGATATTTTATGTACTGTTTATAATATATATTTTGTGAAATTTGATATTTTATGTACAGTATGTAATATATATTTGGTGAAATTTGATATTTTATGTACAGTATATAAAATATATTTAGTGTTATTTCATACTTTATGTACACTATATAATACATATTTTGTTTAATTTGATATTTTATGTACAGTATATTACATATTTTTTGAAGTTTGATATTTTATGTACAGTATAAACTATATATTTTGTGAAATGTGATATTTCGTGTACAGTATATAATATATATGTAGTGTATTGTCATATTTTATGTACAGTATATAATACATATTTGGTGAAATTTGATATTATATGTACAGTATATAATATATATTTGGGGAAATTTGATATTTTATGTACAGTGTCTAATATATATTTGGTAAAATTTGATATTTTATGTACAGCATACAATATATATTTAGTGTTCTTTCATACTTTATGTACAGTATATAATATATATTTTGTGAAATTTGATATCATATGTACGTTATATAATATATGGTGAAATTTGATATTTTATGTGCAGTATATAATATATATTTGGTGAAATTTCATATTTCACATACAGTATGTAATATATATTTGGTGAAATTTGATATTTTATGTACAGTATATAATATATATTTAGTGCTCTTTCATACTTTCTGTACTGTATATAATACATATTTTGTGTAATTTGATATTTTATGTACAGTATATTATATATTTTTTTAAGTTTGATATTTTATGTACAGTATAAACTATATATTTGGTGAAATGTGATATTTCGTGTACAGTATATAATATATATGTAGTGTATTGTCATATTTTATGTATAGTATATAATACATATTTGGTGAAATTTGATATTTTATGAAGAGTATATAATATATATTTGGTGTAAATTGATATTTTATGTACGGTATATAATATATATTTAGTGTTCTTTCATACTTTCTCTACAGTATATAATACGTATTTTGTGTAATTTGATATTATATGTAGAGTATATTATATATTTTTTGAAGTTTGATATTTTATGTACAGTATAAACTATATACTTGGTGAAATGTGATATTCCGTGTACAGTATATAATATATATGTAGTGTACTGTCATATTTTATGTATTGTATAGAATACATATTTGGTGAAATTTGATATTTTATGTACAGTATATAATACAAACTTGGTGAAATTTGATATTTTATGTACAGTATGTAATTTATATTTGGTGAAATTTGTTATTTTATGTACAGTATATAATATATATTTAGTGTTCTTTCATACTTTATGTACAGTACATATTACATATTTTGTGAAATTTGATATTTTATGTACGTTATATAATATATATGGTGAAATTTGATATTTTATGTACAGTGTATAATATGTATGTAGTGTACTTTCATATTTTATGTATAGAATATAATACATATTTGGTGAAATTTGATATTTTATGAAGAGTATATAATATATATTTGGTGTAATTTGATATTTTATGTACAGTATGTAATACATATTTGTTGAAATTTGATATTTTCTGTACAATATATAATATATATTTAGTTTTCTTTCAAACTTTAAGTACAGTGTATAATACATATTTTGTGTAATTTGATATTTTATGTACAGTATACTATATTTTTTGAAGTTTGATATTTTTTGTACAGTATAATCTATATATTTGGTGAACTGTGATATTTCGTGTACAGTATATAATATATATGTAGTGTACTGTCATATTTTATGCATAGTATATAATATATATTTGGTGAAATTTGATGTTTTATGTACAGTATATAATATATGTTTAGTGTTCTTTCATACTTTTTGTACAGTATATAACATATATTTTGTGAAATTTGATATTTTATATATGTTATATAATATGTATGGTGAAATTTGATATTTTATGTACTGTATATAATATATATGTAGTGTACTTTCATATTTTATGTATAGTATATAATACATATTTGGTGAAATTTGATATTTTATGTACAGTATATAATATATATTTGGTGAACTTTGATATTTTACATACAGTATGTAATATGTATTTGGTGAAATTTGATATTTTATGTACAGTATATAATATATATTTATTGTTCTTTCATACTTTATGTACAGTACATATTACATATTTTGTGAAATTTGATATTTTATGTACGTTATATAATATATATGGTGAAATTTGATATTTTATGTACAGTATATAATATGTATGTAGTGTACTTTCATATTTTATGTATAGTATATAATACATATTTGGTGAAATTTGATATTTTATGTACTGTTTATAATATATATTTTGTGAAATTTGATATTTTATGTACAGTATGTAATATATATTTGGTGAAATTTGATATTTTATGTACAGTATATAAAATATATTTAGTGTTATTTCATACTTTATGTACACTATATAATACATATTTTGTTTAATTTGATATTTTATGTACAGTATATTACATATTTTTTGAAGTTTGATATTTTATGTACAGTATAAACTATATATTTTGTGAAATGTGATATTTCGTGTACAGTATATAATATATATGTAGTGTATTGTCATATTTTATGTACAGTATATAATACATATTTGGTGAAATTTGATATTATATGTACAGTATATAATATATATTTGGGGAAATTTGATATTTTATGTACAGTGTCTAATATATATTTGGTAAAATTTGATATTTTATGTACAGCATACAATATATATTTAGTGTTCTTTCATACTTTATGTACAGTATATAATATATATTTTGTGAAATTTGATATCATATGTACGTTATATAATATATGGTGAAATTTGATATTTTATGTGCAGTATATAATATATATTTGGTGAAATTTCATATTTCACATACAGTATGTAATATATATTTGGTGAAATTTGATATTTTATGTACAGTATATAATATATATTTAGTGCTCTTTCATACTTTCTGTACTGTATATAATACATATTTTGTGTAATTTGATATTTTATGTACAGTATATTATATATTTTTTTAAGTTTGATATTTTATGTACAGTATAAACTATATATTTGGTGAAATGTGATATTTCGTGTACAGTATATAATATATATGTAGTGTATTGTCATATTTTATGTATAGTATATAATACATATTTGGTGAAATTTGATATTTTATGAAGAGTATATAATATATATTTGGTGTAAATTGATATTTTATGTACGGTATATAATATATATTTAGTGTTCTTTCATACTTTCTCTACAGTATATAATACGTATTTTGTGTAATTTGATATTATATGTAGAGTATATTATATATTTTTTGAAGTTTGATATTTTATGTACAGTATAAACTATATACTTGGTGAAATGTGATATTCCGTGTACAGTATATAATATATATGTAGTGTACTGTCATATTTTATGTATTGTATAGAATACATATTTGGTGAAATTTGATATTTTATGTACAGTATATAATACAAACTTGGTGAAATTTGATATTTTATGTACAGTATGTAATTTATATTTGGTGAAATTTGTTATTTTATGTACAGTATATAATATATATTTAGTGTTCTTTCATACTTTATGTACAGTACATATTACATATTTTGTGAAATTTGATATTTTATGTACGTTATATAATATATATGGTGAAATTTGATATTTTATGTACAGTGTATAATATGTATGTAGTGTACTTTCATATTTTATGTATAGAATATAATACATATTTGGTGAAATTTGATATTTTATGAAGAGTATATAATATATATTTGGTGTAATTTGATATTTTATGTACAGTATGTAATACATATTTGTTGAAATTTGATATTTTCTGTACAATATATAATATATATTTAGTTTTCTTTCAAACTTTAAGTACAGTGTATAATACATATTTTGTGTAATTTGATATTTTATGTACAGTATACTATATTTTTTGAAGTTTGATATTTTTTGTACAGTATAATCTATATATTTGGTGAACTGTGATATTTCGTGTACAGTATATAATATATATGTAGTGTACTGTCATATTTTATGCATAGTATATAATACATATTTGGTGAAATTTGATGTTTTATGTACAGTATATAATATATGTTTAGTGTTCTTTCATACTTTTTGTACAGTATATAACATATATTTTGTGAAATTTGATATTTTATATATGTTATATAATATGTATGGTGAAATTTGATATTTTATGTACTGTATATAATATATATGTAGTGTACTTTCATATTTTATGTATAGTATATAATACATATTTGGTGAAATTTGATATTTTATGTACAGTATATAATATATATTTGGTGAACTTTGATATTTTACATACAGTATGTAATATGTATTTGGTGAAATTTGATATTTTATGTACAGTATATAATATATATTTATTGTTCTTTCATACTTTATGTACAGTACATATTACATATTTTGTGAAATTTGATATTTTATGTACGTTATATAATATATATGGTGAAATTTGATATTTTATGTACAGTATATAATATGTATGTAGTGTACTTTCATATTTTATGTATAGTATATAATACATATTTGGTGAAATTTGATATTTTATGTACTGTTTATAATATATATTTTGTGAAATTTGATATTTTATGTACAGTATGTAATATATATTTGGTGAAATTTGATATTTTATGTACAGTATATAAAATATATTTAGTGTTATTTCATACTTTATGTACACTATATAATACATATTTTGTTTAATTTGATATTTTATGTACAGTATATTACATATTTTTTGAAGTTTGATATTTTATGTACAGTATAAACTATATATTTTGTGAAATGTGATATTTCGTGTACAGTATATAATATATATGTAGTGTATTGTCATATTTTATGTACAGTATATAATACATATTTGGTGAAATTTGATATTATATGTACAGTATATAATATATATTTGGGGAAATTTGATATTTTATGTACAGTGTCTAATATATATTTGGTAAAATTTGATATTTTATGTACAGCATACAATATATATTTAGTGTTCTTTCATACTTTATGTACAGTATATAATATATATTTTGTGAAATTTGATATCATATGTACGTTATATAATATATGGTGAAATTTGATATTTTATGTGCAGTATATAATATATATTTGGTGAAATTTCATATTTCACATACAGTATGTAATATATATTTGGTGAAATTTGATATTTTATGTACAGTATATAATATATATTTAGTGCTCTTTCATACTTTCTGTACTGTATATAATACATATTTTGTGTAATTTGATATTTTATGTACAGTATATTATATATTTTTTTAAGTTTGATATTTTATGTACAGTATAAACTATATATTTGGTGAAATGTGATATTTCGTGTACAGTATATAATATATATGTAGTGTATTGTCATATTTTATGTATAGTATATAATACATATTTGGTGAAATTTGATATTTTATGAAGAGTATATAATATATATTTGGTGTAAATTGATATTTTATGTACGGTATATAATATATATTTAGTGTTCTTTCATACTTTCTCTACAGTATATAATACGTATTTTGTGTAATTTGATATTATATGTAGAGTATATTATATATTTTTTGAAGTTTGATATTTTATGTACAGTATAAACTATATACTTGGTGAAATGTGATATTCCGTGTACAGTATATAATATATATGTAGTGTACTGTCATATTTTATGTATTGTATAGAATACATATTTGGTGAAATTTGATATTTTATGTACAGTATATAATACAAACTTGGTGAAATTTGATATTTTATGTACAGTATGTAATTTATATTTGGTGAAATTTGTTATTTTATGTACAGTATATAATATATATTTAGTGTTCTTTCATACTTTATGTACAGTACATATTACATATTTTGTGAAATTTGATATTTTATGTACGTTATATAATATATATGGTGAAATTTGATATTTTATGTACAGTGTATAATATGTATGTAGTGTACTTTCATATTTTATGTATAGAATATAATACATATTTGGTGAAATTTGATATTTTATGAAGAGTATATAATATATATTTGGTGTAATTTGATATTTTATGTACAGTATGTAATACATATTTGTTGAAATTTGATATTTTCTGTACAATATATAATATATATTTAGTTTTCTTTCAAACTTTAAGTACAGTGTATAATACATATTTTGTGTAATTTGATATTTTATGTACAGTATACTATATTTTTTGAAGTTTGATATTTTTTGTACAGTATAATCTATATATTTGGTGAACTGTGATATTTCGTGTACAGTATATAATATATATGTAGTGTACTGTCATATTTTATGCATAGTATATAATACATATTTGGTGAAATTTGATGTTTTATGTACAGTATATAATATATGTTTAGTGTTCTTTCATACTTTTTGTACAGTATATAACATATATTTTGTGAAATTTGATATTTTATATATGTTATATAATATGTATGGTGAAATTTGATATTTTATGTACTGTATATAATATATATGTAGTGTACTTTCATATTTTATGTATAGTATATAATACATATTTGGTGAAATTTGATATTTTATGTACAGTATATAATATATATTTGGTGAACTTTGATATTTTACATACAGTATGTAATATGTATTTGGTGAAATTTGATATTTTATGTACAGTATATAATATATATTTATTGTTCTTTCATACTTTATGTACAGTACATATTACATATTTTGTGAAATTTGATATTTTATGTACGTTATATAATATATATGGTGAAATTTGATATTTTATGTACAGTATATAATATGTATGTAGTGTACTTTCATATTTTATGTATAGTATATAATACATATTTGGTGAAATTTGATATTTTATGTACTGTTTATAATATATATTTTGTGAAATTTGATATTTTATGTACAGTATGTAATATATATTTGGTGAAATTTGATATTTTATGTACAGTATATAAAATATATTTAGTGTTATTTCATACTTTATGTACACTATATAATACATATTTTGTTTAATTTGATATTTTATGTACAGTATATTACATATTTTTTGAAGTTTGATATTTTATGTACAGTATAAACTATATATTTTGTGAAATGTGATATTTCGTGTACAGTATATAATATATATGTAGTGTATTGTCATATTTTATGTACAGTATATAATACATATTTGGTGAAATTTGATATTATATGTACAGTATATAATATATATTTGGGGAAATTTGATATTTTATGTACAGTGTCTAATATATATTTGGTAAAATTTGATATTTTATGTACAGCATACAATATATATTTAGTGTTCTTTCATACTTTATGTACAGTATATAATATATATTTTGTGAAATTTGATATCATATGTACGTTATATAATATATGGTGAAATTTGATATTTTATGTGCAGTATATAATATATATTTGGTGAAATTTCATATTTCACATACAGTATGTAATATATATTTGGTGAAATTTGATATTTTATGTACAGTATATAATATATATTTAGTGCTCTTTCATACTTTCTGTACTGTATATAATACATATTTTGTGTAATTTGATATTTTATGTACGTTATATAATATATATGGTGAAATTTGATATTTTATGTACAGTGTATAATATGTATGTAGTGTACTTTCATATTTTATGTATAGAATATAATACATATTTGGTGAAATTTGATATTTTATGAAGAGTATATAATATATATTTGGTGTAATTTGATATTTTATGTACAGTATGTAATACATATTTGTTGAAATTTGATATTTTCTGTACAATATATAATATATATTTAGTTTTCTTTCAAACTTTAAGTACAGTGTATAATACATATTTTGTGTAATTTGATATTTTATGTACAGTATACTATATTTTTTGAAGTTTGATATTTTATGTACAGTATAATCTATATACTTGGTGAACTGTGATATTTCGTGTACAGTATATAATATATATGTAGTGTACTGTCATATTTTATGCATAGTATATAATATATATTTGGTGAAATTTGATATTTTATGTACAGTATGTAATATATATTTGGTGAAATTTGATGTTTTATGTACAGTATATAATATATGTTTAGTGTTCTTTCATACTTTTTGTACAGTATATAACATATATTTTGTGAAATTTGATATTTTATATATGTTATATAATATGTATGGTGAAATTTGATATTTTATGTACTGTATATAATATATATGTAGTGTACTTTCATATTTTATGTATAGTATATAATACATATTTGGTGAAATTTGATATTTTATGTACAGTATATAATATATATTTGGTGAACTTTGATATTTTACATACAGTATGTAATATGTATTTGGTGAAATTTGATATTTTATGTACAGTATATAATATATATTTATTGTTCTTTCATACTTTATGTACAGTACATATTACATATTTTGTGAAATTTGATATTTTATGTACGTTATATAATATATATGGTGAAATTTGATATTTTATGTACAGTATATAATATGTATGTAGTGTACTTTCATATTTTATGTATAGTATATAATACATATTTGGTGAAATTTGATATTTTATGTACTGTTTATAATATATATTTTGTGAAATTTGATATTTTATGTACAGTATGTAATATATATTTGGTGAAATTTGATATTTTATGTACAGTATATAAAATATATTTAGTGTTATTTCATACTTTATGTACACTATATAATACATATTTTGTTTAATTTGATATTTTATGTACAGTATATTACATATTTTTTGAAGTTTGATATTTTATGTACAGTATAAACTATATATTTTGTGAAATGTGATATTTCGTGTACAGTATATAATATATATGTAGTGTATTGTCATATTTTATGTACAGTATATAATACATATTTGGTGAAATTTGATATTATATGTACAGTATATAATATATATTTGGGGAAATTTGATATTTTATGTACAGTGTCTAATATATATTTGGTAAAATTTGATATTTTATGTACAGCATACAATATATATTTAGTGTTCTTTCATACTTTATGTACAGTATATAATATATATTTTGTGAAATTTGATATCATATGTACGTTATATAATATATGGTGAAATTTGATATTTTATGTGCAGTATATAATATATATTTGGTGAAATTTCATATTTCACATACAGTATGTAATATATATTTGGTGAAATTTGATATTTTATGTACAGTATATAATATATATTTAGTGCTCTTTCATACTTTCTGTACTGTATATAATACATATTTTGTGTAATTTGATATTTTATGTACAGTATATTATATATTTTTTTAAGTTTGATATTTTATGTACAGTATAAACTATATATTTGGTGAAATGTGATATTTCGTGTACAGTATATAATATATATGTAGTGTATTGTCATATTTTATGTATAGTATATAATACATATTTGGTGAAATTTGATATTTTATGAAGAGTATATAATATATATTTGGTGTAAATTGATATTTTATGTACGGTATATAATATATATTTAGTGTTCTTTCATACTTTCTCTACAGTATATAATACGTATTTTGTGTAATTTGATATTATATGTAGAGTATATTATATATTTTTTGAAGTTTGATATTTTATGTACAGTATAAACTATATACTTGGTGAAATGTGATATTCCGTGTACAGTATATAATATATATGTAGTGTACTGTCATATTTTATGTATTGTATAGAATACATATTTGGTGAAATTTGATATTTTATGTACAGTATATAATACAAACTTGGTGAAATTTGATATTTTATGTACAGTATGTAATTTATATTTGGTGAAATTTGTTATTTTATGTACAGTATATAATATATATTTAGTGTTCTTTCATACTTTATGTACAGTACATATTACATATTTTGTGAAATTTGATATTTTATGTACGTTATATAATATATATGGTGAAATTTGATATTTTATGTACAGTGTATAATATGTATGTAGTGTACTTTCATATTTTATGTATAGAATATAATACATATTTGGTGAAATTTGATATTTTATGAAGAGTATATAATATATATTTGGTGTAATTTGATATTTTATGTACAGTATGTAATACATATTTGTTGAAATTTGATATTTTCTGTACAATATATAATATATATTTAGTTTTCTTTCAAACTTTAACTACAGTGTATAATACATATTTTGTGTAATTTGATATTTTATGTACAGTATACTATATTTTTTGAAGTTTGATATTTTATGTACAGTATAATCTATATACTTGGTGAACTGTGATATTTCGTGTACAGTATATAATATATATGTAGTGTACTGTCATATTTTATGCATAGTATATAATATATATTTGGTGAAATTTGATATTTTATGTACAGTATGTAATATATATTTGGTGAAATTTGATGTTTTATGTACAGTATATAATATATGTTTAGTGTTCTTTCATACTTTTTGTACAGTATATAACATATATTTTGTGAAATTTGATATTTTATATATGTTATATAATATGTATGGTGAAATTTGATATTTTATGTACTGTATATAATATATATGTAGTGTACTTTCATATTTTATGTATAGTATATAATACATATTTGGTGAAATTTTATATTTTATGTACAGTATATAATATATATTTGGTGAACTTTGATATTTTACATACAGTATGTAATATGTATTTGGTGAAATTTGATATTTTATGTACAGTATATAATATATATTTATTGTTCTTTCATACTTTATGTACAGTATATAATATATATTTTGTGAAATTTGATATTTTATGTACGTTATATAATATATATGGTGAAGTTTGATAATTTATGTACAGTATATAATATATATGTAGTGTACTTTCATATTTTATGTATAGTATATAATATATATTTGGTGAAATTTGATATTTTATGTACAGTATATAATATATATTTGGTGAAATTTGATATTTTACATACAGTATGTGATATATATTTGGTGAAATTTGATATTTTATGTACAGTATGTAATATATGTTTGGTGAAATTTGATATTTTACATAAAGTGTATAATATATATTTGGTGAAATTTGATATTTTATGTACAGTATGTAATATATATTTGGTGAAATTTGATATTTTATGTACGTTATATAATATATATGGTGAAATTTGATATTTTATGTACAGTATATCATATATGTAGTGTACTTTCATATTTTATGTACAGTATATAATACATATTTTGTGTAATTTGATATTTTATGTACAGTATATTATATATTTATTGAAATTTGATATTTTATGTACAGTATAAACTATATATTTCGTGAAATGTGATATTTCGTGTACAGTATATAATATATACGTAGTGTACTGTCATATTTTATGTATAGTATATAATATATATTTGGTGAAATTTGATATTTTATGTACAGTATGTAATATATATTTGGTGAAATTTGATATTTTATGTACAGTATGTAATATATACTTGGTGAAATTTGATATTTTATGTACAGCATAAAATATATATTTAGTGTTCTTTCATACTTTATGTGCAGTATATAATATATATTTTGTGAAATTTGATATTTTATGTAAGTTATATAATATATATGTTGAAATTTGATATTTTATGTACAGCATGTAATATATATGTAGTGTACTTTCATATTTTATGTATAGTATATAATACATATTTGGTGAAATTTGATATTTTATGTACAGTATATAATATATATTTGGTGAAATTTGAAATTTTACATACAGTATGTAATATATATTTCGTGAAATTTGGTATTTTATGTACAGCATATAATATATATGTAGTGTACTTTCATATTTTATGTATAGTATATAATACATATTTGGTGAAATTTGATATTTTATTTACAGGATGTAATATATATTTGGTGAAATTTGATATTTTATGTACAGTATATAATACATATTTAGTGTTCTTTCATACTTTATGTACAGTAGGTTATATATATTTTGTGAAATTTGATATTTTATGTACGTTATATAATATATGGTGAAATTTGATATTTTATGTACAGCATATAATATTTATGAAGTGTACTTTCATATTTTATGTATAGTATATAATATATATTTGGTGAAATTTGATATTGTATGTACAGTATGTAATATATATTTGGTGAAATTTGATGTTTTACATACAGTATGTAATGTATATTTGGTGAAATTTGATATTTTATGTACAGTATGTAATATATATTTGGTGAAATTTGATATATTATGTACAGCATATAATATATAATTATTTTTCTTTCATACTTTAAGTACAGTATATAATATATATTTTGTGAAATTTGATATTATATGTACGTTATATAATATAGATTGTGAAATTTGGTATTTTATGTACAGTATATAATATATATTAGGTGAAATTTGATATTTTTTGAACAGTATATAATATATATTTGGTGAAATTTGATATTTTATATACAGTATATAATGTATATTTAGTGTTCTTTCATACTTTCTGTACAGTATATAATACATATTTTGTGTAATTTGATATTTTATGTACAGTATATTATATATTTTTTGAAGTTTGATATTTTATGTACAGTATAAACTATATATTTGGTGAAAAGTGATATATCGTGTACAGTATATAATGTATATGTAGTCTACTGTTATATTTTATGTATAGTATATAATACATATTTGGTGAAATTTCATATTTCATGTACAATATATAATATATATTTGGTGAAATTAGATATTTTATGTATAGTATGTAATATATATTTGTTGAAATTTGATATTTTATGTACAGTATATAAGATATATTTAGTGTTCTTTCATACTTTATATACAGTGTATAATATATATTTTGTGAAATTTGATATTTTATGTAAGTTATATAATATATATGTTGAAATTTGATATTTTATGTACAGTATATAATATATATGTAGTGTACTTTCATATTTAATGTATAGTATATAATACATATTTGGTGAAATTTGATATTTTATGTACAGTATATAATATATATTTGGTGAAATTTGATATTTTACAGACAGTATGTGATATATATTTGGTGAAATTTGATATTTTATGTACAGTATGTAATATATATTTGGTGAAATTTGATATTCTACAGAAAGTGTATAATATATATTTGGTGTAATCTGATATTTTATGTACAGTATATAATATATATTTGGTGAAATTTGATATTTTATGTACAGTATATAATATATATGTAGTGTTCTTCCATACTTTATGTACAGTATATAATACATATTTTGTGTAATTTGACATTTTATGTACAGTATATTATATATTTTTTGAAGTTTGTTATTTTATGTACAGTATAAAATATATATTTAGTGAAATGTGATATTTCGTGTACAGTATATAATATAAATGTAGTGTACTGTCATATTTTATGTATAGTATATAATACATATTTGGTGAAATTTGATATTTTATGTACAGTATATAATATGTATTTAGTGAAATTTGATATTTTATGTACAGTATGTAATTTAAATTTGGTGAAATTTGATATTTTATGTACAGTATATAATATATATTTAGTGTTCTTTCATACTTTATGTACAGTACATATTACATATTTTGTGAAATTTGATATGTTATGTACGTTATATAATATATATGGTGAAATTTGGTATTTTATGTACAGTATATAAAATATATTTAGTGTTCTTTCATACTTTATGTACACTATATAATACATATTTTGTGTAATTTGATATTTCATGTACAGTATATTACATATTTTTTGAAGTTTGATATTTTATGTACAGTATAAACTATATATTTTGTGAAATGTGATATTTCGTGTACAGTATATAATATATATGTAGTGTATTGTCATATTTTATGTACAGTATATAATACATATTTGGTGAAATTTGATATTATATGTATAGTATATAATATATATTTGGGGAAATCTGATATTTTATGTACAGTGTGTAATATATATTTGGTAAAATTTGATATTTTATGTACAGCATATAATATATATTTAGTGTTCTTTCATACTTTATGTACAGTATATAATATATATTTTGTGAAATTTGATATTATATGTACGTTATATAATATATATGGTGAAATTTGATATTTTATGAACAGTATATAATATATATTTGGTGAAATTTGATATTTCACATACAGTATGTAATATATATTTGGGGAAATTTGATATTTTATGTTCAGTATATAATATATATTTAGTGCTCTTTCATACTTTCTGTACAGTATATAATACATATTTTGTGTAATTTGATATTTTATGTACAGTATATTATATATTTTTTGAAGTTTGATATTTTATGTACAGTATAAACTATATACTTCGTGAAATGTGATATTTCGTGTACAGTATATAATATATATGTAGTGTACTTTCATATTTTATGTATAGTATATAATACATATTTGGTGAAATTTGATATTTTATGTACAGTATATAATATATATTTGGTGAAATTTGACATTTTACATACAGTATGTAATATACATTTGGTGAAATTTGATATTTTATGTACAGTATATAATATATATTTAGTGTTCTTTCATACTTTCTGTACAGTATATAATACATATTTTGTGTAATTTGATATTTTCTGTACAGTATATTATATATTTTTTGAAGTATGATATTTTATGTACAGTATAAACTATATATTTGGTGAAATGTGATATTTCGTGTACAGTATATAAAATATATGTAGTGTACTGTCATATTTTATGTATAGTATATAACACATATTTGGTGAAATTTGATATTTTATGTACAGTATATAATATATATTTGGAGAAATTAGATATTTTATGTACAGTATATAATATATATTTGCTGAAATTTGATATTTTATGTACAGTATATAATATATATTTAGTGTTCTTTCATACTTTCTGTACAGTATATAATACATATTTTGTGTAATTTGATATTTTATGTACAGTATATTATATATTTTTTGAAGTTTGATATTTTATGTACAGTATAAACTATATACTTCGTGAAATGTGATATTTCGTGTACAGTATATAATATATATGTAGTGTACTGTCGTAATTTATGTATAGTATATAATACATATTTGGTGAAATTTGATATTTTATGTACAGTATATAATATATATTTGGTGAAATTAGATATTTTATGTACAGTATGTAATATGTATTTGGTGAAATTTGATATTTTATATACAGTATATAATACATATTTGGTGAAATTTGATATTATATGTACAGTATATAATATATATTTGGGGAAATTTGATATTTTATGTACAGTGTGTAATATATATTTGGTAAAATTTGATATTTTATGTACAGCATATAATATATATTTAGTGTTCTTTCATACTTTATGTACAGTATATAATATATATTTTGTGAAATTTGATATTATATTTACGTTATATAATATATATGGTGAAATTTGATATTTTATGTACAGTATATAATATATATTTGGTGAAATTTTATATTTCACATACAGTATGTAATATATATTTGGTGAAATTTGATATTTCATGTACAGTATATAATATATATTTAGTGCTCTTTCATACTTTCTGTACAGTATATAATACATATTTTGTGTAATTTGATATTTTATGTACAGTATATTATATATTTTTTGAAGTTTGATATTTTATGTACAGTATAAACTATATATTTGGTGAAATGTGATATTTCGTGTACAGTATATAAAATATATGTAGTGTACTGTCATATTTTATGTATAGTATATAATACATATTTGGTGAAATTTGTTATTTTATGTACAGTATATAATATATATTTGGTGAAATTAGATATTTTTTGTAGAGTATATAATATATATTTGCTGAAATTTGATATTTTATGTACAGTATATAATATATATTTAGTGTTCTTTCATACTTTCCGTACAGTATATAATACATATTTTGTGTAATTTGATATTTTATGTACAGTATATTATATATTTTTTGAAGTTTGATATTTTATGTACAGTATAAACTTTATATTTTGTGAAATGTGATATTTCGTGTACAGTATATAATATATATGTAGTGTATTGTCATATTTTATGTACAGTATATAATACATATTTGGAGAAATTTGATATTATATGTACAGTATATAATATATATTTGGGGAAATTTGATATTTTATGTACAGTGTGTAATATATATTTGGTAAAATTTGATATTTTATGTACAGCATATAATATATATTTAGTGTTCTTTCATACTTTATGTACAGTATATAATATATATTTTGTGAAATTTGATATTATATGTACGTTATATAATATATATGGAGAAATTTGATATTTTATGTACAGTATAGAATATATATTTGGTGAAATTTGATATTTCACATACAGTATGTAATATAAATTTGGTGAAATTTGATATTTTAAGTACAGTATATAATATATATTTAGTGCTCTTTCATACTTTCTGTACAGTATATAATACATATTTTGTGGAATTTGATATTTTATGTACAGTATATTATATATTTTATGAAGTTTGATATTTTATGTACAGTATAAACTATATATTTGGTGAAATGTGATATTTCGTGTACAGTATATAAAATATATGTAGTGTACTGTCATATTTTATGTATAGTATATAATACATATTTGGTGAAGTTTGATATTTTATGTACAGTATATAATATATATTTGGTGAAATTAGATATTTTATGTAGAGTATATAATATATATTAGCTGAAATTTGATATTTTATGTACAGTATATAATATATATTTAGTGTTCTTTCATACTTTCTGTACAGTATATAATACATATTTTGTGTAATGTGATATTTTATGTACAGTATACTATATATTTTTTGAAGATTGATATTTTATGTACAGTATAAACTATATACTTCGTGAAATGTGATATTTCATGTACAGTGTATAATATATATGTAGTGTACTTTCATATTTTATGTATAGTATATAATACATATTTGGTGAAATTTGATATTTTATGTACAGTATATCATATATATTTGGTGAAATTTGACATTTTACATACAGTATGTAATATACATTTGGTGAAATTTGATATTTTATGTACAGTATATAATATATATTTAGTGTTCTTTCATACATTCTGTACAGTATATAATACATATTTTGTGTAATTTAATATTTTATGTACAGTATATTATATATTTTTTGAGGTTTGATATTTTATGTACAGTATAAACTATATATTTCGTGAAATGTGATATTTCGTGTACAGTATATATTATATATATAGTGTATTGTCATATTTTATGTATAGTATATAATACATATTTGGTGAAATTTGATATTTTATGAAGAGTATATAATATATATTTGGTGTAATTTGATATTTTATGTACAGTATGTAATATATATTTGGTGAAATTTGATATTTTCTGTACAGTATATAATATATATTTAGTGTTCTTTCATACTTTCTCTAGAGTATATAATACATATTTTGTGTAATTTGATATTATATGTACAGTATATTATATATTTTTTGAAGTTTGATATTTTATGTACAGTATAAACTATATACTTGGTGAAATGTGATATTCCGTGTACAGTATATAATATATATGTAGTGTATTGTCATATTTTATGTATTGTGTATAATACATATTTGGTGAAATTTGATATTTTATGTACAGTATATAATATGTATTTGGTGAAATTTGATATTTTATGTACAGTATGTAATTTATATTTGGTGAAATTTGATATTTTATGTACAGTATATAATATATATTTAGTGTTCTTTCATACTTTATGTACAGTACATATTACATATTTTGTGAAATTTGATATGTTATGTACGTTATATAATATATATGGTGAAATTTGATATTTTATGTACAGTATATAATATGTATGTAGTGTACATTCATATTTTATGTATAGTATATAATACATATTTGGTGAAATTTGATATTTTATGTACAGTTCATAATATATGTTTCGTGAAATTTGATATTTTATGTACAGTATGTAATATATATTTGGTGAAATTTGATATTTTATGTACAGTATATAAAATATATTTAGTGTTCTTTCATACTTTATGTACACTATATAATACATATTTTGTGTAATTTGATATATTCATGTACAGTATATTACATATTTTTTGAAGTTTCATATTTTATGTACAGTATAAACTACATATTTTGTGAAATGTGATATTTCGTGTACAGTATATAATATATATGTTGTGTATTGTCATATTGTATGTACAGTATATAATACATATTTGGTGAAATTTGATATTTTACATACCAAATGTAATATATATTTGGTGAAATTTGATATTTTATGTACAGTATATAAAATATATTTAGTGTTCTTTCATACTTTATGTACACTATATAATACATATTTTGTGTAATTTGATATTTTATGTACAGTATATTATATATTTTTTGAAGTTTGATATTTTATGTACAGTATAAACTTTATATTTTGTGAAATGTGATATTTCGTGTACAGTATATAATATATATGTAGTGTATTGTCATATTTTATGTACAGTATATAATGCATATTTGGTGAAATTTGATATTATATGTACAGTATATAATATATATTTGGGGAAATTTGATATTTTATGTACAGTGTGTAATATATATTTGGTAAAATTTGATATTTTATGTACAGCATATAATATATATTTAGTGTTCTTTCATACTTTATGTACAGTATATAATATATATTTTGTGAAATTTGATATTATATGTACGTTATATAATATATATGGAGAAATTTGATATTTTATGTACAGTATAGAATATATATTTGGTGAAATTTGATATTTCACATACAGTATGTAATATAAATTTGGTGAAATTTGATATTTTAAGTACAGTATATAATATATATTTAGTGCTCTTTCATACTTTCTGTACAGTATATAATACATATTTTGTGGAATTTGATATTTTATGTACAGTATATTATATATTTTATGAAGTTTGATATTTTATGTACAGTATAAACTATATATTTGGTGAAATGTGATATTTCGTGTACAGTATATAAAATATATGTAGTGTACTGTCATATTTTATGTATAGTATATAATACATATTTGGTGAAGTTTGATATTTTATGTACAGTATATAATATATATTTGGTGAAATTAGATATTTTATGTAGAGTATATAATATATATTAGCTGAAATTTGATATTTTATGTACAGTATATAATATATATTTAGTGTTCTTTCATACTTTCTGTACAGTATATAATACATATTTTGTGTAATGTGATATTTTATGTACAGTATACTATATATTTTTTGAAGATTGATATTTTATGTACAGTATAAACTATATACTTCGTGAAATGTGATATTTCATGTACAGTGTATAATATATATGTAGTGTACTTTCATATTTTATGTATAGTATATAATACATATTTGGTGAAATTTGATATTTTATGTACAGTATATCATATATATTTGGTGAAATTTGACATTTTACATACAGTATGTAATATACATTTGGTGAAATTTGATATTTTATGTACAGTATATAATATATATTTAGTGTTCTTTCATACATTCTGTACAGTATATAATACATATTTTGTGTAATTTAATATTTTATGTACAGTATATTATATATTTTTTGAGGTTTGATATTTTATGTACAGTATAAACTATATATTTCGTGAAATGTGAAATTTCGTGTACAGTATATATTATATATATAGTGTATTGTCATATTTTATGTATAGTATATAATACATATTTGGTGAAATTTGATATTTTATGAAGAGTATATAATATATATTTGGTGTAATTTGATATTTTATGTACAGTATGTAATATATATTTGGTGAAATTTGATATTTTCTGTACAGTATATAATATATATTTAGTGTTCTTTCATACTTTCTCTAGAGTATATAATACATATTTTGTGTAATTTGATATTATATGTACAGTATATTATATATTTTTTGAAGTTTGATATTTTATGTACAGTATAAACTATATACTTGGTGAAATGTGATATTCCGTGTACAGTATATAATATATATGTAGTGTATTGTCATATTTTATGTATTGTGTATAATACATATTTGGTGAAATTTGATATTTTATGTACAGTATATAATATGTATTTGGTGAAATTTGATATTTTATGAAGAGTATATAATATATATTTGGTGTAATTTGATATTTTATGTACAGTATGTAATATATATTTGGTGAAATTTGATATTTTCTGTACAGTATATAATATATATTTAGTGTTCTTTCATACTTTCTCTAGAGTATATAATACATATTTTGTGTAATTTGATATTATATGTACAGTATATTATATATTTTTTGAAGTTTGATATTTTATGTACAGTATAAACTATATACTTGGTGAAATGTGATATTCCGTGTACAGTATATAATATATATGTAGTGTATTGTCATATTTTATGTATTGTGTATAATACATATTTGGTGAAATTTGATATTTTATGTACAGTATATAATATGTATTTGGTGAAATTTGATATTTTATGTACAGTATGTAATTTATATTTGGTGAAATTTGATATTTTATGTACAGTATATAATATATATTTAGTGTTCTTTCATACTTTATGTACAGTACATATTACATATTTTGTGAAATTTGATATGTTATGTACGTTATATAATATATATGGTGAAATTTGATATTTTATGTACAGTATATAATATGTATGTAGTGTACATTCATATTTTATGTATAGTATATAATACATATTTGGTGAAATTTGATATTTTATGTACAGTTCATAATATGTATTTCGTGAAATTTGATATTTTATGTACAGTATGTAATATATATTTGGTGAAATTTGATATTTTATGTACAGTATATAAAATATATTTAGTGTTCTTTCATACTTTATGTACACTATATAATACATATTTTGTGTAATTTGATATATTCATGTACAGTATATTACATATTTTTTGAAGTTTGATATTTTATGTACAGTATAAACTACATATTTTGTGAAATGTGATATTTCGTGTACAGTATATAATATATATGTTGTGTATTGTCATATTGTATGTACAGTATATAATACATATTTGGTGAAATTTGATATTTTACATACCAAATGTAATATATATTTGTGGAAATTTGATATTTTATGTACAGTATATAAAATATATTTAGTGTTCTTTCATACTTTATGTACACTATATAATACATATTTTGTGTAATTTGATATTTTATGTACAGTATATTATATATTTTTTGAAGTTTGATATTTTATGTACAGTATAAACTTTATATTTTGTGAAATGTGATATTTCGTGTACAGTATATAATATATATGTAGTGTATTGTCATATTTTATGTACAGTATATAATGCATATTTGGTGAAATTTGATATTATATGTACAGTATATAATATATATTTGGGGAAATTTGATATTTTATGTACAGTGTGTAATATATATTTGGTAAAATTTGATATTTTATGTACAGCATATAATATATATTTAGTGTTCTTTCATACTTTATGTACAGTATATAATATATATTTTGTGAAATTTGATATTATATGTACGTTATATAATATATATGGAGAAATTTGATATTTTATGTACAGTATAGAATATATATTTGGTGAAATTTGATATTTCACATACAGTATGTAATATAAATTTGGTGAAATTTGATATTTTAAGTACAGTATATAATATATATCTAGTGCTCTTTCATACTTTCTGTACAGTATATAATACATATTTTGTGGAATTTGATATTTTATGTACAGTATATTATATATTTTATGAAGTTTGATATTTTATGTACAGTATAAACTATATATTTGGTGAAATGTGATATTTCGTGTACAGTATATAAAATATATGTAGTGTACTGTCATATTTTATGTATAGTATATAATACATATTTGGTGAAGTTTGATATTTTATGTACAGTATATAATATATATTTGGTGAAATTAGATATTTTATGTAGAGTATATAATATATATTAGCTGAAATTTGATATTTTATGTACAGTATATAATATATATTTAGTGTTCTTTCATACTTTCTGTACAGTATATAATACATATTTTGTGTAATGTGATATTTTATGTACAGTATACTATATATTTTTTGAAGATTGATATTTTATGTACAGTATAAACTATATACTTCGTGAAATGTGATATTTCATGTACAGTATATAATATATATGTAGTGTACTTTCATATTTTATGTATAGTATATAATACATATTTGGTGAAATTTGATATTTTATGTACAGTATATCATATATATTTGGTGAAATTTGACATTTTACATACAGTATGTAATATACATTTGGTGAAATTTGATATTTTATGTACAGTATATAATATATATTTAGTGTTCTTTCATACATTCTGTACAGTATATAATACATATTTTGTGTAATTTAATATTTTATGTACAGTATATTATATATTTTTTGAGGTTTGATATTTTATGTACAGTATAAACTATATATTTCGTGAAATGTGATATTTCGTGTACAGTATATATTATATATATAGTGTATTGTCATATTTTATGTATAGTATATAATACATATTTGGTGAAATTTGATATTTTATGAAGAGTATATAATATATATTTGGTGTAATTTGATATTTTATGTACAGTATGTAATATATATTTGGTGAAATTTGATATTTTCTGTACAGTATATAATATATATTTAGTGTTCTTTCATACTTTCTCTAGAGTATATAATACATATTTTGTGTAATTTGATATTATATGTACAGAATATTATATATTTTTTGAAGTTTGATATTTTATGTACAGTATAAACTATATACTTGGTGAAATGTGATATTCCGTGTACAGTATATAATATATATGTAGTGTATTGTCATATTTTATGTATTGTGTATAATACATATTTGGTGAAATTTGATATTTTATGTACAGTATATAATATGTATTTGGTGAAATTTGATATTTTATGTACAGTATGTAATTTATATTTGGTGAAATTTGATATTTTATGTACAGTATATAATATATATTTAGTGTTCTTTCATACTTTATGTACAGTACATATTACATATTTTGTGAAATTTGATATGTTATGTACGTTATATAATATATATGGTGAAATTTGATATTTTATGTACAGTATATAATATGTATGTAGTGTACTTTCATATTTTATGTATAGTATATAATACATATTTGGTGAAATTTGATATTTTATGTACAGTTTATAATATATATTTCGTGAAATTTGATATTTTATGTACAGTATGTAATATATATTTGGTGAAATTTGATATTTTATGTACAGTATATAAAATATATTTAGTGTTCTTTCATACTTTATGTACAATATATAATACATATTTTGTGTAATTTGATATTTCATGTACAGTATATTGCATATTTTTTGACGTTTGATATTTTATGTACAGTATAAACTACATATTTTGTGAAATGTGATATTTCGTGTACAGTATATAATATATATGTAGTGTATTGTCATATTTTATGTACAGTATATAATACATATTTGGTGAAATTTGATATTATATGTACAGTATATAATATATATTTGGGGAAATTTGATATTTTATGTACAGTGTGTAATATATATTTGGTAAAATTTGATATTTTATGTACAGCATATAATATATATTTAGTGTTCTTTCATACTTTATGTACAGTATATAATATATATTTTGTGAAATTTGATATTATATGTAATTTATATAATATATATGGTGAAATTTGATATTTTATGTACAGTATATAATATACATTTGGTGAAATTTGATATTTCACATACAGTATGTAATATATACTTGGTGAAATTTGATATTTTATGTACAGTATATAATATATATTTAGTGCTCTTTCATACTTTCTGTACAGTATATAATACATATTTTGTGTAATTTCATATTTTATCTACAGTATATTATATATTTTTTGAAGTTTGATATATTATGTACAGTATATACTATATATTTGGTGAAATGTGATATTTCGTGTAAAGTATATAAAATATGTGTAGTGTACTGTCATATTTTATGTATAGTATATAATACATATTTTGTGAAATTTGATATTTTATGTACAGTATATAATATATATTTGGTGAAATTAGATATTTTATGTAGAGTATATAATATATATTTGCTGAAATTTGATATTTTATGTACAGTATATAATATATATTTACTGTTCTTTCATACTTTCTGTACAGTATATAATACATATTTTGTGTAATTTGAAATTTTATGTACAGTATATTATATATTTTTTGAAGTTTGATATTTTATGTACAGTATAAACTATATATTTGGTGAAATGTGATATTTCGTGTACAGTATATGAAAGATATGTAGTGTACTGTCATATTTTATGTATAGTATATAATACATATTTGGTGAAATTTGATATTTTATGTTCAGTATATAATATATTTTTGGTGAAATTAGATATTTTATGTAGAGTATATAATATATATTTGCTGAAATTTGATATATTATGTACAGTATATAATATATATTTAGTGTTCTTTCAGACTTTATGTACAGTATATAATACATATTTTGTGTAATTTGATATTTTATGTACAGTATATTATATATTTTTTGAAGTTTGATATTTTATGTACAGTATAAACTATATACTTCGTGAAATGTGATATTTCGTGTACAGTATATAATATATAGGAAGTGTACTGTCGTAATTTATGTATAGTATATAATACACATTTGGTGAAATTTGATATTTTATGTACAGTATATAATATATATTTGGTGAAATTAGATATTTTATGTACAGTATATAATATATATTTGCTGAAATTTGATATTTTATGTACAGTATATAATATATATTTAGTGTTCTTTCATACTTTCTGTACAGTATATAATACATATTTTGTGTAATTTGATATTTTATGTACAGAATATTATATATTTTTTGAAGTTTGATATTTTATGTACAGTATAAACTATATATTTTGTGAAATGTGATATTTCGTGTACAGTATATAATATATATGTAGTGTATTGTCATATTTTATGTATAGTATATAATACATATTTGGTGAAATTTAATATTTTATGAAGAGTATATAATATATATTTGGTGTAATTTGATATTTTATGTACTGTATGTAATATATATTTGTTGAAATATGATATTTTATGTACAGTATATAATATATATTTAGTGCTCTTTCATACTTTCTCTACAGTATATAATACATATTTTGTGTAATTTGATATTATATGTACAGTATATTATATATTTTTTGAAGTTTGATATTTTATGTACAGTATAAACTATATACTTGGTGAAATGTGATATTCCGTGTACTGTATATAATATATATGTAGTGTACTGTCATATTTTATGTATTGTATATAATACATATTTGGTGAAATTTGATATTTTATGTACAGTATATAATATATATTTGGTGAAATTTGATATTTTATGTACAGTATGTAATTTATATTTGGTGAAATTTGATATTTTATGTACAGTATATAATATATATTTAGTGTTCTTTCATACTTTATGTTCAGTACATATTACATATTTTGTGAAATTTCATATTTTATATACGTTATATAATATATATGGTGAAATTTGATATTTTATGTACAGTATATAATATGTATGTAGTGTACTTTCATATTTTATGTATAGTATATAATACATATTTGGTGAAATTTGATATTTTATGTACAGTTTATAATATATATTTCGTGAAATTTGATATTTTATGTACTGTATGTAATATATATTTGGTGAAATTTGATATTTTATGTACAGTATATAAAATATATTTAGTGTTCTTTCATACTTTATGTACACTATATAATACATATTTTGTGTAATTTGATATTTTATGTACAGTATATTACATATTTTTTGAAGTTTGATATTTTATGTAAGGTATAAACTATATATTTTGTGAAATGTGATATTTCATGTACAGTATATAATACATATGTAGTGTATTGTCATATTTTATGTACAGTATATATTACATATTTGGTGAAATTTGATATTATATGTACAGTATATAATATATATTTGGGGAAATTTGATATTTTATGTACAGTGTGTAATATATATTTGGTAAAATTTCATATTTTATGTACAGCATATAATATATATTTAGTGTTCTTTCATACTTTATGTACAGTATATAATATATATTTTGTGAAATTTGATATTATATGTACGTTATATAATATATATGGTGAAATTTGATATTTTATGTACAGTATATAATATATATTTGGTGAAATTTGATATTTCACATACAGTATGTAATATATATTTGTTGAAATTTGATATTTTATGTACAGTATATAATATATATTTAGTGCTCTTTCACACTTTCTGTACAGTATATAATACATATTTTGTGTAATTTGATATTTTATGTACAGTATATTATATATTTTTTGAAGTTTGATATTTTATGTACAGTATAAACTATATATTTGGTGAAATGTGATATTTCGTGTACAGTATATGAAATATATGTAGTGTACTGTCATATTTTATGTATAGTATATAATACATATTTGGTGAAATTTGATATTTTATGTTCAGTATATAATATATATTTGGTGAAATTAGATATTTTATGTAGAGTATATAATATATATTTGCTGAAATTTGATATTTTATGTACGGTATATAATATATATTTAGTGTTCTTTCATACTTTCTGTACAGTATATAATACATATTTTGTGTAATTTGATATTTTATGTACAGTATATTATATATTTTTTGAAGTTTGATATTTTATGTACAGTATTAACTATATACTTCGTGAAATGTGATATTTCATGTACAGTATATAATATATAGGAAGTGTACTGTCGTAATTTATGTATAGTATATAATACATATTTGGTGAAATTTGATATTTTATGTACAGTATATAATATATATTTGGTGAAATTAGATATTTTATGTACAGTATATAATATATATTTGCTGAAATTTGATATTTTATGTACAGTATATAATATATATTTAGTGTTCTTTCATACTTTCTGTACAGTATATAATACATATTTTGTGTAATTTGATATTTTATGTACAGTATATTATATATTTTTTGAAGTTTGATATTTTATGTACAGTATAAACTATATATTTCGTGAAATGTGATATTTCGTGTACAGTATATAATATATATGTAGTGTATTGTCATATTTTATGTATAGTATATAATACATATTTGGTGAAATTTAATATTTTATGAAGAGTATATAATATATATTTGGTGTAATTTGATATTTTATGTACAGTATGTAATATATATTTGTTGAAATTTGATATTTTATGTACAGTATATAATATATATTTAGTGTTCTTTCATACTTTCTCCACAGTATATAATACATATTTTGTGTAATTTGATATTATATGTACAGTATATTATATATTTTTTGAAGTTTGATATTTTATGTACAGTATAAACTATATACTTGGTGAAATGTGATATTCCGTGTACTGTATATAATATATATGTAGTGTACTGTCATATTTTATGTATTGTATATAATACATATTTGGTGAAATTTGATATTTTATGTACAGTATATAATATATATTTGGTGAAATTTGATATTTTATGTACAGTATGTAATTTATATTTGCTTAAATTTGATATTTTATGTACAGTATATAATATATATTTAGTGTTCTTTCATACTTTATGTACAGTACATATTACATATTTTGTGAAATTTGATATTTTATGTACGTTATATAATATATATGGTGAAATTTGATATTTTATGTACAGTATATAATATGTATGTAGTGTACTTTCATATTTTATGTATAGTATATAATACATATTTGGTGAAATTTGATATTTTATGTACTGTTTATAATATATATTTTGTGAAATTTGATATTTTATGTACAGTATGTAATATATATTTGGTGAAATTTGATATTTTATGTACAGTATATAAAATATATTTAGTGTTATTTCATACTTTATGTACACTATATAATACATATTTTGTTTAATTTGATATTTTATGTACAGTATATTACATATTTTTTGAAGTTTGATATTTTATGTACAGTATAAACTATATATTTTGTGAAATGTGATATTTCGTGTACAGTATATAATATATATGTAGTGTATTGTCATATTTTATGTACAGTATATAATACATATTTGGTGAAATTTGATATTATATGTACAGTATATAATATATATTTGGGGAAATTTGATATTTTATGTACAGTGTCTAATATATATTTGGTAAAATTTGATATTTTATGTACAGCATACAATATATATTTAGTGTTCTTTCATACTTTATGTACAGTATATAATATATATTTTGTGAAATTTGATATCATATGTACGTTATATAATATATGGTGAAATTTGATATTTTATGTGCAGTATATAATATATATTTGGTGAAATTTCATATTTCACATACAGTATGTAATATATATTTGGTGAAATTTGATATTTTATGTACAGTATATAATATATATTTAGTGCTCTTTCATACTTTCTGTACTGTATATAATACATATTTTGTGTAATTTGATATTTTATGTACAGTATATTATATATTTTTTTAAGTTTGATATTTTATGTACAGTATAAACTATATATTTGGTGAAATGTGATATTTCGTGTACAGTATATAATATATATGTAGTGTATTGTCATATTTTATGTATAGTATATAATACATATTTGGTGAAATTTGATATTTTATGAAGAGTATATAATATATATTTGGTGTAAATTGATATTTTATGTACGGTATATAATATATATTTAGTGTTCTTTCATACTTTCTCTACAGTATATAATACGTATTTTGTGTAATTTGATATTATATGTAGAGTATATTATATATTTTTTGAAGTTTGATATTTTATGTACAGTATAAACTATATACTTGGTGAAATGTGATATTCCGTGTACAGTATATAATATATATGTAGTGTACTGTCATATTTTATGTATTGTATATAATACATATTTGGTGAAATTTGATATTTTATGTACAGTATATAATACAAACTTGGTGAAATTTGATATTTTATGTACAGTATGTAATTTATATTTGGTGAAATTTGTTATTTTATGTACAGTATATAATATATATTTAGTGTTCTTTCATACTTTATGTACAGTACATATTACATATTTTGTGAAATTTGATATTTTATGTACGTTATATAATATATATGGTGAAATTTGATATTTTATGTACAGTGTATAATATGTATGTAGTGTACTTTCATATTTTATGTATAGAATATAATACATATTTGGTGAAATTTGATATTTTATGAAGAGTATATAATATATATTTGGTGTAATTTGATATTTTATGTACAGTATGTAATACATATTTGTTGAAATTTGATATTTTCTGTACAATATATAATATATATTTAGTTTTCTTTCAAACTTTAAGTACAGTGTATAATACATATTTTGTGTAATTTGATATTTTATGTACAGTATACTATATTTTTTGAAGTTTGATATTTTTTGTACAGTATAATCTATATATTTGGTGAACTGTGATATTTCGTGTACAGTATATAATATATATGTAGTGTACTGTCATATTTTATGCATAGTATATAATACATATTTGGTGAAATTTGATGTTTTATGTACAGTATATAATATATGTTTAGTGTTCTTTCATACTTTTTGTACAGTATATAACATATATTTTGTGAAATTTGATATTTTATATATGTTATATAATATGTATGGTGAAATTTGATATTTTATGTACTGTATATAATATATATGTAGTGTACTTTCATATTTTATGTATAGTATATAATACATATTTGGTGAAATTTGATATTTTATGTACAGTATATAATATATATTTGGTGAACTTTGATATTTTACATACAGTATGTAATATGTATTTGGTGAAATTTGATATTTTATGTACAGTATATAATATATATTTATTGTTCTTTCATACTTTATGTACAGTACATATTACATATTTTGTGAAATTTGATATTTTATGTACGTTATATAATATATATGGTGAAATTTGATATTTTATGTACAGTATATAATATGTATGTAGTGTACTTTCATATTTTATGTATAGTATATAATACATATTTGGTGAAATTTGATATTTTATGTACTGTTTATAATATATATTTTGTGAAATTTGATATTTTATGTACAGTATGTAATATATATTTGGTGAAATTTGATATTTTATGTACAGTATATAAAATATATTTAGTGTTATTTCATACTTTATGTACACTATATAATACATATTTTGTTTAATTTGATATTTTATGTACAGTATATTACATATTTTTTGAAGTTTGATATTTTATGTACAGTATAAACTATATATTTTGTGAAATGTGATATTTCGTGTACAGTATATAATATATATGTAGTGTATTGTCATATTTTATGTACAGTATATAATACATATTTGGTGAAATTTGATATTATATGTACAGTATATAATATATATTTGGGGAAATTTGATATTTTATGTACAGTGTCTAATATATATTTGGTAAAATTTGATATTTTATGTACAGCATACAATATATATTTAGTGTTCTTTCATACTTTATGTACAGTATATAATATATATTTTGTGAAATTTGATATCATATGTACGTTATATAATATATGGTGAAATTTGATATTTTATGTGCAGTATATAATATATATTTGGTGAAATTTCATATTTCACATACAGTATGTAATATATATTTGGTGAAATTTGATATTTTATGTACAGTATATAATATATATTTAGTGCTCTTTCATACTTTCTGTACTGTATATAATACATATTTTGTGTAATTTGATATTTTATGTACAGTATATTATATATTTTTTTAAGTTTGATATTTTATGTACAGTATAAACTATATATTTGGTGAAATGTGATATTTCGTGTACAGTATATAATATATATGTAGTGTATTGTCATATTTTATGTATAGTATATAATACATATTTGGTGAAATTTGATATTTTATGAAGAGTATATAATATATATTTGGTGTAAATTGATATTTTATGTACGGTATATAATATATATTTAGTGTTCTTTCATACTTTCTCTACAGTATATAATACGTATTTTGTGTAATTTGATATTATATGTAGAGTATATTATATATTTTTTGAAGTTTGATATTTTATGTACAGTTTAAACTATATACTTGGTGAAATGTGATATTCCGTGTACAGTATATAATATATATGTAGTGTACTGTCATATTTTATGTATTGTATAGAATACATATTTGGTGAAATTTGATATTTTATGTACAGTATATAATACAAACTTGGTGAAATTTGATATTTTATGTACAGTATGTAATTTATATTTGGTGAAATTTGTTATTTTATGTACAGTATATAATATATATTTAGTGTTCTTTCATACTTTATGTACAGTACATATTACATATTTTGTGAAATTTGATATTTTATGTACGTTATATAATATATATGGTGAAATTTGATATTTTATGTACAGTGTATAATATGTATGTAGTGTACTTTCATATTTTATGTATAGAATATAATACATATTTGGTGAAATTTGATATTTTATGAAGAGTATATAATATATATTTGGTGTAATTTGATATTTTATGTACAGTATGTAATACATATTTGTTGAAATTTGATATTTTCTGTACAATATATAATATATATTTAGTTTTCTTTCAAACTTTAAGTACAGTGTATAATACATATTTTGTGTAATTTGATATTTTATGTACAGTATACTATATTTTTTGAAGTTTGATATTTTATGTACAGTATAATCTATATACTTGGTGAACTGTGATATTTCGTGTACAGTATATAATATATATGTAGTGTACTGTCATATTTTATGCATAGTATATAATATATATTTGGTGAAATTTGATATTTTATGTACAGTATGTAATATATATTTGGTGAAATTTGATGTTTTATGTACAGTATATAATATATGTTTAGTGTTCTTTCATACTTTTTGTACAGTATATAACATATATTTTGTGAAATTTGATATTTTATATATGTTATATAATATGTATGGTGAAATTTGATATTTTATGTACTGTATATAATATATATGTAGTGTACTTTCATATTTTATGTATAGTATATAATACATATTTGGTGAAATTTGATATTTTATGTACAGTATATAATATATATTTGGTGAACTTTGATATTTTACATACAGTATGTAATATGTATTTGGTGAAATTTGATATTTTATGTACAGTATATAATATATATTTATTGTTCTTTCATACTTTATGTACAGTACATATTACATATTTTGTGAAATTTGATATTTTATGTACGTTATATAATATATATGGTGAAATTTGATATTTTATGTACAGTATATAATATGTATGTAGTGTACTTTCATATTTTATGTATAGTATATAATACATATTTGGTGAAATTTGATATTTTATGTACTGTTTATAATATATATTTTGTGAAATTTGATATTTTATGTACAGTATGTAATATATATTTGGTGAAATTTGATATTTTATGTACAGTATATAAAATATATTTAGTGTTATTTCATACTTTATGTACACTATATAATACATATTTTGTTTAATTTGATATTTTATGTACAGTATATTACATATTTTTTGAAGTTTGATATTTTATGTACAGTATAAACTATATATTTTGTGAAATGTGATATTTCGTGTACAGTATATAATATATATGTAGTGTATTGTCATATTTTATGTACAGTATATAATACATATTTGGTGAAATTTGATATTATATGTACAGTATATAATATATATTTGGGGAAATTTGATATTTTATGTACAGTGTCTAATATATATTTGGTAAAATTTGATATTTTATGTACAGCATACAATATATATTTAGTGTTCTTTCATACTTTATGTACAGTATATAATATATATTTTGTGAAATTTGATATCATATGTACGTTATATAATATATGGTGAAATTTGATATTTTATGTGCAGTATATAATATATATTTGGTGAAATTTCATATTTCACATACAGTATGTAATATATATTTGGTGAAATTTGATATTTTATGTACAGTATATAATATATATTTAGTGCTCTTTCATACTTTCTGTACTGTATATAATACATATTTTGTGTAATTTGATATTTTATGTACAGTATATTATATATTTTTTTAAGTTTGATATTTTATGTACAGTATAAACTATATATTTGGTGAAATGTGATATTTCGTGTACAGTATATAATATATATGTAGTGTATTGTCATATTTTATGTATAGTATATAATACATATTTGGTGAAATTTGATATTTTATGAAGAGTATATAATATATATTTGGTGTAAATTGATATTTTATGTACGGTATATAATATATATTTAGTGTTCTTTCATACTTTCTCTACAGTATATAATACGTATTTTGTGTAATTTGATATTATATGTAGAGTATATTATATATTTTTTGAAGTTTGATATTTTATGTACAGTATAAACTATATACTTGGTGAAATGTGATATTCCGTGTACAGTATATAATATATATGTAGTGTACTGTCATATTTTATGTATTGTATAGAATACATATTTGGTGAAATTTGATATTTTATGTACAGTATATAATACAAACTTGGTGAAATTTGATATTTTATGTACAGTATGTAATTTATATTTGGTGAAATTTGTTATTTTATGTACAGTATATAATATATATTTAGTGTTCTTTCATACTTTATGTACAGTACATATTACATATTTTGTGAAATTTGATATTTTATGTACGTTATATAATATATATGGTGAAATTTGATATTTTATGTACAGTGTATAATATGTATGTAGTGTACTTTCATATTTTATGTATAGAATATAATACATATTTGGTGAAATTTGATATTTTATGAAGAGTATATAATATATATTTGGTGTAATTTGATATTTTATGTACAGTATGTAATACATATTTGTTGAAATTTGATATTTTCTGTACAATATATAATATATATTTAGTTTTCTTTCAAACTTTAAGTACAGTGTATAATACATATTTTGTGTAATTTGATATTTTATGTACAGTATACTATATTTTTTGAAGTTTGATATTTTATGTACAGTATAATCTATATACTTGGTGAACTGTGATATTTCGTGTACAGTATATAATATATATGTAGTGTACTGTCATATTTTATGCATAGTATATAATATATATTTGGTGAAATTTGATATTTTATGTACAGTATGTAATATATATTTGGTGAAATTTGATGTTTTATGTACAGTATATAATATATGTTTAGTGTTCTTTCATACTTTTTGTACAGTATATAACATATATTTTGTGAAATTTGATATTTTATATATGTTATATAATATGTATGGTGAAATTTGATATTTTATGTACTGTATATAATATATATGTAGTGTACTTTCATATTTTATGTATAGTATATAATACATATTTGGTGAAATTTTATATTTTATGTACAGTATATAATATATATTTGGTGAACTTTGATATTTTACATACAGTATGTAATATGTATTTGGTGAAATTTGATATTTTATGTACAGTATATAATATATATTTATTGTTCTTTCATACTTTATGTACAGTATATAATATATATTTTGTGAAATTTGATATTTTATGTACGTTATATAATATATATGGTGAAGTTTGATAATTTATGTACAGTATATAATATATATGTAGTGTACTTTCATATTTTATGTATAGTATATAATATATATTTGGTGAAATTTGATATTTTATGTACAGTATATAATATATATTTGGTGAAATTTGATATTTTACATACAGTATGTGATATATATTTGGTGAAATTTGATATTTTATGTACAGTATGTAATATATGTTTGGTGAAATTTGATATTTTACATAAAGTGTATAATATATATTTGGTGAAATTTGATATTTTATGTACAGTATGTAATATATATTTGGTGAAATTTGATATTTTATGTACGTTATATAATATATATGGTGAAATTTGATATTTTATGTACAGTATATCATATATGTAGTGTACTTTCATATTTTATGTACAGTATATAATACATATTTTGTGTAATTTGATATTTTATGTACAGTATATTATATATTTATTGAAATTTGATATTTTATGTACAGTATAAACTATATATTTCGTGAAATGTGATATTTCGTGTACAGTATATAATATATACGTAGTGTACTGTCATATTTTATGTATAGTATATAATATATATTTGGTGAAATTTGATATTTTATGTACAGTATGTAATATATATTTGGTGAAATTTGATATTTTATGTACAGTATGTAATATATACTTGGTGAAATTTGATATTTTATGTACAGCATAAAATATATATTTAGTGTTCTTTCATACTTTATGTGCAGTATATAATATATATTTTGTGAAATTTGATATTTTATGTAAGTTATATAATATATATGTTGAAATTTGATATTTTATGTACAGCATGTAATATATATGTAGTGTACTTTCATATTTTATGTATAGTATATAATACATATTTGGTGAAATTTGATATTTTATGTACAGTATATAATATATATTTGGTGAAATTTGAAATTTTACATACAGTATGTAATATATATTTCGTGAAATTTGGTATTTTATGTACAGCATATAATATATATGTAGTGTACTTTCATATTTTATGTATAGTATATAATACATATTTGGTGAAATTTGATATTTTATTTACAGGATGTAATATATATTTGGTGAAATTTGATATTTTATGTACAGTATATAATACATATTTAGTGTTCTTTCATACTTTATGTACAGTAGGTTATATATATTTTGTGAAATTTGATATTTTATGTACGTTATATAATATATGGTGAAATTTGATATTTTATGTACAGCATATAATATTTATGAAGTGTACTTTCATATTTTATGTATAGTATATAATATATATTTGGTGAAATTTGATATTGTATGTATAGTATGTAATATATATTTGGTGAAATTTGATGTTTTACATACAGTATGTAATGTATATTTGGTGAAATTTGATATTTTATGTACAGTATGTAATATATATTTGGTGAAATTTGATATATTATGTACAGCATATAATATATAATTATTTTTCTTTCATACTTTAAGTACAGTATATAATATATATTTTGTGAAATTTGATATTATATGTACGTTATATAATATAGATTGTGAAATTTGGTATTTTATGTACAGTATATAATATATATTAGGTGAAATTTGATATTTTTTGAACAGTATATAATATATATTTGGTGAAATTTGATATTTTATATACAGTATATAATGTATATTTAGTGTTCTTTCATACTTTCTGTACAGTATATAATACATATTTTGTGTAATTTGATATTTTATGTACAGTATATTATATATTTTTTGAAGTTTGATATTTTATGTACAGTATAAACTATATATTTGGTGAAAAGTGATATATCGTGTACAGTATATAATGTATATGTAGTCTACTGTTATATTTTATGTATAGTATATAATACATATTTGGTGAAATTTCATATTTCATGTACAATATATAATATATATTTGGTGAAATTAGATATTTTATGTATAGTATGTAATATATATTTGTTGAAATTTGATATTTTATGTACAGTATATAAGATATATTTAGTGTTCTTTCATACTTTATATACAGTGTATAATATATATTTTGTGAAATTTGATATTTTATGTAAGTTATATAATATATATGTTGAAATTTGATATTTTATGTACAGTATATAATATATATGTAGTGTACTTTCATATTTAATGTATAGTATATAATACATATTTGGTGAAATTTGATATTTTATGTACAGTATATAATATATATTTGGTGAAATTTGATATTTTACAGACAGTATGTGATATATATTTGGTGAAATTTGATATTTTATGTACAGTATGTAATATATATTTGGTGAAATTTGATATTCTACAGAAAGTGTATAATATATATTTGGTGTAATCTGATATTTTATGTACAGTATATAATATATATTTGGTGAAATTTGATATTTTATGTACAGTATATAATATATATGTAGTGTTCTTCCATACTTTATGTACAGTATATAATACATATTTTGTGTAATTTGACATTTTATGTACAGTATATTATATATTTTTTGAAGTTTGTTATTTTATGTACAGTATAAAATATATATTTAGTGAAATGTGATATTTCGTGTACAGTATATAATATAAATGTAGTGTACTGTCATATTTTATGTATAGTATATAATACATATTTGGTGAAATTTGATATTTTATGTACAGTATATAATATGTATTTAGTGAAATTTGATATTTTATGTACAGTATGTAATTTAAATTTGGTGAAATTTGATATTTTATGTACAGTATATAATATATATTTAGTGTTCTTTCATACTTTATGTACAGTACATATTACATATTTTGTGAAATTTGATATGTTATGTACGTTATATAATATATATGGTGAAATTTGGTATTTTATGTACAGTATATAAAATATATTTAGTGTTCTTTCATACTTTATGTACACTATATAATACATATTTTGTGTAATTTGATATTTCATGTACAGTATATTACATATTTTTTGAAGTTTGATATTTTATGTACAGTATAAACTATATATTTTGTGAAATGTGATATTTCGTGTACAGTATATAATATATATGTAGTGTATTGTCATATTTTATGTACAGTATATAATACATATTTGGTGAAATTTGATATTATATGTATAGTATATAATATATATTTGGGGAAATCTGATATTTTATGTACAGTGTGTAATATATATTTGGTAAAATTTGATATTTTATGTACAGCATATAATATATATTTAGTGTTCTTTCATACTTTATGTACAGTATATAATATATATTTTGTGAAATTTGATATTATATGTACGTTATATAATATATATGGTGAAATTTGATATTTTATGAACAGTATATAATATATATTTGGTGAAATTTGATATTTCACATACAGTATGTAATATATATTTGGGGAAATTTGATATTTTATGTACAGTATATAATATATATTTAGTGCTCTTTCATACTTTCTGTACAGTATATAATACATATTTTGTGTAATTTGATATTTTATGTACAGTATATTATATATTTTTTGAAGTTTGATATTTTATGTACAGTATAAACTATATACTTCGTGAAATGTGATATTTCGTGTACAGTATATAATATATATGTAGTGTACTTTCATATTTTATGTATAGTATATAATACATATTTGGTGAAATTTGATATTTTATGTACAGTATATAATATATATTTGGTGAAATTTGACATTTTACATACAGTATGTAATATACATTTGGTGAAATTTGATATTTTATGTACAGTATATAATATATATTTAGTGTTCTTTCATACTTTCTGTACAGTATATAATACATATTTTGTGTAATTTGATATTTTCTGTACAGTATATTATATATTTTTTGAAGTATGATATTTTATGTACAGTATAAACTATATATTTGGTGAAATGTGATATTTCGTGTACAGTATATAAAATATATGTAGTGTACTGTCATATTTTATGTATAGTATATAACACATATTTGGTGAAATTTGATATTTTATGTACAGTATATAATATATATTTGGAGAAATTAGATATTTTATGTACAGTATATAATATATATTTGCTGAAATTTGATATTTTATGTACAGTATATAATATATATTTAGTGTTCTTTCATACTTTCTGTACAGTATATAATACATATTTTGTGTAATTTGATATTTTATGTACAGTATATTATATATTTTTTGAAGTTTGATATTTTATGTACAGTATAAACTATATACTTCGTGAAATGTGATATTTCGTGTACAGTATATAATATATATGTAGTGTACTGTCGTAATTTATGTATAGTATATAATACATATTTGGTGAAATTTGATATTTTATGTACAGTATATAATATATATTTGGTGAAATTAGATATTTTATGTACAGTATGTAATATGTATTTGGTGAAATTTGATATTTTATGTACAGTATATAATACATATTTGGTGAAATTTGATATTATATGTACAGTATATAATATATATTTGGGGAAATTTGATATTTTATGTACAGTGTGTAATATATATTTGGTAAAATTTGATATTTTATGTACAGCATATAATATATATTTAGTGTTCTTTCATACTTTATGTACAGTATATAATATATATTTTGTGAAATTTGATATTATATTTACGTTATATAATATATATGGTGAAATTTGATATTTTATGTACAGTATATAATATATATTTGGTGAAATTTTATATTTCACATACAGTATGTAATATATATTTGGTGAAATTTGATATTTTATGTACAGTATATAATATATATTTAGTGCTCTTTCATACTTTCTGTACAGTATATAATACATATTTTGTGTAATTTGATATTTTATGTACAGTATATTATATATTTTTTGAAGTTTGATATTTTATGTACAGTATAAACTATATATTTGGTGAAATGTGATATTTCGTGTACAGTATATAAAATATATGTAGTGTACTGTCATATTTTATGTATAGTATATAATACATATTTGGTGAAATTTGTTATTTTATGTACAGTATATAATATATATTTGGTGAAATTAGATATTTTTTGTAGAGTATATAATATATATTTGCTGAAATTTGATATTTTATGTACAGTATATAATATATATTTAGTGTTCTTTCATACTTTCCGTACAGTATATAATACATATTTTGTGTAATTTGATATTTTATGTACAGTATATTATATATTTTTTGAAGTTTGATATTTTATGTACAGTATAAACTTTATATTTTGTGAAATGTGATATTTCGTGTACAGTATATAATATATATGTAGTGTATTGTCATATTTTATGTACAGTATATAATACATATTTGGTGAAATTTGATATTATATGTACAGTATATAATATATATTTGGGGAAATTTGATATTTTATGTACAGTGTGTAATATATATTTGGTAAAATTTGATATTTTATGTACAGCATATAATATATATTTAGTGTTCTTTCATACTTTATGTACAGTATATAATATATATTTTGTGAAATTTGATATTATATGTACGTTATATAATATATATGGAGAAATTTGATATTTTATGTACAGTATAGAATATATATTTGGTGAAATTTGATATTTCACATACAGTATGTAATATAAATTTGGTGAAATTTGATATTTTAAGTACAGTATATAATATATATTTAGTGCTCTTTCATACTTTCTGTACAGTATATAATACATATTTTGTGGAATTTGATATTTTATGTACAGTATATTATATATTTTATGAAGTTTGATATTTTATGTACAGTATAAACTATATATTTGGTGAAATGTGATATTTCGTGTACAGTATATAAAATATATGTAGTGTACTGTCATATTTTATGTATAGTATATAATACATATTTGGTGAAGTTTGATATTTTATGTACAGTATATAATATATATTTGGTGAAATTAGATATTTTATGTAGAGTATATAATATATATTAGCTGAAATTTGATATTTTATGTACAGTATATAATATATATTTAGTGTTCTTTCATACTTTCTGTACAGTATATAATACATATTTTGTGTAATGTGATATTTTATGTACAGTATACTATATATTTTTTGAAGATTGATATTTTATGTACAGTATAAACTATATACTTCGTGAAATGTGATATTTCATGTACAGTGTATAATATATATGTAGTGTACTTTCATATTTTATGTATAGTATATAATACATATTTGGTGAAATTTGATATTTTATGTACAGTATATCATATATATTTGGTGAAATTTGACATTTTACATACAGTATGTAATATACATTTGGTGAAATTTGATATTTTATGTACAGTATATAATATATATTTAGTGTTCTTTCATACATTCTGTACAGTATATAATACATATTTTGTGTAATTTAATATTTTATGTACAGTATATTATATATTTTTTGAGGTTTGATATTTTATGTACAGTATAAACTATATATTTCGTGAAATGTGATATTTCGTGTACAGTATATATTATATATATAGTGTATTGTCATATTTTATGTATAGTATATAATACATATTTGGTGAAATTTGATATTTTATGAAGAGTATATAATATATATTTGGTGTAATTTGATATTTTATGTACAGTATGTAATATATATTTGGTGAAATTTGATATTTTCTGTACAGTATATAATATATATTTAGTGTTCTTTCATACTTTCTCTAGAGTATATAATACATATTTTGTGTAATTTGATATTATATGTACAGTATATTATATATTTTTTGAAGTTTGATATTTTATGTACAGTATAAACTATATACTTGGTGAAATGTGATATTCCGTGCACAGTATATAATATATATGTAGTGTATTGTCATATTTTATGTATTGTGTATAATACATATTTGGTGAAATTTGATATTTTATGTACAGTATATAATATGTATTTGGTGAAATTTGATATTTTATGTACAGTATGTAATTTATATTTGGTGAAATTTGATATTTTATGTACAGTATATAATATATATTTAGTGTTCTTTCATACTTTATGTACAGTACATATTACATATTTTGTGAAATTTGATATGTTATGTACGTTATATAATATATATGGTGAAATTTGATATTTTATGTACAGTATATAATATGTATGTAGTGTACATTCATATTTTATGTATAGTATATAATACATATTTGGTGAAATTTGATATTTTATGTACAGTTCATAATATATGTTTCGTGAAATTTGATATTTTATGTACAGTATGTAATATATATTTGGTGAAATTTGATATTTTATGTACAGTATATAAAATATATTTAGTGTTCTTTCATACTTTATGTACACTATATAATACATATTTTGTGTAATTTGATATATTCATGTACAGTATATTACATATTTTTTGAAGTTTCATATTTTATGTACAGTATAAACTACATATTTTGTGAAATGTGATATTTCGTGTACAGTATATAATATATATGTTGTGTATTGTCATATTGTATGTACAGTATATAATACATATTTGGTGAAATTTGATATTTTACATACCAAATGTAATATATATTTGGTGAAATTTGATATTTTATGTACAGTATATAAAATATATTTAGTGTTCTTTCATACTTTATGTACACTATATAATACATATTTTGTGTAATTTGATATTTTATGTACAGTATATTATATATTTTTTGAAGTTTGATATTTTATGTACAGTATAAACTTTATATTTTGTGAAATGTGATATTTCGTGTACAGTATATAATATATATGTAGTGTATTGTCATATTTTATGTACAGTATATAATGCATATTTGGTGAAATTTGATATTATATGTACAGTATATAATATATATTTGGGGAAATTTGATATTTTATGTACAGTGTGTAATATATATTTGGTAAAATTTGATATTTTATGTACAGCATATAATATATATTTAGTGTTCTTTCATACTTTATGTACAGTATATAATATATATTTTGTGAAATTTGATATTATATGTACGTTATATAATATATATGGAGAAATTTGATATTTTATGTACAGTATAGAATATATATTTGGTGAAATTTGATATTTCACATACAGTATGTAATATAAATTTGGTGAAATTTGATATTTTAAGTACAGTATATAATATATATTTAGTGCTCTTTCATACTTTCTGTACAGTATATAATACATATTTTGTGGAATTTGATATTTTATGTACAGTATATTATATATTTTATGAAGTTTGATATTTTATGTACAGTATAAACTATATATTTGGTGAAATGTGATATTTCGTGTACAGTATATAAAATATATGTAGTGTACTGTCATATTTTATGTATAGTATATAATACATATTTGGTGAAGTTTGATATTTTATGTACAGTATATAATATATATTTGGTGAAATTAGATATTTTATGTAGAGTATATAATATATATTAGCTGAAATTTGATATTTTATGTACAGTATATAATATATATTTAGTGTTCTTTCATACTTTCTGTACAGTATATAATACATATTTTGTGTAATGTGATATTTTATGTACAGTATACTATATATTTTTTGAAGATTGATATTTTATGTACAGTATAAACTATATACTTCGTGAAATGTGATATTTCATGTACAGTGTATAATATATATGTAGTGTACTTTCATATTTTATGTATAGTATATAATACATATTTGGTGAAATTTGATATTTTATGTACAGTATATCATATATATTTGGTGAAATTTGACATTTTACATACAGTATGTAATATACATTTGGTGAAATTTGATATTTTATGTACAGTATATAATATATATTTAGTGTTCTTTCATACATTCTGTACAGTATATAATACATATTTTGTGTAATTTAATATTTTATGTACAGTATATTATATATTTTTTGAGGTTTGATATTTTATGTACAGTATAAACTATATATTTCGTGAAATGTGATATTTCGTGTACAGTATATATTATATATATAGTGTATTGTCATATTTTATGTATAGTATATAATACATATTTGGTGAAATTTGATATTTTATGAAGAGTATATAATATATATTTGGTGTAATTTGATATTTTATGTACAGTATGTAATATATATTTGGTGAAATTTGATATTTTCTGTACAGTATATAATATATATTTAGTGTTCTTTCATACTTTCTCTAGAGTATATAATACATATTTTGTGTAATTTGATATTATATGTACAGTATATTATATATTTTTTGAAGTTTGATATTTTATGTACAGTATAAACTATATACTTGGTGAAATGTGATATTCCGTGTACAGTATATAATATATATGTAGTGTATTGTCATATTTTATGTATTGTGTATAATACATATTTGGTGAAATTTGATATTTTATGTACAGTATATAATATGTATTTGGTGAAATTTGATATTTTATGTACAGTATGTAATTTATATTTGGTGAAATTTGATATTTTATGTACAGTATATAATATATATTTAGTGTTCTTTCATACTTTATGTACAGTACATATTACATATTTTGTGAAATTTGATATGTTATGTACGTTATATAATATATATGGTGAAATTTGATATTTTATGTACAGTATATAATATGTATGTAGTGTACATTCATATTTTATGTATAGTATATAATACATATTTGGTGAAATTTGATATTTTATGTACAGTTCATAATATGTATTTCGTGAAATTTGATATTTTATGTACAGTATGTAATATATATTTGGTGAAATTTGATATTTTATGTACAGTATATAAAATATATTTAGTGTTCTTTCATACTTTATGTACACTATATAATACATATTTTGTGTAATTTGATATATTCATGTACAGTATATTACATATTTTTTGAAGTTTGATATTTTATGTACAGTATAAACTACATATTTTGTGAAATGTGATATTTCGTGTACAGTATATAATATATATGTTGTGTATTGTCATATTGTATGTACAGTATATAATACATATTTGGTGAAATTTGATATTTTACATACCAAATGTAATATATATTTGTGGAAATTTGATATTTTATGTACAGTATATAAAATATATTTAGTGTTCTTTCATACTTTATGTACACTATATAATACATATTTTGTGTAATTTGATATTTTATGTACAGTATATTATATATTTTTTGAAGTTTGATATTTTATGTACAGTATAAACTTTATATTTTGTGAAATGTGATATTTCGTGTACAGTATATAATATATATGTAGTGTATTGTCATATTTTATGTACAGTATATAATGCATATTTGGTGAAATTTGATATTATATGTACAGTATATAATATATATTTGGGGAAATTTGATATTTTATGTACAGTGTGTAATATATATTTGGTAAAATTTGATATTTTATGTACAGCATATAATATATATTTAGTGTTCTTTCATACTTTATGTACAGTATATAATATATATTTTGTGAAATTTGATATTATATGTACGTTATATAATATATATGGAGAAATTTGATATTTTATGTACAGTATAGAATATATATTTGGTGAAATTTGATATTTCACATACAGTATGTAATATAAATTTGGTGAAATTTGATATTTTAAGTACAGTATATAATATATATCTAGTGCTCTTTCATACTTTCTGTACAGTATATAATACATATTTTGTGGAATTTGATATTTTATGTACAGTATATTATATATTTTATGAAGTTTGATATTTTATGTACAGTATAAACTATATATTTGGTGAAATGTGATATTTCGTGTACAGTATATAAAATATATGTAGTGTACTGTCATATTTTATGTATAGTATATAATACATATTTGGTGAAGTTTGATATTTTATGTACAGTATATAATATATATTTGGTGAAATTAGATATTTTATGTAGAGTATATAATATATATTAGCTGAAATTTGATATTTTATGTACAGTATATAATATATATTTAGTGTTCTTTCATACTTTCTGTACAGTATATAATACATATTTTGTGTAATGTGATATTTTATGTACAGTATACTATATATTTTTTGAAGATTGATATTTTATGTACAGTATAAACTATATACTTCGTGAAATGTGATATTTCATGTACAGTATATAATATATATGTAGTGTACTTTCATATTTTATGTATAGTATATAATACATATTTGGTGAAATTTGATATTTTATGTACAGTATATCATATATATTTGGTGAAATTTGACATTTTACATACAGTATGTAATATACATTTGGTGAAATTTGATATTTTATGTACAGTATATAATATATATTTAGTGTTCTTTCATACATTCTGTACAGTATATAATACATATTTTGTGTAATTTAATATTTTATGTACAGTATATTATATATTTTTTGAGGTTTGATATTTTATGTACAGTATAAACTATATATTTCGTGAAATGTGATATTTCGTGTACAGTATATATTATATATATAGTGTATTGTCATATTTTATGTATAGTATATAATACATATTTGGTGAAATTTGATATTTTATGAAGAGTATATAATATATATTTGGTGTAATTTGATATTTTATGTACAGTATGTAATATATATTTGGTGAAATTTGATATTTTCTGTACAGTATATAATATATATTTAGTGTTCTTTCATACTTTCTCTAGAGTATATAATACATATTTTGTGTAATTTGATATTATATGTACAGAATATTATATATTTTTTGAAGTTTGATATTTTATGTACAGTATAAACTATATACTTGGTGAAATGTGATATTCCGTGTACAGTATATAATATATATGTAGTGTATTGTCATATTTTATGTATTGTGTATAATACATATTTGGTGAAATTTGATATTTTATGTACAGTATATAATATGTATTTGGTGAAATTTGATATTTTATGTACAGTATGTAATTTATATTTGGTGAAATTTGATATTTTATGTACAGTATATAATATATATTTAGTGTTCTTTCATACTTTATGTACAGTACATATTACATATTTTGTGAAATTTGATATGTTATGTACGTTATATAATATATATGGTGAAATTTGATATTTTATGTACAGTATATAATATGTATGTAGTGTACTTTCATATTTTATGTATAGTATATAATACATATTTGGTGAAATTTGATATTTTATGTACAGTTTATAATATATATTTCGTGAAATTTGATATTTTATGTACAGTATGTAATATATATTTGGTGAAATTTGATATTTTATGTACAGTATATAAAATATATTTAGTGTTCTTTCATACTTTATGTACAATATATAATACATATTTTGTGTAATTTGATATTTCATGTACAGTATATTGCATATTTTTTGACGTTTGATATTTTATGTACAGTATAAACTACATATTTTGTGAAATGTGATATTTCGTGTACAGTATATAATATATATGTAGTGTATTGTCATATTTTATGTACAGTATATAATACATATTTGGTGAAATTTGATATTATATGTACAGTATATAATATATATTTGGGGAAATTTGATATTTTATGTACAGTGTGTAATATATATTTGGTAAAATTTGATATTTTATGTACAGCATATAATATATATTTAGTGTTCTTTCATACTTTATGTACAGTATATAATATATATTTTGTGAAATTTGATATTATATGTAATTTATATAATATATATGGTGAAATTTGATATTTTATGTACAGTATATAATATACATTTGGTGAAATTTGATATTTCACATACAGTATGTAATATATACTTGGTGAAATTTGATATTTTATGTACAGTATATAATATATATTTAGTGCTCTTTCATACTTTCTGTACAGTATATAATACATATTTTGTGTAATTTCATATTTTATCTACAGTATATTATATATTTTTTGAAGTTTGATATATTATGTACAGTATATACTATATATTTGGTGAAATGTGATATTTCGTGTAAAGTATATAAAATATGTGTAGTGTACTGTCATATTTTATGTATAGTATATAATACATATTTTGTGAAATTTGATATTTTATGTACAGTATATAATATATATTTGGTGAAATTAGATATTTTATGTAGAGTATATAATATATATTTGCTGAAATTTGATATTTTATGTACAGTATATAATATATATTTACTGTTCTTTCATACTTTCTGTACAGTATATAATACATATTTTGTGTAATTTGAAATTTTATGTACAGTATATTATATATTTTTTGAAGTTTGATATTTTATGTACAGTATAAACTATATATTTGGTGAAATGTGATATTTCGTGTACAGTATATGAAAGATATGTAGTGTACTGTCATATTTTATGTATAGTATATAATACATATTTGGTGAAATTTGATATTTGATGTACAGTATATAATATATATTTGGTGAAATTTGATATTTTATGTACAGTATGTAATTTATATTTGGTGAAATTTGATATTTTATGTACAGTATATAATATATATTTAGTGTTCTTTCATACTTTATGTTCAGTACATATTACATATTTTGTGAAATTTGATATTTTATATACGTTATATAATATATATGGTGAAATTTGATATTTTATGTACAGTATATAATATGTATGTAGTGTACTTTCATATTTTATGTATAGTATATAATACATATTTGGTGAAATTTGATATTTTATGTACAGTTTATAATATATATTTCGTGAAATTTGATATTTTATGTACTGTATGTAATATATATTTGGTGAAATTTGATATTTTATGTACAGTATATAAAATATATTTAGTGTTCTTTCATACTTTATGTACACTATATAATACATATTTTGTGTAATTTGATATTTTATGTACAGTATATTACATATTTTTTGAAGTTTGATATTTTATGTAAGGTATAAACTATATATTTTGTGAAATGTGATATTTCATGTACAGTATATAATACATATGTAGTGTATTGTCATATTTTATGTACAGTATATATTACATATTTGGTGAAATTTGATATTATATGTACAGTATATAATATATATTTGGGGAAATTTGATATTTTATGTACAGTGTGTAATATATATTTGGTAAAATTTCATATTTTATGTACAGCATATAATATATATTTAGTGTTCTTTCATACTTTATGTACAGTATATAATATATATTTTGTGAAATTTGATATTATATGTACGTTATATAATATATATGGTGAAATTTGATATTTTATGTACAGTATATAATATATATTTGGTGAAATTTGATATTTCACATACAGTATGTAATATATATTTGTTGAAATTTGATATTTTATGTACAGTATATAATATATATTTAGTGCTCTTTCACACTTTCTGTACAGTATATAATACATATTTTGTGTAATTTGATATTTTATGTACAGTATATTATATATTTTTTGAAGTTTGATATTTTATGTACAGTATAAACTATATATTTGGTGAAATGTGATATTTCGTGTACAGTATATGAAATATATGTAGTGTACTGTCATATTTTATGTATAGTATATAATACATATTTGGTGAAATTTGATATTTTATGTTCAGTATATAATATATATTTGGTGAAATTAGATATTTTATGTAGAGTATATAATATATATTTGCTGAAATTTGATATTTTATGTACAGTATATAATATATATTTAGTGTTCTTTCATACTTTCTGTACAGTATATAATACATATTTTGTGTAATTTGATATTTTATGTACAGTATATTATATATTTTTTGAAGTTTGATATTTTATGTACAGTATTAACTATATACTTCGTGAAATGTGATATTTCATGTACAGTATATAATATATAGGAAGTGTACTGTCGTAATTTATGTATAGTATATAATACATATTTGGTGAAATTTGATATTTTATGTACAGTATATAATATATATTTGGTGAAATTAGATATTTTATGTACACTATATAATATATATTTGCTGAAATTTGATATTTTATGTACAGTATATAATATATATTTAGTGTTCTTTCATACTTTCTGTACAGTATATAATACATATTTTGTGTAATTTGATATTTTATGTACAGTATATTATATATTTTTTGAAGTTTGATATTTTATGTACAGTATAAACTATATATTTCGTGAAATGTGATATTTCGTGTACAGTATATAATATATATGTAGTGTATTGTCATATTTTATGTATAGTATATAATACATATTTGGTGAAATTTAATATTTTATGAAGAGTATATAATATATATTTGGTGTAATTTGATATTTTATGTACAGTATGTAATATATATTTGTTGAAATTTGATATTTTATGTACAGTATATAATATATATTTAGTGTTCTTTCATACTTTCTCCACAGTATATAATACATATTTTGTGTAATTTGATATTATATGTACAGTATATTATATATTTTTTGAAGTTTGATATTTTATGTACAGTATAAACTATATACTTGGTGAAATGTGATATTCCGTGTACTGTATATAATATATATGTAGTGTACTGTCATATTTTATGTATTGTATATAATACATATTTGGTGAAATTTGATATTTTATGTACAGTATATAATATATATTTGGTGAAATTTGATATTTTATGTACAGTATGTAATTTATATTTGGTTAAATTTGATATTTTATGTACAGTATATAATATATATTTAGTGTTCTTTCATACTTTATGTACAGTACATATTACATATTTTGTGAAATTTGATATTTTATGTACGTTATATAATATATATGGTGAAATTTGATATTTTATGTACAGTATATAATATGTATGTAGTGTACTTTCATATTTTATGTATAGTATATAATACATATTTGGTGAAATTTGATATTTTATGTACTGTTTATAATATATATTTTGTGAAATTTGATATTTTATGTACAGTATGTAATATATATTTGGTGAAATTTGATATTTTATGTACAGTATATAAAATATATTTAGTGTTATTTCATACTTTATGTACACTATATAATACATATTTTGTTTAATTTGATATTTTATGTACAGTATATTACATATTTTTTGAAGTTTGATATTTTATGTACAGTATAAACTATATATTTTGTGAAATGTGATATTTCGTGTACAGTATATAATATATATGTAGTGTATTGTCATATTTTATGTACAGTATATAATACATATTTGGTGAAATTTGATATTATATGTACAGTATATAATATATATTTGGGGAAATTTGATATTTTATGTACAGTGTCTAATATATATTTGGTAAAATTTGATATTTTATGTACAGCATACAATATATATTTAGTGTTCTTTCATACTTTATGTACAGTATATAATATATATTTTGTGAAATTTGATATCATATGTACGTTATATAATATATGGTGAAATTTGATATTTTATGTGCAGTATATAATATATATTTGGTGAAATTTCATATTTCACATACAGTATGTAATATATATTTGGTGAAATTTGATATTTTATGTACAGTATATAATATATATTTAGTGCTCTTTCATACTTTCTGTACTGTATATAATACATATTTTGTGTAATTTGATATTTTATGTACAGTATATTATATATTTTTTTAAGTTTGATATTTTATGTACAGTATAAACTATATATTTGGTGAAATGTGATATTTCGTGTACAGTATATAATATATATGTAGTGTATTGTCATATTTTATGTATAGTATATAATACATATTTGGTGAAATTTGATATTTTATGAAGAGTATATAATATATATTTGGTGTAAATTGATATTTTATGTACGGTATATAATATATATTTAGTGTTCTTTCATACTTTCTCTACAGTATATAATACGTATTTTGTGTAATTTGATATTATATGTAGAGTATATTATATATTTTTTGAAGTTTGATATTTTATGTACAGTATAAACTATATACTTGGTGAAATGTGATATTCCGTGTACAGTATATAATATATATGTAGTGTACTGTCATATTTTATGTATTGTATATAATACATATTTGGTGAAATTTGATATTTTATGTACAGTATATAATACAAACTTGGTGAAATTTGATATTTTATGTACAGTATGTAATTTATATTTGGTGAAATTTGTTATTTTATGTACAGTATATAATATATATTTAGTGTTCTTTCATACTTTATGTACAGTACATATTACATATTTTGTGAAATTTGATATTTTATGTACGTTATATAATATATATGGTGAAATTTGATATTTTATGTACAGTGTATAATATGTATGTAGTGTACTTTCATATTTTATGTATAGAATATAATACATATTTGGTGAAATTTGATATTTTATGAAGAGTATATAATATATATTTGGTGTAATTTGATATTTTATGTACAGTATGTAATACATATTTGTTGAAATTTGATATTTTCTGTACAATATATAATATATATTTAGTTTTCTTTCAAACTTTAAGTACAGTGTATAATACATATTTTGTGTAATTTGATATTTTATGTACAGTATACTATATTTTTTGAAGTTTGATATTTTTTGTACAGTATAATCTATATATTTGGTGAACTGTGATATTTCGTGTACAGTATATAATATATATGTAGTGTACTGTCATATTTTATGCATAGTATATAATACATATTTGGTGAAATTTGATGTTTTATGTACAGTATATAATATATGTTTAGTGTTCTTTCATACTTTTTGTACAGTATATAACATATATTTTGTGAAATTTGATATTTTATATATGTTATATAATATGTATGGTGAAATTTGATATTTTATGTACTGTATATAATATATATGTAGTGTACTTTCATATTTTATGTATAGTATATAATACATATTTGGTGAAATTTGATATTTTATGTACAGTATATAATATATATTTGGTGAACTTTGATATTTTACATACAGTATGTAATATGTATTTGGTGAAATTTGATATTTTATGTACAGTATATAATATATATTTATTGTTCTTTCATACTTTATGTACAGTACATATTACATATTTTGTGAAATTTGATATTTTATGTACGTTATATAATATATATGGTGAAATTTGATATTTTATGTACAGTATATAATATGTATGTAGTGTACTTTCATATTTTATGTATAGTATATAATACATATTTGGTGAAATTTGATATTTTATGTACTGTTTATAATATATATTTTGTGAAATTTGATATTTTATGTACAGTATGTAATATATATTTGGTGAAATTTGATATTTTATGTACAGTATATAAAATATATTTAGTGTTATTTCATACTTTATGTACACTATATAATACATATTTTGTTTAATTTGATATTTTATGTACAGTATATTACATATTTTTTGAAGTTTGATATTTTATGTACAGTATAAACTATATATTTTGTGAAATGTGATATTTCGTGTACAGTATATAATATATATGTAGTGTATTGTCATATTTTATGTACAGTATATAATACATATTTGGTGAAATTTGATATTATATGTACAGTATATAATATATATTTGGGGAAATTTGATATTTTATGTACAGTGTCTAATATATATTTGGTAAAATTTGATATTTTATGTACAGCATACAATATATATTTAGTGTTCTTTCATACTTTATGTACAGTATATAATATATATTTTGTGAAATTTGATATCATATGTACGTTATATAATATATGGTGAAATTTGATATTTTATGTGCAGTATATAATATATATTTGGTGAAATTTCATATTTCACATACAGTATGTAATATATATTTGGTGAAATTTGATATTTTATGTACAGTATATAATATATATTTAGTGCTCTTTCATACTTTCTGTACTGTATATAATACATATTTTGTGTAATTTGATATTTTATGTACAGTATATTATATATTTTTTTAAGTTTGATATTTTATGTACAGTATAAACTATATATTTGGTGAAATGTGATATTTCGTGTACAGTATATAATATATATGTAGTGTATTGTCATATTTTATGTATAGTATATAATACATATTTGGTGAAATTTGATATTTTATGAAGAGTATATAATATATATTTGGTGTAAATTGATATTTTATGTACGGTATATAATATATATTTAGTGTTCTTTCATACTTTCTCTACAGTATATAATACGTATTTTGTGTAATTTGATATTATATGTAGAGTATATTATATATTTTTTGAAGTTTGATATTTTATGTACAGTATAAACTATATACTTGGTGAAATGTGATATTCCGTGTACAGTATATAATATATATGTAGTGTACTGTCATATTTTATGTATTGTATAGAATACATATTTGGTGAAATTTGATATTTTATGTACAGTATATAATACAAACTTGGTGAAATTTGATATTTTATGTACAGTATGTAATTTATATTTGGTGAAATTTGTTATTTTATGTACAGTATATAATATATATTTAGTGTTCTTTCATACTTTATGTACAGTACATATTACATATTTTGTGAAATTTGATATTTTATGTACGTTATATAATATATATGGTGAAATTTGATATTTTATGTACAGTGTATAATATGTATGTAGTGTACTTTCATATTTTATGTATAGAATATAATACATATTTGGTGAAATTTGATATTTTATGAAGAGTATATAATATATATTTGGTGTAATTTGATATTTTATGTACAGTATGTAATACATATTTGTTGAAATTTGATATTTTCTGTACAATATATAATATATATTTAGTTTTCTTTCAAACTTTAAGTACAGTGTATAATACATATTTTGTGTAATTTGATATTTTATGTACAGTATACTATATTTTTTGAAGTTTGATATTTTTTGTACAGTATAATCTATATATTTGGTGAACTGTGATATTTCGTGTACAGTATATAATATATATGTAGTGTACTGTCATATTTTATGCATAGTATATAATATATATTTGGTGAAATTTGATGTTTTATGTACAGTATATAATATATGTTTAGTGTTCTTTCATAATTTTTGTACAGTATATAACATATATTTTGTGAAATTTGATATTTTATATATGTTATATAATATGTATGGTGAAATTTGATATTTTATGTACTGTATATAATATATATGTAGTGTACTTTCATATTTTATGTATAGTATATAATACATATTTGGTGAAATTTGATATTTTATGTACAGTATATAATATATATTTGGTGAACTTTGATATTTTACATACAGTATGTAATATGTATTTGGTGAAATTTGATATTTTATGTACAGTATATAATATATATTTATTGTTCTTTCATACTTTATGTACAGTACATATTACATATTTTGTGAAATTTGATATTTTATGTACGTTATATAATATATATGGTGAAATTTGATATTTTATGTACAGTATATAATATGTATGTAGTGTACTTTCATATTTTATGTATAGTATATAATACATATTTGGTGAAATTTGATATTTTATGTACTGTTTATAATATATATTTTGTGAAATTTGATATTTTATGTACAGTATGTAATATATATTTGGTGAAATTTGATATTTTATGTACAGTATATAAAATATATTTAGTGTTATTTCATACTTTATGTACACTATATAATACATATTTTGTTTAATTTGATATTTTATGTACAGTATATTACATATTTTTTGAAGTTTGATATTTTATGTACAGTATAAACTATATATTTTGTGAAATGTGATATTTCGTGTACAGTATATAATATATATGTAGTGTATTGTCATATTTTATGTACAGTATATAATACATATTTGGTGAAATTTGATATTATATGTACAGTATATAATATATATTTGGGGAAATTTGATATTTTATGTACAGTGTCTAATATATATTTGGTAAAATTTGATATTTTATGTACAGCATACAATATATATTTAGTGTTCTTTCATACTTTATGTACAGTATATAATATATATTTTGTGAAATTTGATATCATATGTACGTTATATAATATATGGTGAAATTTGATATTTTATGTGCAGTATATAATATATATTTGGTGAAATTTCATATTTCACATACAGTATGTAATATATATTTGGTGAAATTTGATATTTTATGTACAGTATATAATATATATTTAGTGCTCTTTCATACTTTCTGTACTGTATATAATACATATTTTGTGTAATTTGATATTTTATGTACAGTATATTATATATTTTTTTAAGTTTGATATTTTATGTACAGTATAAACTATATATTTGGTGAAATGTGATATTTCGTGTACAGTATATAATATATATGTAGTGTATTGTCATATTTTATGTATAGTATATAATACATATTTGGTGAAATTTGATATTTTATGAAGAGTATATAATATATATTTGGTGTAAATTGATATTTTATGTACGGTATATAATATATATTTAGTGTTCTTTCATACTTTCTCTACAGTATATAATACGTATTTTGTGTAATTTGATATTATATGTAGAGTATATTATATATTTTTTGAAGTTTGATATTTTATGTACAGTATAAACTATATACTTGGTGAAATGTGATATTCCGTGTACAGTATATAATATATATGTAGTGTACTGTCATATTTTATGTATTGTATAGAATACATATTTGGTGAAATTTGATATTTTATGTACAGTATATAATACAAACTTGGTGAAATTTGATATTTTATGTACAGTATGTAATTTATATTTGGTGAAATTTGTTATTTTATGTACAGTATATAATATATATTTAGTGTTCTTTCATACTTTATGTACAGTACATATTACATATTTTGTGAAATTTGATATTTTATGTACGTTATATAATATATATGGTGAAATTTGATATTTTATGTACAGTGTATAATATGTATGTAGTGTACTTTCATATTTTATGTATAGAATATAATACATATTTGGTGAAATTTGATATTTTATGAAGAGTATATAATATATATTTGGTGTAATTTGATATTTTATGTACAGTATGTAATACATATTTGTTGAAATTTGATATTTTCTGTACAATATATAATATATATTTAGTTTTCTTTCAAACTTTAAGTACAGTGTATAATACATATTTTGTGTAATTTGATATTTTATGTACAGTATACTATATTTTTTGAAGTTTGATATTTTATGTACAGTATAATCTATATACTTGGTGAACTGTGATATTTCGTGTACAGTATATAATATATATGTAGTGTACTGTCATATTTTATGCATAGTATATAATATATATTTGGTGAAATTTGATATTTTATGTACAGTATGTAATATATATTTGGTGAAATTTGATGTTTTATGTACAGTATATAATATATGTTTAGTGTTCTTTCATACTTTTTGTACAGTATATAACATATATTTTGTGAAATTTGATATTTTATATATGTTATATAATATGTATGGTGAAATTTGATATTTTATGTACTGTATATAATATATATGTAGTGTACTTTCATATTTTATGTATAGTATATAATACATATTTGGTGAAATTTTATATTTTATGTACAGTATATAATATATATTTGGTGAACTTTGATATTTTACATACAGTATGTAATATGTATTTGGTGAAATTTGATATTTTATGTACAGTATATAATATATATTTATTGTTCTTTCATACTTTATGTACAGTATATAATATATATTTTGTGAAATTTGATATTTTATGTACGTTATATAATATATATGGTGAAGTTTGATAATTTATGTACAGTATATAATATATATGTAGTGTACTTTCATATTTTATGTATAGTATATAATATATATTTGGTGAAATTTGATATTTTATGTACAGTATATAATATATATTTGGTGAAATTTGATATTTTACATACAGTATGTGATATATATTTGGTGAAATTTGATATTTTATGTACAGTATGTAATATATGTTTGGTGAAATTTGATATTTTACATAAAGTGTATAATATATATTTGGTGAAATTTGATATTTTATGTACAGTATGTAATATATATTTGGTGAAATTTGATATTTTATGTACGTTATATAATATATATGGTGAAATTTGATATTTTATGTACAGTATATCATATATGTAGTGTACTTTCATATTTTATGTACAGTATATAATACATATTTTGTGTAATTTGATATTTTATGTACAGTATATTATATATTTATTGAAATTTGATATTTTATGTACAGTATAAACTATATATTTCGTGAAATGTGATATTTCGTGTACAGTATATAATATATACGTAGTGTACTGTCATATTTTATGTATAGTATATAATATATATTTGGTGAAATTTGATATTTTATGTACAGTATGTAATATATATTTGGTGAAATTTGATATTTTATGTACAGTATGTAATATATACTTGGTGAAATTTGATATTTTATGTACAGCATAAAATATATATTTAGTGTTCTTTCATACTTTATGTGCAGTATATAATATATATTTTGTGAAATTTGATATTTTATGTAAGTTATATAATATATATGTTGAAATTTGATATTTTATGTACAGCATGTAATATATATGTAGTGTACTTTCATATTTTATGTATAGTATATAATACATATTTGGTGAAATTTGATATTTTATGTACAGTATATAATATATATTTGGTGAAATTTGAAATTTTACATACAGTATGTAATATATATTTCGTGAAATTTGGTATTTTATGTACAGCATATAATATATATGTAGTGTACTTTCATATTTTATGTATAGTATATAATACATATTTGGTGAAATTTGATATTTTATTTACAGGATGTAATATATATTTGGTGAAATTTGATATTTTATGTACAGTATATAATACATATTTAGTGTTCTTTCATACTTTATGTACAGTAGGTTATATATATTTTGTGAAATTTGATATTTTATGTACGTTATATAATATATGGTGAAATTTGATATTTTATGTACAGCATATAATATTTATGAAGTGTACTTTCATATTTTATGTATAGTATATAATATATATTTGGTGAAATTTGATATTGTATGTACAGTATGTAATATATATTTGGTGAAATTTGATGTTTTACATACAGTATGTAATGTATATTTGGTGAAATTTGATATTTTATGTACAGTATGTAATATATATTTGGTGAAATTTGATATATTATGTACAGAATATAATATATAATTATTTTTCTTTCATACTTTAAGTACAGTATATAATATATATTTTGTGAAATTTGATATTATATGTACGTTATATAATATAGATTGTGAAATTTGGTATTTTATGTACAGTATATAATATATATTAGGTGAAATTTGATATTTTTTGAACAGTATATAATATATATTTGGTGAAATTTGATATTTTATATACAGTATATAATGTATATTTAGTGTTCTTTCATACTTTCTGTACAGTATATAATACATATTTTGTGTAATTTGATATTTTATGTACAGTATATTATATATTTTTTGAAGTTTGATATTTTATGTACAGTATAAACTATATATTTGGTGAAAAGTGATATATCGTGTACAGTATATAATGTATATGTAGTCTACTGTTATATTTTATGTATAGTATATAATACATATTTGGTGAAATTTCATATTTCATGTACAATATATAATATATATTTGGTGAAATTAGATATTTTATGTATAGTATGTAATATATATTTGTTGAAATTTGATATTTTATGTACAGTATATAAGATATATTTAGTGTTCTTTCATACTTTATATACAGTGTATAATATATATTTTGTGAAATTTGATATTTTATGTAAGTTATATAATATATATGTTGAAATTTGATATTTTATGTACAGTATATAATATATATGTAGTGTACTTTCATATTTAATGTATAGTATATAATACATATTTGGTGAAATTTGATATTTTATGTACAGTATATAATATATATTTGGTGAAATTTGATATTTTACAGACAGTATGTGATATATATTTGGTGAAATTTGATATTTTATGTACAGTATGTAATATATATTTGGTGAAATTTGATATTCTACAGAAAGTGTATAATATATATTTGGTGTAATCTGATATTTTATGTACAGTATATAATATATATTTGGTGAAATTTGATATTTTATGTACAGTATATAATATATATGTAGTGTTCTTCCATACTTTATGTACAGTATATAATACATATTTTGTGTAATTTGACATTTTATGTACAGTATATTATATATTTTTTGAAGTTTGTTATTTTATGTACAGTATAAAATATATATTTAGTGAAATGTGATATTTCGTGTACAGTATATAATATAAATGTAGTGTACTGTCATATTTTATGTATAGTATATAATACATATTTGGTGAAATTTGATATTTTATGTACAGTATATAATATGTATTTAGTGAAATTTGATATTTTATGTACAGTATGTAATTTAAATTTGGTGAAATTTGATATTTTATGTACAGTATATAATATATATTTAGTGTTCTTTCATACTTTATGTACAGTACATATTACATATTTTGTGAAATTTGATATGTTATGTACGTTATATAATATATATGGTGAAATTTGGTATTTTATGTACAGTATATAAAATATATTTAGTGTTCTTTCATACTTTATGTACACTATATAATACATATTTTGTGTAATTTGATATTTCATGTACAGTATATTACATATTTTTTGAAGTTTGATATTTTATGTACAGTATAAACTATATATTTTGTGAAATGTGATATTTCGTGTACAGTATATAATATATATGTAGTGTATTGTCATATTTTATGTACAGTATATAATACATATTTGGTGAAATTTGATATTATATGTATAGTATATAATATATATTTGGGGAAATCTGATATTTTATGTACAGTGTGTAATATATATTTGGTAAAATTTGATATTTTATGTACAGCATATAATATATATTTAGTGTTCTTTCATACTTTATGTACAGTATATAATATATATTTTGTGAAATTTGATATTATATGTACGTTATATAATATATATGGTGAAATTTGATATTTTATGAACAGTATATAATATATATTTGGTGAAATTTGATATTTCACATACAGTATGTAATATATATTTGGGGAAATTTGATATTTTATGTACAGTATATAATATATATTTAGTGCTCTTTCATACTTTCTGTACAGTATATAATACATATTTTGTGTAATTTGATATTTTATGTACAGTATATTATATATTTTTTGAAGTTTGATATTTTATGTACAGTATAAACTATATACTTCGTGAAATGTGATATTTCGTGTACAGTATATAATATATATGTAGTGTACTTTCATATTTTATGTATAGTATATAATACATATTTGGTGAAATTTGATATTTTATGTACAGTATATAATATATATTTGGTGAAATTTGACATTTTACATACAGTATGTAATATACATTTGGTGAAATTTGATATTTTATGTACAGTATATAATATATATTTAGTGTTCTTTCATACTTTCTGTACAGTATATAATACATATTTTGTGTAATTTGATATTTTCTGTACAGTATATTATATATTTTTTGAAGTATGATATTTTATGTACAGTATAAACTATATATTTGGTGAAATGTGATATTTCGTGTACAGTATATAAAATATATGTAGTGTACTGTCATATTTTATGTATAGTATATAACACATATTTGGTGAAATTTGATATTTTATGTACAGTGTATAATATATATTTGGAGAAATTAGATATTTTATGTACAGTATATAATATATATTTGCTGAAATTTGATATTTTATGTACAGTATATAATATATATTTAGTGTTCTTTCATACTTTCTGTACAGTATATAATACATATTTTGTGTAATTTGATATTTTATGTACAGTATATTATATATTTTTTGAAGTTTGATATTTTATGTACAGTATAAACTATATACTTCGTGAAATGTGATATTTCGTGTACAGTATATAATATATATGTAGTGTACTGTCGTAATTTATGTATAGTATATAATACATATTTGGTGAAATTTGATATTTTATGTACAGTATATAATATATATTTGGTGAAATTAGATATTTTATGTACAGTATGTAATATGTATTTGGTGAAATTTGATATTTTATGTACAGTATATAATACATATTTGGTGAAATTTGATATTATATGTACAGTATATAATATATATTTGGGGAAATTTGATATTTTATGTACAGTGTGTAATATATATTTGGTAAAATTTGATATTTTATGTACAGCATATAATATATATTTAGTGTTCTTTCATACTTTATGTACAGTATATAATATATATTTTGTGAAATTTGATATTATATTTACGTTATATAATATATATGGTGAAATTTGATATTTTATGTACAGTATATAATATATATTTGGTGAAATTTTATATTTCACATACAGTATGTAATATATATTTGGTGAAATTTGATATTTTATGTACAGTATATAAAATATATTTAGTGTTCTTTCATACTTTATGTACACTATAAAATACATATTTTGTGTAATTTGATATTTTATGTACAGTATATTACATATTTTTTGAAGTTTGATATTTTATGTACAGTATAAACTATATATTTTGTGAAATGTGATATTTCGTGTACAGTATATAATATATATGTAGTGTATTGTCATATTTTATGTACAGTATATAATACATATTTGGTGCAATTTGTTATTTTATGTACAGTATATAATATATATTTGGTGAAATTAGATATTTTATGTAGAGTATATAATATATATTTGCTGAAATTTGATATTTTATGTACAGTATATAATATATATTTAGTGTTCTTTCATACTTTCCGTACAGTATATAATACATATTTTGTGTAATTTGATATTTTATGTACAGTATATTATATATTTTTTGAAGTTTGATATTTTATGTACAGTATAAACTATATACTTCGTGAAAAGTGATATTTCGTGTACGGTATATAATATATAGGTAGTGTACTGTCGTAATTTATGTATAGTATATAATACATATTTGGTGAAATTTGATATTTTATGTACAGTATATAATATATATTTGGTGAAATTAGATATTTTATGTACAGTATATAATACAAATTTGCTGAAATTTGATAATTTATGTACAGCATATAATATACATTTAGTGTTCTTTCATACTTTCTGTACAGTATATAATACATATTTTGTGTAATTTGATATTTTATGTACAGTATATTATATATTTTTTGAAGTTTGATATTTTATGTACAGTATAAACTATATATTTCGTGAAATGTGATATTTCGTGTACAGTATATAATATATATGTAGTGTATTGTCATATTTTATGTATAGTATATAATACATATTTGGTGAAATTTGATATTTTATGAAGAGTATATAATATATATTTGGTGAAATTTGATATTTTATGTACAGAATGTAATATATATTTGTTGAAATTTGATATTTTATGTACAGTATATAATATATATTTAGTGTTCTTTCATACTTTCTCTACAGTATATAATACATATTTTGTGTAATTTGATATTATATGTACAGTATATTATATATTTTTTGAAGTTTGATATTTTATGTTCAGTATAAACTATATACTTGGTGAAATGTGATATTCCGTGTACAGTATATAATATATATGTAGTGTACTGTCATATTTTATGTATTGTATATAATACATATTTGGTGAAACTTGATATTTTATGTACAGTATATAATATGTATTTGGTGAAATTTGATATTTTATGTACAGTATGTAATTTATATTTGCTGAAATTTGATATTTTATGTATAGTATATAATATATATTTAGTGTTCTTTCATACTTTCTGTACAGTATATAATACATATTTTGTGTAATTTGATATTTTATGTACAGTATATTATATATTTTTTGAAGTTTGATATTTTATGTACAGTATAAACTATATACTTCACGAAATGTGATATTTCGTGTACAGTATATAATATATATGTAGTGTACTGTCGTAATTTATGTATAGTATATAATACATATTTGGTGAAATTTGATATTTTATGTACAGTGTATAATATATATTTGGTGAAATTGGATATTTTATGTACTGTATATAATATATATTTGCTGAAATTTGATATTTTATGTACAGTATATAATATATATTTAGTGTTCTTTCATACATTCTGTAGAGTATATAATACATATTTTGTGTAATTTGATATTATATGTACAGTATATTATATATTTTTTGAAGTTTGATATTTTATGTACAGTATAAACTATATACTTGGTGAAATGTGATATTCCGTGTACAGTATATAATATATATGTAGTGTACTGTCATATTTTATGTATTGTATATAATACATATTTGGTGAAACTTGATATTTTATGTACAGTATATAATATGTATTTGGTGAAATTTGATATTTTATGTACAGTATGTAATTTATATTTGGTGAAATTTGATATTTTATGTACAGTATATAATATATATTTGGTGTTCTTTCATACTTTATGTTCAGTACATATTACATATTTTGTGAAATTTGATATGTTATGTAAGTTATATAATATATATGGTGAAATTTGATATTTTATGTACAGTATATTGTATGTATGTAGTGTACTTTCATATTTTATGTATAGTATATAATACATATTTGGTGAAATTTGATATTTTATGTACAGTTTATAATATATATTTCGTGAAATTTGATATTTTATGTACAGTATGTAATATATATTTGGTGAAATTTGGTATTTTATGTACAGTATATAAAATATATTTAGTGTTCTTTCATACTTTATGTACACTATATAATACATATTTTGTGTAATTTGATATTTCGTGTACAGTATATTACATATTTTTTGAAGTTTGATATTTTATGTACAGTATAAACTATATATTTTGTGAAATGTGATATTTCGTGTACAGTATATAATATATATGTAGTGTATTGTCATATTTTATGTACAGTATATAATACATATTTGGTAAAATTTGATATTATATGTATAGTATATAATATATATTTGGGGAAATCTGATATTTTATGTACAGTGTGTAATATATATTTGGTAAAATTTGATATTTTATGTACAGCATATAATATATATTTAGTGTTCTTTCATACTTTATGTACAGTATATAATATATATTTTGTGAAATTTGATATTATATGTACGTTATATAATATATATGGTGAAATTTGATATTTCATGTACAGTATATAATATATATTTGGTGAAATTTTATATTTCACATACAGTATGTAATATATATTTGGTGAAATTTGATATTTTATGTACAGTATATAGTATATATTTAGTGCTCTTTCATACTTTCTGTACAGTATATAATACATATTTTGTGTAATTTGATATTTTATGCACAGTATATTGTATATTTTTTGAAGTTTGATATTTTATGTACAGTATAAACTATATACTTCGTGAAATGTGATATTTCGCGTACAGTATATAATATATATGTAGTGTACTGTCGTAATTTATGTATAGTATATAATACATATTTGGTGAAATTTGATATTTTATGTACAGTATATAATATATATTTGGTGAAATTAGATATTTTATGTAGAGTATATAATATATATTTGCTGAAATTTGATATTTTATGTACAGTATATAATATATATTTAGTGTTCTTTCATACTTTCTGTACAGTATATAATACATATTTTGTGTAATTTGATATTTTATGTACAGTATATTATATATTTTTTGAAGTTTGATATTTTATGTACAGTATAAACTATATACTACGTGAAATGTGATATTTCGTGTACAGTATATAATATATATGTAGTGTACTGTCGTAATTTATGTATAGTATATAATACATATTTGGTGAAATTTGATATTTTATGTACAGTGTATAAAATATATTTGGTGAAATTAGATATTTTATGTACTGTATATAATATATATTTGCTGAAATTTGATATTTTATGTACAGTATATAATATATATTTAGTGTTCTTTCGTACATTCTGTAGAGTATATAATACATATTTTGTGTAATTTGATATTATATGTACAGTATATTATATATTTTTTGAAGTTTGATATTTTATGTACAGTATAAACTATATACTTGGTGAAATGTGATATTCCGTGTACAGTATATAATATATATGTAGTGTACTGTCATATTTTATGTATTGTATATAATACATATTTGGTGAAATTTGATATTTTATGTACAGTGTATAATATGTATTTGGTGAAATTTGATATTTTATGTACAGTATGTAATTTATATTTGGTGAAATTTGATATTTTATGTACAGTATATAATATATATTTAGTGTTCTTTCATACTTTATGTACAGTACATATTACATATTTTGTGAAATTTGATATGTTATGTACGTTATATAATATATATGGTTAAATTTGATATTTTATTTACAGTATATAATATGTATGTAGTGTACTTTCATATTTTATGTATAGTATATAAAACATATTTGGTGAAATTTGATATTTTGTGTACAGTTTATAATATATATTTTGTGAAATTTGATATTTTATGTACAGTATGTAATATATATTTGGTGAAATTTGATATTTTATGTACAGTATATAAAATATATTTAGTGTTCTTTCATACTTTATGTACACTATATAATACATATTTTGTGTAATTTGATATTCCATGTATAGTATATTACATATTTTTTGAAGTTTGATATTTTATGTACAGTATAAACTATATATTTTGTGAAATGTGATATTTCGTGTACAGTATATAATATATATGTAGTGTATTGTCATATTTTATGTACAGTATATAATACATATTTGGTGAAATTTGATATTATATGTATAGTATATAATATATATTTGGGGAAATCTGATATTTTATGTACAGTGTGTAATATATATTTGGTAAAATTTGATATTTTATGTACAGCATATAATACATATTTAGTGTTCTTTCATACTTTATGTACAGTATATAATATATATTTTGTGAAATTTGATATTATATGTACGTTATATAATACATATGGTGAAATTTGATATTTTATGTACAGTATATAATATATATTTGGTGAAATTTGATATTTCACATACACTATGTAATATATATTTGGGGAAATTTGATATTTTATTTACAGTATATAATATATATTTAGTGCTCTTTCATACTTTCTGTACAGTATATAATACATATTTTGTGTAATTTGATATTTTATGTACAGTATATTATATATTTTTTGAAGTTTGATATTTTATGTACAGTATATAATATATATTTGGTGAAATTAGATATTTTATGTAGAGTATATAATATATATTTGCTGAAATTTGATATTTTATGTACAGTATATAATATATATTTAGTGTTCTTTCATACTTTATGTACAGTATATAATACATATTTTGTGTAATTTGATATTTTATGTACAGTATATTATATATTTTTTGAAGTTTGATATTTTATGTACAGTATAAACTATATACTTCGTGAAATGTGATATTTCGTGTACAGTATATAATATATATGTAGTGTACTGTCGTAATTTATGTATAGTATATAATACATATTTGGTGAAATTTGATATTTTATGTACAGTATATAATATATATTTGGTGAAATTAGATATTTTATGTACAGTATATAATATATATTTGCTGAAATTTGATATTTTATGTACAGTATATAATATATATTTAGTGTTCTTTCATACTTTCTGTACAGTATATAATACATATTTTGTGTAATTTGATATTTTATGTACAGTATATTATATATTTTTTGAAGTTTGATATTTTATGTACAGTATAAACTATATATTTGGTGTAATGTGATATTTCGTGTACAGTATATAAAATATATGTAGTGTACTGTCATATTTTGTGTATAGTATATAACACATATTTGGTGAAATTTGATATTATATGTACAGTATATAATATATATTTGGGGAAATTTGATATTTTATGTACAGTGTGTAATATATATTTGGTAAAATTTGATATTTTATGTACAGCATATAATATATATTTAATGTTGTTTCATGCTTTATGTACTGTATATAATATATATTTTGTGAAATTTGATATTATATGTACGTTATATAATATATATGGTGAAATTTGATATTTTATGTACAGTATAGAATATATATTTGTTGAAATTTGATATTTCACATACAGTATGTAATATAAATTTGGTGAAATTTGATATTTTAAGTACAGTATATAATACATATTTAGTGCTGTTTCATACTTTCTGTACAGTATATAATACATATTTTGTGTAATTTGATATTTTATGTACAGTATATTATATATTTTTTGAAGTTTAATATTTTATGTACAGTATAAACTATATATTTGGTGAAATGTGATATTTCGTGTACAGTATATAAAATATATGTAGTGTACTGTCATATTTTATGTATAGTATATAATACATATTTGGTGAAATTTGATATTTTATGTACAGTATGTAATATATATTTGGTGAAATTAGATATTTTATGTAGAGTATATAATATATATTTGCTGAAATTTGATATTTTATGTACAGTATATAATATATATTTAGTGTTCTTTCATACTTTCTGTACAGTATATAATACATATTTTGTGTAATTTGATATTTTATGTACAGTATATTATATATTTTTTGAAGTTTGATATTTTATGTACAGTATAAAGTATATACTTCGTGAAATGTGATATTTCGTGTACAGTATATAATACATATGTAGTGTACTTTCATATTTTATGTATAGTATATAATACATATTTGGTGAAATTTGATATTTTATGTACAGTATATAATATATATTTGGTGAAATTTGACATTTTACATACAGTATGTAATATACATTTGGTGAAATTTGATATTTTATGTACAGTATATAATATATATTTAGTGTTCTTTCATACTTTCTGTACAGTATATAATACATATACTGTGTAATTTGATATTTTCTGTACAGTATATTATATATTTTTTGAATTATGATATTTTATGTACAGTATAAACTATATATTTGGTGAAATGTGATATTCCGTGTACAGTATATAATATATATGTAGTGTACTGTCATATTTTATGTATTGTATATAATACATATTTGGTGAAATTTGATATTTTATGTACAGTATATAATATGTATTTGGTGAAATTTGATATTTTATGTACAGTATGTAATTTGTATTTGGTGAAATTTGATATTTTATGTACAGTATATAATATATATTTAGTGTTCTTTCATACTTTATGTACAGTACATATTACATATTTTGTGAAATTTGATATGTTATGTACGTTATATAATATATATGGTGAAATTTGATATTTTATGTACAGTATATAATATGTATGTAGTGTACTTTCATATTTTATGTATAGTATATAATACATATTTGGTGAAATTTGATATTTTATGTACAGTTTATAATATATATTTTGTGAAATTTGATATTTTATGTACAGTATGTCATATATATTTGGTGAAATTTGGTATTTTATGTACAGTATATAAAATATATTTAGTGTTCTTTCATACTTTATGTACACTATATAATACATATTTTGTGTAATTTGATATTTCATGTACAGTATATTACATATTTTTTGAAGTTTGATATTTTATGTACAGTATAAACTATATATTTTGTGAAATGTGATATTTCGTGTACAGTATATAATATATATGTAGTGTATTGTCATATTTTATGTACAGTATATAATACATATTTGGTGAAATTTGATATTATATGTACAGTATATAATATATATTTGGGGAAATTTGATATTTTATGTACAGTGTGTAATATATATTTGGTAAAATTTGATATTTTATGTACAGCATATAATATATATTTAGTGTTGTTTCATGCTTTATGTACTGTATATAATATATATTTTGTGAAATTTGATATTATATGTACGTTATATAATATATATGGTGAAATTTGATATTTTATGTACAGTATAGAATATATATTTGTTGAAATTTGATATTTCACATACAGTATGTAATATAAATTTGGTGAAATTTGATATTTTAAGTACAGTATATAATACATATTTAGTGCTGTTTCATACTTTCTGTACAGTATATAATACATATTTTGTGTAATTTGATATTTTATGTACAGTATATTATATATTTTTTGAAGTTTAATATTTTATGTACAGTATAAACTATATATTTGGTGAAATGTGATATTTCGTGTACAGTATATAAAATATATGTAGTGTACTGTCATATTTTATGTATAGTATATAATACATATTTGGTGAAATTTGATATTTTATGTACAGTATGTAATATATATTTGGTGAAATTAGATATTTTATGTAGAGTATATAATATATATTTGCTGAAATTTGATATTTTATGTACAGTATATAATATATATTTAGTGTTCTTTCATACTTTCTGTACAGTATATAATACATATTTTGTGTAATTTGATATTTTATGTACAGTATATTATATATTTTTTGAAGTTTGATATTTTATGTACAGTATAAACTATATACTTCGTGAAATGTGATATTTCGTGTACAGTATATAATACATATGTAGTGTACTTTCATATTTTATGTATAGTATATAATACATATTTGGTGAAATTTGATATTTTATGTACAGTATATAATATATATTTGGTGAAATTTGACATTTTACATACAGTATGTAATATACATTTGGTGAAATTTGATATTTTATGTACAGTATATAATATATATTTAGTGTTCTTTCATACTTTCTGTACAGTATATAATACATATACTGTGTAATTTGATATTTTCTGTACAGTATATTATATATTTTTTGAATTATGATATTTTATGTACAGTATAAACTATATATTTGGTGAAATGTGATATTTCGTGTACAGTATATAATATATATGTAGTGTACTGTCATATTTTATGTATTGTATATAATACATATTTGGTGAAAGTTGATATTTTATGTACAGTATATAATATGTATTTGGTGAAATTTGATATTTTATGTACAGTATGTAATTTGTATTTGGTGAAATTTGATATTTTATGTACAGTATATAATATATATTTAGTGTTCTTTCATACTTTATGTACAGTACATATTACATATTTTGTGAAATTTGATATGTTATGTACGTTATATAATATATATGGTGAAATTTGATATTTTATGTACAGTATATAATATGTATGTAGTGTACTTTCATATTTTATGTATAGTATATAATACATATTTGGTGAAATTTGATATTTTATGTACAGTTTATAATATATATTTTGTGAAATTTGATATTTTATGTACAGTATGTAATATATATTTGGTGAAATTTGGTATTTTATGTACAGTATATAAAATATATTTAGTGTTCTTTCATACTTTATGTACACTATATAATACATATTTTGTGTAATTTGATATTTCATGTACAGTATATTACATATTTTTTGAAGTTTGATATTTTATGTACAGTATAAACTATATATTTTGTGAAATGTGATATTTCGTGTACAGTATATAATATATATGTAGTGTATTGTCATATTTTATGTACAGTATATAATACATATTTGGTAAAATTTGATATTATATGTATAGTATATAATATATATTTGGGGAAATCTGATATTTTATGTACAGTGTGTAATATATATTTGGTAAAATTTGATATTTTATGTACAGCATATAATATATATTTAGTGTTCTTTCATACTTTATGTACAGTATATAATATATATTTTGTGAAATTTGATATTATATGTACGTTATATAATATATATGGTGAAATTTGATATTTCATGTACAGTCTATAATATATATTTGGTGAAATTTTATATTTCACATACAGTATGTAATATATATTTGGTGAAATTTGATATTTTATGTACAGTATATAATATATATTTAGTGCTCTTTCATACTTTCTGTACAGTATATAATACATATTTTGTGTAATTTGATATTTTATGTACAGTATATTGTATATTTTTTGAAGTTTGATATTTTATGTACAGTATAAACTATATACTTCGTGAAATGTGATATTTCGTGTACAGTATATAATATATATGCAGTGTACTGTCGTAATTTATGTATAGTATATAATACATATTTGGTGAAATTTGATATTTTATGTACAGTATATAATATATATTTGGTGAAATTAGATATTTTATGTAGAGTATATAATATATATTAGCTGAAATTTGATATTTTATGTACAGTATATAATATATATTTAGTGTTCTTTCATACTTTATGTACAGTATATAATACATATTTTGTGTAATTTGATATTTTATGTACAGTATATTATATATTTTTTGAAGTTTGATATTTTATGTACAGTATAAACTATATACTACGTGAAATGTGATATTTCGTGTACAGTATATAATATATATGTAGTGTACTGTCGTAATTTATGTATAGTATATAATATATATTTGGTGAAATTTGATATTTTATGTACAGTGTATAATATATATTTGGTGAAATTAGATATTTTATGTACTGTATATAATATATATTTGCGGAAATTTGATATTTTATGTACAGTATATAATATATATTTAGTGTTCTTTCATACATTCTCTACAGTATATAATACATATTTTGTGTAATTTGATATTATATGTACAGTATATTATATATTTTTTGAAGTTTGATATTTTATGTACAGTATAAACTATATACTTGGTGAAATGTGATATTCCGTGTACAGTATATAATATATATGTAGTGTACTGTCATATTTTATGTATAGTATATAATACATATTTGGTGAAATTTGATATTTTATGTACAGTATATAATATGTATTTGGTGAAATTTGATATTTTATGTACAGTATGTAATTTATATTTGGTGAAATTTGATATTTTATGTACAGTATATAATATATATTTAGTGTTCTTTCATTCTTTATGTACAGTACATATTACATATTTTGTGAAATTTGATATGTTATGTACGTTATATAATATATATGGTTAAATTTGATATTTTATTTACAGTATATAATATGTATGTACTGTACTTTCATATTTTATGTATAGTATATAAAACATGTTTGGTGAAATTTGATATTTTATGTTCAGTTTATAATATATATTTTGTGAAATTTGATATTTTATGTACAGTATGTAATATATATTTGGTGAAATTTGATATTTTATGTACAGTATATAAAATATATTTAGTGTTCTTTCATACTTTATGTACACTATATAATACATATTTTGTGTAATTTGATATTCCATGTACAGTATATTACATATTTTTTGAAGTTTGATATTTTATGTACAGTATAAACTATATATTTTGTGAAATGTGATATTTCGTGTACAGTATATAATATATATGTAGTGTATTGTCATATTTTATGTACAGTATATAATACATATTTGGTGAAATTTGATATTATATGTATAGTATATAATATATATTTGGGGAAATCTGATATTTTATGTACAGTGTGTAATATATATTTGGTAAAATTTGATATTTTATGTACAGCATATAATATATATTTAGTGTTCTTTCATACTTTATGTACAGTATACAATATATATTTTGTGAAATTTGATATTATATGTACGTTATATAATTCATATGGTGAAATTTGATATTTTATGTACAGTATATAATATATATTTGGTGAAATTTGATATTTCACATACAGTATGTAATATATATTTGGGGAAATTTGATATTTTATTTACAGTATATAATATATATTTAGTGCTCTTTCATACTTTCTGTACAGTATATAATACATATTTTGTGTAATTTGATATTTTATGTACAGTATATTATATATTTTTTGAAGTTTGATATTTTATGTACAGTATATAATATATATTTGGTGAAATTAGATATTTTATGTAGAGTATATAATATATATTTGCTGAAATTTGATATTTTATGTACAGTATATAATATATATTTAGTGTTCTTTCATACTTTATGTACAGTATATAATACATATTTTGTGTAATTTGATATTTTATGTACAGTATATTATATATTTTTTGAAGTTTGATATTTTATGTACAGTATAAACTGTATACTTCGTGAAACGTGATATTTCGTGTACAGTATATAATATATATGTAGTGTACTGTCGTAATTTATGTATAGTATATAATACATATTTGGTGAAATTTGATATTTTATGTACAGCATATAATATATATTTAGTGTTGTTTCATGCTTTATGTACTGTATATAATATATATTTTCTGAAATTTGATATTATATGTACGTTATATAATATATATGGTGAAATTTGATATTTTATGTACAGTATGTAATATAAATTTGGTGAAATTTGATATTTTAAGTACAGTATATAATATATATTTAGTGCTCTTTCATACTTTCTGTACAGTATATAATACATATTTTGTGTAATTTGATATTTTATGTACAGTATATTATATTTTTTTGAAGTTTAATATTTTATGTACAGTATAAACTATATATTTGGTGAAATGTGATATTTCGTGTACAGTATATAAAATATATGTAGTGTACTGTCATATTTTATGTATAGTATATAATACATATTTGGTGAAATTTGATATTTTATATACAGTATGTAATATATATTTGGTGAAATTAGATATTTTATGTAGAGTATATAATATATATTTGCTGAAATTTGATATTTTATGTACAGTATATAATATATATTTAGTGTTCTTTCATACTTTCTGTACAGTATATAATACATATTTTGTGTAATTTGATATTTTATGTACAGTATATTATATATTTTTTGAAGTTTGATATTTTATGTACAGTATAAACTATATACTTCGTGAAATGTGATATTTCGTGTACAGTATATAATATATATGTAGTGTACTTTCATATTTTATGTATAGTATATAATACATATTTGGTGAAATTTGATATTTTATGTACAGTATATAATATATATTTGGTGAAATTTGACATTTTACATACAGTATGTAATATACATTTGGTGAAATTTGATATTTTATGTACAGTATATAATATATATTTAGTGTTCTTTCATACTTTCTGTACAGTATATAATATATATTCTGTGTAATTTGATATTTTCTGTACAGTATATTATATATTTTTTGAAGTATGATATTTTATGTACAGTATAAACTATATATTTGGTGAAATGTGATATTTCGTGTACAGTATATAATATATATGTAGTGTACTGTCATATTTTATGTATTGTATATAATACATATTTGGTGAAATTTGATATTTTATGTACAGTATATAATATGTATTTGGTGAAATTTGATATTTTATGTACAGTATGTAATTTGTATTTGGTGAAATTTGATATTTTATGTACAGTATATAATATATATTTAGTGTTCTTTCATACTTTATGTACAGTACATATTACATATTTTGTGAAATTTGATGTGTTATCTACGTTATATAATATATATGGTGAAATTTGATATTTTACGTACAGTATATAATATGTATGTAGTGTACTTTCATATTTTATGTATAGTATATAATACATATTTGGTGAAATTTGATATTTTATGTACAGTTTATAATATATATTTTGTGAAATTTGATATTTTATGTACAGTATGTAATATATATTTGGTGAAATTTGATATTTTATGTACAGTTTATAATATATATTTCGTGAAATTTGATATTTTATGTACAGTATGTAATCTATATTTGGTGAAATTTGATATTTTATGTACAGTATATAAAATATATTTAGTGTTCTTTCCTACTTTATGTACACTATATAATACATATTTTGTGTAATTTGATATTTCATGTACAGTATATTACATATTTTTTGAAGTTTGATATTTTATGTACAGTATAAACTATATATTTTGTGAAATGTGATATTTCGTGTACAGTATATAATATATATGTAGTGTATTGTCATATTTTATGTACAGTATATAATACATATTTGGTAAAATTTGATATTATATGTATAGTATATAATATATATTTGGGGAAATCTGATATTTTATGTACAGTGTGTAATATATATTTGGTAAAATTTGATATTTTATGTACAGCATATTATATATTTAGTGTTCTTTCATACTTTATGTACAGTATATAATATATATTTTGGGAAATTTGATATTATATGTACGTTATATAATATATATGGTGAAATTTGATATTTCATGTACAGTATATAATATATATTTGGTGAAATTTTATATTTCACATAGAGTATGTAATATATATTTGGTGAAATTTGATATTTTATGTACAGTATATAATATATATTTAGTGCTCTTTCATACTTTCTGTACAGTATATAATACATATTTTGTGTTATTTGATATTTTATGTACAGTATATTATATATTTTTTGAAGTTTGATATTTTATGTACAGTATAAACTATATATTTGGTGAAATGTGATATTTCGTGTACAGTATATAAAATATATGTAGGGTACTGTCATATTTTATGTATAGCATATAATACATATTTGGTGAAATTTGATATTTTATGTACAGTATATAATATATATTTGGTGAAATTAGATATTTTATGTAGAGTATATAATATATATTTGCTGAAATTTGATATTTTATGTACAGTATATAATATATATTTAGTGTTCTTTCATACTTTCTGTACAGTATATAATACATATTTTGTGTAATTTGATATTTTATGTACAGTATATTATATATTTTTTGAAGTTTGATATTTTATGTACAGTATAAACTATATACTTCGTGAAATGTGATATTTCGTGTACAGTATATAATATATACGTAGTGTACTGTCGTAATTTATGTATAGTATATAATACATATTTGGTGAAATTTGATATTTTATGTACAGTGTATAATATATATTTGGTGAAATTAGATATTTTATGTACTGTATATAATATATATTTGCTGAAATTTGATATTTTATGTACAGTATATAATATATATTTAGTGTTCTTTCATACTTTCTGTACAGTATATAATACATATTTTGTGTAATTTGATATTATATGTACAGTATATTATATATTTTTTGAAGTTTGATATTTTATGTACAGTATAAACTATATACTTGGTGAAATGTGATATTCCGTGTACAGCATATAATATATATGTAGTGTACTGTCATATTTTATGTATTGTATATAATACATATTTGGTGAAATTTGATATTTTATGTACAGTATATAATATGTATTTGGTGAAATTTGATATTTTATGTACAGTATGTCATTTATATTTGGTGAAATTTGATATTTTATGTACAGTATATAATATATATTTAGTGTTCTTTCATACTTTATGTACAGTACATATTACATATTTTGTGAAATTTGATATGTTATGTACGTTATATAATATATATGGTGAAATTTGATATTTTATGTACAGTATATAATATGTATGTAGTGTACTTTCATATTTTATGTATAGTATATAATACATAATTGGTGAAATTTGATATTTTATGTACAGTTTATAATATATATTTTGTGAAATTTGATATTTTATGTACAGTATGTAATATATATTTGGTGAAATTTGATATTTTATGCACAGTATATAAAATATATTTAGTGTTCTTTCATACTTTATGTACACTATATAATACATATTTTGTGTAATTTGATATTCCATGTACAGTATATTACATATTTTTTGAAGTTTGATATTTTATGTACAGTATAAACTATATATTTTGTGAAATGTGATATTTCGTGTACAGTATATAATATATATGTAGTGTATTGTCATATTTTATGTACAGTATATAATACATATTTGGTGAAATTTGATATTATATGTATAGTATATAATATATATTTGGGGAAATCTGATATTTTATGTACAGTGTGTAATATATATTTGGTAAAATTTGATATTTTATGTACAGCATATAATATATATTTAGTGTTCTTTCATACTTTATGTACAGTGTATAATATATATTTTGTGAAATTTGATATTATATGTACGTTACATAATACATATGGTGAAATTTGATATTTTATGTACAGTATATAATATATATTTGGTGAAATTTGATATTTCACATACAGTATGTAATATATATTTGGGGAAATTTGAGATTTTATTTACAGTATATAATATATATTTAGTGCTCTTTCATACTTTCTGTACAGTATATAATACATATTTTGTGTAATTTGATATTTTATGTACAGTATATTATATATTTTTTGAAGTTTGATATTTTATGTACAGTATATAATATATATTTGGAGAAATTAGATATTTTATGTAGAGTATATAATATATATTTGCTGAAATTTGATATTTTATGTACAGTATATAATATATATTTAGTGTTCTTTCATACTTTATGTACAGTATATAATACATATTTTGTGTAATTTGATATTTTATGTACAGTATATTATATATATTTTGAAGTTTGATATTTTATGTACAGTATAAACTATATACTTCGTGAAATGTGACATTTCGTGTACAGTATATAATATATATGTAGTGTACTGTCGTAATTTATGTATAGTATATAATACATATTTGGTGAAATTTGATATTTTATGTACAGTATATAATATATACTTGGTGAAATTAGATATTTTATGTACAGTATATAATATATATTTGCTGAAATTTGATATTTTATGTACAGTATATAATATATATTTAGTGTTCTTTCATACTTTCTGTACAGTATATAATACATATTCTGTGTAATTTGATATTTTCTGTACAGTATATTATATATTTTTTGAAGTGTGATATTTTATGTACAGTATAAACTATATATTTGGTGAAATGTGATATTTCGTGTACAGTATATAATATATATGTAGTGTACTGTCATATTTTATGTATTGTATATAATACATATTTGGTGAAATTTGATATTTTATGTACAGTATATAATATGTATTTGGTGAAATTTGATATTTTATGTACAGTATGTAATTTATATTTGGTGAAATTTGATATTTTATGTACAGTATATAATATATATTTAGTGTTCTTTCATACTTTCTGTACAGTATATAATACATATTTTGTGTAATTTGATATTTTATGTACAGTATATTATATATTTTTTGAAGTTTGATATTTTATGTACAGTATAAACTATATACTTCGTGAAATGTGATATTTTGTGTACAGTATATAATATATATGTAGTGTACTGTCGTAATTTATGTATAGTATATAATACATATTTGGTGAAATTTGATATTTTATGTACAGTGTATAATATATATTTGGTGAATTTAGATATTTTATGTACTGTATATAATATATATTTGCTGAAATTTGATATTTTATGTACAGTATATAATATATATTTAGTGTTCTTTCATACTTTCTGTACAGTATATAATACATATTTTGTTTAATTTGATATTATATGTACAGTATATTATATATTTTTTGAAGTTTGATATTTTATGTACAGTATAAACTATATACTTGGTGAAATGTGATATTCCGTGTACAGCATATAATATATATGTAGTGTACTGTCATATTTTATGTATTGTATATAATACATATTTGGTGAAATTTGATATTTTATGTACAGTATATAATATGTATTTGGTGAAATTTGATATTTTATGTACAGTATGTAATTTATATTTGGTGAAATTTGATATTTTATGTACAGTATATAATATATATTTAGTGTTCTTTCATACTTTATGTACAGTACATATTACATATTTTGTGAAATTTGATATGTTATGTACGTTATATAATATATATGGTGAAATTTGATATTTTATGTACAGTATATAATATGTATGTAGTGTACTTTCATATTTTATGTATAGTATATAATACATATTTGGTGAAATTTGATATTTTATGTATAGTTTATAATATATATTTTGTGAAATTTGATATTTTATGTACAGTATGTAATATATATTTTGTGAAATTTGATATTTTATGTACAGTTTATAATATATATTTCGTGAAATTTGATATTTTATGTACAGTATGTAATATATATTTGGTGAAATTTGATATTTTATGTTCAGTATATAAAATATATTTAGTGTTCTTTCATACTTTATGTACACTATATAATACATATTTTGTGTAATTTGATATTTCATGTACAGTATATTACATATTTTTTGAAGTTTGATATTTTATGTACAGTATAAACTATATATTTTGTGAAATGTGATATTTCGTGTTCAGTATATAATATATATGTAGTGTATTGACATATTTTATGTACAGTATATAATACATATTTGGTAAAATTTGATATTATATGTATAGTATATAATATATATTTGGGGAAATCTGATATTTTATGTACAGTGTGTAATATATATTTGGTAAAATTTGATATTTTATGTACAGCATATAATATATATTTAGTGTTCTTTCATACTTTATGTACAGTATATAATATATATTTTGTGAAATTTGATATTATATGTACGTTATATAATATATATGGTGAAATTTGATATTTCATGTACAGTATATAATATATATTTGGTGAAATTTTATATTTCACATACAGTATGTAATATATATTTGGTGAAATTTGATATTTTATGTACAGTATATAATATATATTTAGTGCTCTTTCATACTTTCTGTACAGTATATAATACATATTTTGTGTAATTTGATATTTTATGTACAGTATATTATATATTTTTTGAAGTTGGATATTTTATGTACAGTATAAACTATATATATGGTGAAATGTGATATTTCGTGTACAGTATATAAAATATATGTAGTGTACTGTCATATTTTATGTATAGTATATAATACATATTTGGTGAAATTTGATATTTTATGTACAGTATGTAATTTATATTTGGTGAAATTTGATATTTTATGTACAGTATATTATATATTTTTTGAAAATTGATATTTTATGTGCAGAATAAACTATATATTTGGTGAAATGTGATATTTCGTGTACAGTATATAATATATATGTAGAGTACTTTCATGTTTTATGTATAGTATATAATACATATTTGGTGAAATTTGATATTTTATGTACAGTATAAAATATATATTTGGTGAAATTTGATATTTTACAGACAGTATGTAATATATATTTGGTGAAATTTGATATTTTTTGTACAGTATATAATATATATTTAGTGTTCTTTCATACTTTCTGTACAGTATATAATACATATTTTGTGTAATTTGATATTTTATGTACAGTATATTATATATTTTTTGAAGTTTGATATTTTATGTGCAGTATAAACTATATACTTCGTGAAATGTGATATTTCATGTACAGTATGTAATATATATGTAGTGTACTGTCGTAATTTATGTATAGTATATAATACATATTTGGTGAAATTTGATATTTTATGTACAGTATATAATATATATTTGGTGAAATTAGATATTTTATGTACAGTATATAATATATATTTAGTGTTCTTTCATACTTTCTCTACAGTATATAATACATATTTAGTGAAATTTGATATTATATGTACAGTATATAATATATATTTGGGGAAATTTGATGTTTTATGTACAGTGTGCAATATATATTTGGTAAAATTTGATATTTTATGTACAGCATATAATATATATTTAGTGTTCTTTCATACTTTATGTACAGTATATAATATATATTTTGTGAAATTTGATATTATATGTATGTTATATAATATATATGGTGAAATTTGATATTTTATGTATAGTATATAATATATATTTGGTGAAATTTGATATTTCACATACAGTATGTAATATATATTTGGTGAAATTTGATATTTTATGTACAGTATATAATATATATTTAGTGCTCTTTCATACTTTCTGTACAGTATATAATACATATTTTGTGTAATTTGATATTTTATGTACAGTATATTATATATTTTTTGAAGTTTGATATTTTATGTACAGTATAAACTATATATTTGTTGAAATGTGATATTTGGTGTACAGTATATAAAATATATGTAGTGTACTGTCATATTTTATGTATAGTATATAATACATATTTGGTGAAATTTGATATTTTATGTACAGTATATAATATATATTTGGTGAAATTAGATATTTTATGTAGAGTATATAATATATATTTGCTGAAATTTGATATTTTATGTACAGTATATAATATATATTTAGTGTTCTTTCATACTTTCTGTACAGTATATAATACATATTTTGTGTAATTTGATATTTTATGTACAGTATATTATATATTTTTTGAAGTTTGATATTTTATGTACAGTATAAACTATATACTTCGTGAAATGTGATATTTCGTGTACAGTATATAATATATAGGTAGTGTACTGTCGTAATTTATGTATAGTATATAATACATATTTGGTGAAATTTGATAATTTATGTACAGTATATAATATATATTTGGTGAAATTAGATATTTTATGTACAGTATATAATATATATTTGCTGAAATTTGATATTTTATGTACAGTATATAATATATATTTAGTGTTCTTTCATACTTTCTGTACAGTATATAATACATGTTTTGTGTAATTTGATATTTTATGTACAGTATATTATATATTTTTTGAAGTTTGATATTTTATGTACAGTATAAACTGTATATTTCGTGAAATGTGATATTTCGTGTACAGTATATAATATATATGTAGTGTATTGTCATATTTTATGTACAGTATATAATACATATTTGGTGAAATTTGATATTTTATGAAGAGTATATAATATATATTTGGTGTAATTTGATATTTTATGTACAGTATGTAATATATATTTGTTGAAATTTGATATTTTATGTACAGTATATAATATATATTTAGTGTTCTTTCATACTTTCTCTACAGTATATAATACATATTTTGTGTAATTTGATATTATATGTACAGTATATTATATATTTTTTGAAGTTTGATATTTTATGTACAGTATAAACTATATACTTGGTGAAATGTGATATTCTGTGTACAGTATATAATATATATGTAGTGTACTGTCATATTTTATGTATTGTATATAATACATATTTGGTGAAATTTAATATTTTATGTACAGTATATAATATGTATTTGGTGAAATTTGATATTTTATGTACAGTATGTAATTTATATTTGGTGAAATTTGATATTTTATGTACAGTATATAATATATATTTAGTGTTCTTTCATACTTTATGTACAGTACATATTACATATTTTGTGAAATTTGATATTTTATGTACGTTATATAATATATATGGTGAAATTTGATATTTTATGTACAGTATATAATATGTATGTAGTGTACTTTCATATTTTATGTATAGTATATAATACATATTTGGTGAAATTTGATATTTTATGTACAGTTTATAATATATATTTCGTGAAATTTTATATTTTATGTACAGTATGTAATATATATTTGGTGAAATTTGATATTTTATGTACAGTATATAAAATATATTTAGTGTTCTTTCATAATTTATGTACCCTATATAATACATATTTTGTGTAATTTGATATTCCATGTACAGTATATTACATATTTTTTGAAGTTTGATATTTTATGTACAGTATAAACTCTATATTTTGTGAAATGTGATATTTCGTGTACAGTATATAATATATATGTAGTGTATTGTCATATTTTATGTACAGTATATCATATATATTTGGTGAAATTTGATATTATATGTACAGTATATAATATATATTTGGGGAAATTTGATATTTTATGTACAGTGTGTAATATATATTTGGTAAAATTTGATATTTTATGTACAGCATATAACATATATTTACTGTTCTTTCATACTTTATGTACAGTACATAATATATATTTTGTGAAATTTGATATTATATGTACGTTATATAATATATATGGTGAAATTTGATATTTTATGGACAGTATATAATATATATTTGGTGAAATTTGATATTTCACATACAGTATGTAATATATATTTGGTGAAATTTGAGATTTTATGTACAGTATATAATATATATTTAGTGCTCTTTCATACTTTCTGTACAGTATATAATACATATTTTGTGTAATTTGATATTTTATGTACAGTATATTTTATATTTTTTGAAGTTTGATGTTTTATGTACAGTATAAACTATATATTTGGTGAAATGTGATATTTCGTGTACAGTATATAAAATATATGTAGTGTACTGTCATATTTTATGTATAGTATATAATACATATTTGGTGAAATTTGATATTTTATGTACAGTATATCATATATATTTGGTGAAATTAGATATTTAATGTAGAGTATATAATATATATTTGCTGAAATTTGATATTTTATGTACAGTATATAATATATATTTAGTGTTCTTTCATACCTTCTGTACAGTATATAATACATATTTTGTGTAATTTGATATTTTATGTAGAGTATATTATATATTTTTTGAAGTTTGATATTTTATGTACAGTATAAACTATATACTTCGTGAAATGTGATATTTCGTGTACAGCATATATAAAACATATGTAGTGTACTGTCATATTTTATGTATAGTATATAATACATATTTGGTGAAATTTGATATTTTATGTACAGTATATAATATATATTTGGTGAAATTAGATATTTTATGTAGAGTATATAATATATATTTGCTGAAATTTGATATTTTATGTACAGTATATAATATATATTTAGTGTTCTTTCATACTTTCTGTACAGTATATAATACATATTTTGTGTAATTTGATATTTTATGTACAGTATATTATATATTTTTTGAAGTTTGATATTTTATGTACAGTATAAACTATATATTTCGTGAAATGTGATATTTCGTGTACAGTATATAATATATATGTAGTGTATTGTCGTATTTTATGTATAGTATATAATACATATTTGGTGAAATTTGATATTTTATGTACAGTATGTAATTTATATTTGGTGAAATTTGATATTTTATGTACAGTATATAATATATATTTAGTGTTCTTTCATACTTTATGTACAGTACATATTACATATTTTGTGATATTTGATATTTTATGTACGTTATATAATATATATGGTGAAATTTGATATTTTATGTACAGTATATAATATGTATGTAGTGTACTTTCATATTTTATGTATAGTATATAATACATATTTGGTGAAATTTGATATTTTATGTACAGTTTATAATATATATTTCGTGAAATTTGATATTTTATGTACAGTATATAATATATATTTGGTGAAATTAAATATTTTATGTAGAGTATATAATATATATTTGCTGAAATTTGATATTTTATGTACAGTATATAATATATATTTAGTGTTCTTTCATACTTTCTGTACAGTACATAATACATATTTTGTGTAATTTGATATTTTATGTACAGTATATTATATATTTTTTGAAGTTTGATATTTTATGTACAGTATAAACTATATATTTGGTGAAATGTGATATTTCGTGTACAGTATATAAAATATATGTAGTGTACTGTCATATTTTATGTATAGTATATAATACATATTTGGTGAAATTTGATATTTTATGTACAGTATATAATATATATTTGGTGAATTTAGATATTTTATGTAGAGTATATAATATATATTTGCTGAAATTTGATATTTTATGTCAGTATATAATATATATTTAGTGGTCTTTCATACTTTCTGTACAGTATATAATACATATTTTGTGTAATTTGATATTTTATGTAGAGTATATTATATACTTTTTTTGAAGTTTGATATTTTACGTACAGTATAAACTATATACTTTGTGAAATGTGATATTTCGTGTACAGTATATAATATATATGCAGTGTATTGTCATATTTTTTGTATAGTATATAATACATATTTGGTGAAATTTGATATTTTATGTACAGTATGTAATTTATAATTGGTGAAATTTGATATTTTATGTACAGTATATAATATATATTTAGTGTTCTTTCATACTTTATGTACAGTACATATTACATATTTTGTGAAATTTGATATTTTATGTACGTTATATAATATATATGGTGAAATTTGATATTTTATGTACAGTATATAATATGTATGTAGTGTACTTTCATATTTTATGTACAGTATATAATAGATAGTTGGTGAAATTTGATATTTTATGTACAGTTTATAATATATATTTCGTGAAATTTGATATTTTATGTACAGTATGTAATACATATTTGGTGAAATTTGATATTTTATGTACAGTATATAAAATATATTTAGTGTTCTTTCATACTTTATGTACACTATATAATACATATTTTGTGTAATTTGATATTCTATGTACAGTATATTACATATTTTTTGAAGTTTGATATTTTATGTAGAGTATAAACTATATATTTTGTGAAATGTGATATTTCGTGTACAGTATATAATATATATGTAGTGTATTGTCATATTTTATGTACAGTATATAATACATATTTGGTGTAATTTGATATTATATGTACAGTATATAATATATATTTGGGGAAATTTGATATTTTATGTACAGTGTGTAATATATATTTGGTAAAATTTGATATTTTATGTACAGCATACAATATATATTTAGTGTTCTTTCATACTTTATGTACAGTATATAATATATATTTTGTGAAATTTGATATTATATGTACGTTATGTAATATATATGGTGAAATTTGATATTTTATGTACAGTATATAATATATATTTGGTGAAATTTGATATTTCACATACAGTATGTAATATGTATTTTGTGAAATTTGAGATTTTATGTACAGTATATAATATATATTTAGTGCTCTTTCATACTTTCTGTACAGTATATAATACATATTTTGTGTAATTTGATATTTTATGTACAGTATATTATATATTTTTTGAAGTTTGATATTTTATGTACAGTATAAACTATATACTTCGTGAAATGTGATATTTCGTGTACAGTATATAATATATAGGTAGTGTACTGTCGTAATTTATGTATAGTATATAATACATATTTGGTGAAATTTGATAATTTATGTACAGTATATAATATATATTTGGTGAAATTAGATATTTTATGTACAGTATATAATATATATTTGCTGAAATTTGATATTTTATGTACAGTATATAATATATATTTAGTGTTCTTTCATACTTTCTGTACAGTATATAATACATGTTTTGTGTAATTTGATATTTTATGTACAGTATATTATATATTTTTTGAAGTTTGATATTTTATGTACAGTATAAACTGTATATTTCGTGAAATGTGATATTTCGTGTACAGTATATAATATATATGTAGTGTATTGTCATATTTTATGTACAGTATATAATACATATTTGGTGAAATTTGATATTTTATGAAGAGTATATAATATATATTTGGTGTAATTTGATATTTTATGTACAGTATGTAATATATATTTGTTGAAATTTGATATTTTATGTACAGTATATAATATATATTTAGTGTTCTTTCATACTTTCTCTACAGTATATAATACATATTTTGTGTAATTTGATATTATATGTACAGTATATTATATATTTTTTGAAGTTTGATATTTTGTGTACAGTATAAACTATATACTTGGTGAAATGTGATATTCTGTGTACAGTATATAATATATATGTAGTGTACTGTCATATTTTATGTATTGTATATAATACATATTTGGTGAAATTTGATATTTTATGTACAGTATATAATATGTATTTGGTGAAATTTGATATTTTATGTACAGTATGTAATTTATATTTGGTGAAATTTGATATTTTATGTACAGTATATAATATATATTTAGTGTTCTTTCATACTTTATGTACAGTACATATTACATATTTTGTGAAATTTGATATTTTATGTACGTTATATAATATATATGGTGAAATTTGATATTTTATGTACAGTATATAATATGTATGTAGTGTACTTTCATATTTTATGTATAGTATATAATACATATTTGGTGAAATTTGATATTTTATGTACAGTTTATAATATATATTTCGTGAAATTTTATATTTTATGTACAGTATGTAATATATATTTGGTGAAATTTGATATTTTATGTACAGTATATAAAATATATTTAGTGTTCTTTCATACTTTATGTACACTATATAATACATATTTTGTGTAATTTGATATTCCATGTACAGTATATTACATATTTTTTGAAGTTTGATATTTTATGTACAGTATAAACTCTATATTTTGTGAAATGTGATATTTCGTGTACAGTATATAATATATATGTAGTGTATTGTCATATTTTATGTACAGTATATCATACATATTTGGTGAAATTTGATATTATATGTACAGTATATAATATATATTTGGGGAAATTTGATATTTTATGTACAGTGTGTAATATATATTTGGTAAAATTTGATATTTTATGTACAGCATATAACATATATTTACTGTTCTTTCATACTTTATGTACAGTACATAATATATATTTTGTGAAATTAGATATTATATGTACGTTATATAATATATATGGTGAAATTTGATATTTTATGGACAGTATATAATATATATTTGGTGAAATTTGATATTTCACATACAGTATGTAATATATATTTGGTGAAATTTGAGATTTTATGTACAGTATATAATATATATTTAGTGCTCTTTCATACTTTCTGTACAGTATATAATACATATTTTGTGTAATTTGATATTTTATGTACAGTATATTTTATATTTTTTGAAGTTTGATGTTTTATGTACAGTATAAACTATATATTTGGTGAAATGTGATATTTCGTGTACAGTATATAAAATATATGTAGTGTACTGTCATATTTTATGTATAGTATATAATACATAATTGGTGAAATTTGATATTTTATGTACAGTATATCATATATATTTGGTGAAATTAGATATTTAATGTAGAGTATATAATATATATTTGCTGAAATTTGATATTTTATGTACAGTATATAATATATATTTAGTGTTCTTTCATACTTTCTGTACAGTATATAATACATATTTTGTGTAATTTGATATTTTATGTAGAGTATATTATATATTTTTTGAAGTTTGATATTTTATGTACAGTATAAACTATATACTTCGTGAAATGTGATATTTCGTGTACAGCATATATAAAACATATGTAGTGTACTGTCATATTTTATGTATAGTATATAATACATATTTGGTGAAATTTGATATTTTATGTACAGTATATAATATATATTTGGTGAAATTAGATATTTTATGTAGAGTATATAATATATATTTGCTGAAATTTGATATTTTATGTACAGTATATAATATATATTTAGTGTTCTTTCATACTTTCTGTACAGTATATAATACATATTTTGTGTAATTTGATATTTTATGTACAGTATATTATATATTTTTTGAAGTTTGATATTTTATGTACAGTATAAACTATATATTTCGTGAAATGTGATATTTCGTGTACAGTATATAATATATATGTAGTGTATTGTCGTATTTTATGTATAGTATATAATACATATTTGGTGAAATTTGATATTTTATGTACAGTATGTAATTTATATTTGGTGAAATTTGATATTTTATGTACAGTATATAATATATATTTAGTGTTCTTTCATACTTTATGTACAGTACATATTACATATTTTGTGATATTTGATATTTTATGTACGTTATATAATATATATGGTGAAATTTGATATTTTATGTACAGTATATAATATGTATGTAGTGTACTTTCATATTTTATGTATAGTATATAATACATATTTGGTGAAATTTGATATTTTATGTACAGTTTATAATATATATTTCGTGAAATTTGATATTTTATGTACAGTATATAATATATATTTGGTGAAATTAAATATTTTATGTAGAGTATATAATATATATTTGCTGAAATTTGATATTTTATGTACAGTATATAATATATATTTAGTGTTCTTTCATACTTTCTGTACAGTACATAATACATATTTTGTGTAATTTGATATTTTAAGGACAGTATATTATATATTTTTTGAAGTTTGATATTTTATGTACAGTATAAACTATATATTTGGTGAAATGTGATATTTCGTGTACAGTATATAAAATATATGTAGTGTACTGTCATATTTTATGTATAGTATATAATACATATTTGGTGAAATTTGATATTTTATGTACAGTATATAATATATATTTGGTGAATTTAGATATTTTATGTAGAGTATATAATATATATTTGCTGAAATTTGATATTTTATGTCAGTATATAATATATATTTAGTGGTCTTTCATACTTTCTGTACAGTATATAATACATATTTTGTGTAATTTGATATTTTATGTAGAGTATATTATATACTTTTTTTGAAGTTTGATATTTTACGTACAGTATAAACTATATACTTTGTGAAATGTGATATTTCGTGTACAGTATATAATATATATGCAGTGTATTGTCATATTTTTTGTATAGTATATAATACATATTTGGTGAAATTTGATATTTTATGTACAGTATGTAATTTATAATTGGTGAAATTTGATATTTTATGTACAGTATATAATATATATTTAGTGTTCTTTCATACTTTATGTACAGTACATATTACATATTTTGTGAAATTTGATATTTTATGAACGTTATATAATATATATGGTGAAATTTGATATTTTATGTACAGTATATAATATGTATGTAGTGTACTTTCATATTTTATGTACAGTATATAATAGATAGTTGGTGAAATTTGATATTTTATGTACAGTTTATAATATATATTTCGTGAAATTTGATATTTTATGTACAGTATGTAATACATATTTGGTGAAATTTGATATTTTATGTACAGTATATAAAATATATTTAGTGTTCTTTCATACTTTATGTACACTATATAATACATATTTTGTGTAATTTGATATTCTATGTACAGTATATTACATATTTTTTGAAGTTTGATATTTTATGTAGAGTATAAACTATATATTTTGTGAAATGTGATATTTCGTGTACAGTATATAATATATATGTAGTGTATTGTCATATTTTATGTACAGTATATAATACATATTTGGTGAAATTTGATATTATATGTACAGTATATAATATATATTTGGGGAAATTTGATATTTTATGTACAGTGTGTAATATATATTTGGTAAAATTTGATATTTTATGTACAGCATACAATATATATTTAGTGTTCTTTCATACTTTATGTACAGTATATAATATATATTTTGTGAAATTTGATATTATATGTACGTTATGTAATATATATGGTGAAATTTGATATTTTATGTACAGTATATAATATATATTTGGTGAAATTTGATATTTCACATACAGTATGTAATATGTATTTGGTGAAATTTGAGATTTTATGTACAGTATATAATATATATTTAGTGCTCTTTCATACTTTCTGTACAGTATATAATACATATTTTGTGTAATTTGATATTTTATGTACAGTATATTATATATTTTTTGAAGTTTGATATTTTATGTACAGTATAAATTATATATTTGGTGAAATGTGATATTTCGTGTACAGTATATAAAATATATGTAGTGTACTGTCATATTTTATGTATAGTATATAATACATATTTGGTGAAATTTGATATTTTATGTACAGTATATAATATATATTTGGTGAAATTAGATATTTTATGTAGAGTATATAATATATATTTGCTGAAATTTGATATTTTATGTACAGTATATAATATATATTTAGTGTTCTTTCATACTTTCTGTACAGTATATAATACATATTTTGTGTAATTTGATATTTTATGTACAGTATATTATATATTTTTTGAAGTTTGATATTTTATGTACAGTATAAAGTATATATTTCGTGAAATGTGATATTTCGTGTACAGTATATAATATATATGTAGTGTATTGTCGTATTTTATGTATAGTATATAATACATATTTGGTGAAATTTGATATTTTATGTACAGTATGTAATTTATATTTGGTGAAATTTGATATTTTATGTACAGTATATTATATATTTAGTGTTCTTTCATACTTTATGTACAGTACATATTACATATTTTGTGATATTTGATATTTTATGTACGTTATATAATATATATGGTGAAATTTGATATTTTATGTACAGTATATAATATGTATGTAGTGTACTTTCATATTTTATGTATAGTATATAATACATATTTGGTGAAATTTGATATTTTATGTACAGTTTATAATATATATTTCGTGAAATTTGATATTTTATGTACAGTATATAATATATATTTGGTGAAATTAGATATTTTATGTAGAGTATATAATATATATTTGCTGAAATTTGATATTTTATGTACAGTATATAATATATATTTAGTGTTCCTTCATACTTTCTGTACAGTACATAATACATATTTTGTGTAATTTGATATTTTATGTACAGTATATTATATATTTTTTGAAGTTTGATATTTTATGTACAGTATAAACTATATATTTGGTGAAATGTGATATTTCGTGTACAGTATATAAAATATATGTAGTGTACTGTCATATTTTATGTATAGTATATAATACATATTTGGTGAAATTTGATATTTTATGTACAGTATATAATATATATTTGGTGAAATTAGATATTTTATGTAGAGTATATAATATATATTTGCTGAAATTTGATATTTTATGTCAGTATATAATATATATTTAGTGTTCTTTCATACTTTCTGTACAGTATATAATACATATTTTGTGTAATTTGATATTTTATGTACAGTATATTATATATTTTTTTTGAAGTTTGATATTTTACGTACAGTATAAACTATATACTTCGTGAAATGTGATATTTCGTGTACAGTATATAATATATATGCAGTGTATTGTCATATTTTTTGTATAGTATATAATACATATTTGGTGAAATTTGATATTTTATGTACAGTATGTAATTTATAATTGGTGAAATTTGATATTTTATGTACAGTATATAATATATATTTAGTGTTCTTTCATACTTTATGTACAGTACATATTACATATTTTGTGAAATTTGATATTTTATGTACGTTATATAATATATATGGTGAAATTTGATATTTTATGTACAGTATATAATATGTATGTAGTGTACTTTCATATTTTATGTACAGTATATAATAGATAGTTGGTGAAATTTGATATTTCATGTACAGTTTATAATATATATTTCGTGAAATTTGATATTTTATGTACAGTATGTAATACATATTTGGTGAAATTTGATATTTTATGTACAGTATATAAAATATATTTAGTGTTCTTTCTTACTTTATGTACACTATATAATACATATTTTGTGTAATTTGATATTGTATATACAGTATATTACATATTTTTTGAAGTTTGATATTTTATGTAGAGTATAAACTATATATTTTGTGAAATGTGATATTTCGTGTACAGTATATAATATATATGTAGTGTATTGTCATATTTTATGTACAGTATATAATACATATTGGGTGAAATTTGATATTTTATGTACAGTATATAATATATATTTGGGGAAATTTGATATTTTATGTACAGTGTGTAATATATATTTGGTAAAATTTGATATTTTATGTACAGCATACAATATATATTTAGTGTTCTTTCATACTTTATGTACAGTATATAATATATATTTTGTGAAATTTGATATTATATGTACGTTATATAATATATATGGTGAAATTTGATATTTTATGTACAGTATATAATATATATTTGGTGAAATTTGATATTTCACATACAGTATGTAATATATATTTGGTGAAATTTGAGATTTTATGTACAGTATACAATATATATTTAGTGCTCTTTCATACTTTCTGTACAGTATATAATACATATTTTGTGTAATTTGATATTTTATGTACAGTATATTATATATTTTTTGAAGTTTGATATTTTATGTACAGTATAAATTATATATTTGGTGAAATGTGATATTTCGTGTACAGTATATAAAATATATGTAGTGTACTGTCATATTTTATGTATAGTATATAATACATATTTGGTGAAATTTGATATTTTATGTACAGTATATAATATATATTTGGTGAAATTAGATATTTTATGTAGAGTATATAATATATATTTGCTGAAATTTGATATTTTATGTACAGTATATAATATATATTTAGTGTTCTTTCATACTTTCTGTACAGTATATAATACATATTTTGTGTAATTTGATATTTTATGTACAGTATATTATATATTTTTTGAAGTTTGATATTTTATGTACAGTATAAACTATATATTTCGTGAAATGTGATATTTCGTGTACAGTATATAATATATATGTAGTGTATTGTCGTATTTTATGTATAGTATATAATACATATGTGGTGAAATTTGATATTTTATGTACAGTATGTAATTTATATTTGGTGAAATTTGATATTTTATGTACAGTATATAATATATATTTAGTGTTCTTTCATACTTTATGTACAGTACATATTACATATTTTGTGATATTTGATATTTTATGTACGTTATATAATATATATGGTGAAATTTGATATTTTATGTACAGTATATAATATGTATGTAGTGTACTTTCATATTTTATGTATAGTATATAATACATATTTGGTGAAATTTGATATTTTATGTACAGTTTATAATATATATTTCGTGAAATTTGATATTTTATGTACAGTATGTAATATATATTTGGTGAAATTTGATATTTTGTGTACAGTATATAAAATATATTTAGTGTTCTTTCATACTTTATGTACACTATATAATACATATTTTGTGTAATTTGATATTTCATGTACAGTATATTACATATTTTTTGAAGTTTGATATTTTATGTACAGTATAAACTCTATATTTTGTGAAATGTGATATTTCGTGTACAGTATATAATATATATGTAGTGTATTGTCATATTTTATGTACAGTATATCATACATATTTGGTGAAATTTGATATTATATGTACAGTATATAATATATATTTGGGGAAATTTGATATTTTATGTACAGTGTGTAATATATATTTGGTAAAATTTGATATTTTATGTACAGCATATAACATATATTTACTGTTCTTTCATACTTTATGTACAGTATATAATATATATTTTGTGAAATTTGATATTATATGTACGTTATATAATATATATGGTGAAATTTGATATTTTATGGACAGTATATAATATATATTTGGTGAAATTTGATATTTCACATACAGTATGTAATATATATTTGGTGAAATTTGATATTTTATGTACAGTATATAATATATATTTAGTGCTATTTCATACTTTCTGTACAGTATATAATACATATTTTGTGTAATTTGATATTTTATGTACAGTATATTATATATTTTTAGAAGTTTGATATTTTATGTACCGTATAAACTATATATTTGTTGAAATGTGATATTTGGTGTACAGTATATAAAATATATGTAGTGTACTGTCATATTTTATGTATAGTATATAATACATATTTGGTGAAATTTGATATTTTATGTACAGTATATAATATATATTTGGTGAAATTAGATATTTTATGTAGAGTATATAATATATATTTGCTGAAATTTGATATTTTATGTACAGTATATAATATATATTTAGTGTTCTTTCATACTTTCTGTACAGTATATAATACATATTTTGTGTAATTTGATATTTTATGTACAGTATATTATATATTTTTTGAAGTTTGATATTTTATGTACAGTATAAACTATATACTTCGTGAAATGTGATATTTCGTGTACAGTATATAATATATATGTAGTGTACTCTCGTAATTTATGTATAGTATATAATACATATTTGGTGAAATTTGATAATTTATGTACAGTATATAATATATATTTGGTGAAATTAGATATTTTATGTACAGTATATAATATATATTTGCTGAAATTTGATATTTTATGTACAGTATATAATATATATTTAGTGTTCTTTCATACTTTCTGTACAGTATATAATACATGTTTTGTGTAATTTGATATTTTATGTACAGTATATTATATATTTTTTGAAGTTTGATATTTTATGTACAGTATAAACTGTATATTTCGTGAAATGTGATATTTCGTGTACAGTATATAATATATATGTAGTGTATTGTCATATTTTATGTACAGTATATAATACATATTTGGTGAAATTTGATATTTTATGAAGAGTATATAATATATATTTGGTGTAATTTGATATTTTATGTACAGTATGTAATATATATTTGTTGAAATTTGATATTTTATGTACAGTATATAATATATATTTAGTGTTCTTTCATACTTTCTCTACAGTATATAATACATATTTTGTGTAATTTGATATTATATGTACAGTATATTATATATTTTTTGAAGTTTGATATTTTATGTACAGTATAAACTATATACTTGGTGAAATGTGATATTCTGTGTACAGTATATAATATATATGTAGTGTACTGTCATATTTTATGTATTGTATATAATACATATTTGGTGAAATTTAATATTTTATGTACAGTATATAATATGTATTTGGTGAAATTTGATATTTTATGTACAGTATGTAATTTATATTTGGTGAAATTTGATATTTTATGTACAGTATATAATATATATTTAGTGTTCTTTCATACTTTATGTACAGTACATATTACATATTTTGTGAAATTTGATATTTTATGTACGTTATATAATATATATGGTGAAATTTGATATTTTATGTACAGTATATAATATGTATGTAGTGTACTTTCATATTTTATGTATAGTATATAATACATATTTGGTGAAATTTGATATTTTATGTACAGTTTATAATATATATTTCGTGAAATTTTATATTTTATGTACAGTATGTAATATATATTTGGTGAAATTTGATATTTTATGTACAGTATATAAAATATATTTAGTGTTCTTTCATAATTTATGTACCCTATATAATACATATTTTGTGTAATTTGATATTCCATGTACAGTATATTACATATTTTTTGAAGTTTGATATTTTATGTACAGTATAAACTCTATATTTTGTGAAATGTGATATTTCGTGTACAGTATATAATATATATGTAGTGTATTGTCATATTTTATGTACAGTATATCATACATATTTGGTGAAATTTGATATTATATGTACAGTATATAATATATATTTGGGGAAATTTGATATTTTATGTACAGTGTGTAATATATATTTGGTAAAATTTGATATTTTATGTACAGCATATAACATATATTTACTGTTCTTTCATACTTTATGTACAGTACATAATATATATTTTGTGAAATTTGATATTATATGTACGTTATATAATATATATGGTGAAATTTGATATTTTATGGACAGTATATAATATATATTTGGTGAAATTTGATATTTCACATACAGTATGTAATATATATTTGGTGAAATTTGAGATTTTATGTACAGTATATAATATATATTTAGTGCTCTTTCATACTTTCTGTACAGTATATAATACATATTTTGTGTAATTTGATATTTTATGTACAGTATATTTTATATTTTTTGAAGTTTGATGTTTTATGTACAGTATAAACTATATATTTGGTGAAATGTGATATTTCGTGTACAGTATATAAAATATATGTAGTGTACTGTCATATTTTATGTATAGTATATAATACATATTTGGTGAAATTTGATATTTTATGTACAGTATATCATATATATTTGGTGAAATTAGATATTTAATGTAGAGTATATAATATATATTTGCTGAAATTTGATATTTTATGTACAGTATATAATATATATTTAGTGTTCTTTCATACTTTCTGTACAGTATATAATACATATTTTGTGTAATTTGATATTTTATGTAGAGTATATTATATATTTTTTGAAGTTTGATATTTTATGTACAGTATAAACTATATACTTCGTGAAATGTGATATTTCGTGTACAGCATATATAAAACATATGTAGTGTACTGTCATATTTTATGTATAGTATATAATACATATTTGGTGAAATTTGATATTTTATGTACAGTATATAATATATATTTGGTGAAATTAGATATTTTATGTAGAGTATATAATATATATTTGCTGAAATTTGATATTTTATGTACAGTATATAATATATATTTAGTGTTCTTTCATACTTTCTGTACAGTATATAATACATATTTTGTGTAATTTGATATTTTATGTACAGTATATTATATATTTTTTGAAGTTTGATATTTTATGTACAGTATAAACTATATATTTCGTGAAATGTGATATTTCGTGTACAGTATATAATATATATGTAGTGTATTGTCGTATTTTATGTATAGTATATAATACATATTTGGTGAAATTTGATATTTTATGTACAGTATGTAATTTATATTTGGTGAAATTTGATATTTTATGTACAGTATATAATATATATTTAGTGTTCTTTCATACTTTATGTACAGTACATATTACATATTTTGTGATATTTGATATTTTATGTACGTTATATAATATATATGGTGAAATTTGATATTTTATGTACAGTATATAATATGTATGTAGTGTACTTTCATATTTTATGTATAGTATATAATACATATTTGGTGAAATTTGATATTTTATGTACAGTTTATAATATATATTTCGTGAAATTTGATATTTTATGTACAGTATATAATATATATTTGGTGAAATTAAATATTTTATGTAGAGTATATAATATATATTTGCTGAAATTTGATATTTTATGTACAGTATATAATATATATTTAGTGTTCTTTCATACTTTCTGTACAGTACATAATACATATTTTGTGTAATTTGATATTTTATGTACAGTATATTATATATTTTTTGAAGTTTGATATTTTATGTACAGTATAAACTATATATTTGGTGAAATGTGATATTTCGTGTACAGTATATAAAATATATGTAGTGTACTGTCATATTTTATGTATAGTATATAATACATATTTGGTGAAATTTGATATTTTATGTACAGTATATAATATATATTTGGTGAATTTAGATATTTTATGTAGAGTATATAATATATATTTGCTGAAATTTGATATTTTATGTCAGTATATAATATATATTTAGTGGTCTTTCATACTTTCTGTACAGTATATAATACATATTTTGTGTAATTTGATATTTTATGTAGAGTATATTATATACTTTTTTTGAAGTTTGATATTTTACGTACAGTATAAACTATATACTTTGTGAAATGTGATATTTCGTGTACAGTATATAATATATATGCAGTGTATTGTCATATTTTTTGTATAGTATATAATACATATTTGGTGAAATTTGATATTTTATGTACAGTATGTAATTTATAATTGGTGAAATTTGATATTTTATGTACAGTATATAATATATATTTAGTGTTCTTTCATACTTTATGTACAGTACATATTACATATTTTGTGAAATTTGATATTTTATGTACGTTATATAATATATATGGTGAAATTTGATATTTTATGTACAGTATATAATATGTATGTAGTGTACTTTCATATTTTATGTACAGTATATAATAGATAGTTGGTGAAATTTGATATTTTATGTACAGTTTATAATATATATTTCGTGAAATTTGATATTTTATGTACAGTATGTAATACATATTTGGTGAAATTTGATATTTTATGTACAGTATATAAAATATATTTAGTGTTCTTTCATACTTTATGTACACTATATAATACATATTTTGTGTAATTTGATATTCTATGTACAGTATATTACATATTTTTTGAAGTTTGATATTTTATGTAGAGTATAAACTATATATTTTGTGAAATGTGATATTTCGTGTACAGTATATAATATATATGTAGTGTATTGTCATATTTTATGTACAGTATATAATACATATTTGGTGTAATTTGATATTATATGTACAGTATATAATATATATTTGGGGAAATTTGATATTTTATGTACAGTGTGTAATATATATTTGGTAAAATTTGATATTTTATGTACAGCATACAATATATATTTAGTGTTCTTTCATACTTTATGTACAGTATATAATATATATTTTGTGAAATTTGATATTATATGTACGTTATGTAATATATATGGTGAAATTTGATATTTTATGTACAGTATATAATATATATTTGGTGAAATTTGATATTTCACATACAGTATGTAATATGTATTTGGTGAAATTTGAGATTTTATGTACAGTATATAATATATATTTAGTGCTCTTTCATACTTTCTGTACAGTATATAATACATATTTTGTGTAATTTGATATTTTATGTACAGTATATTATATATTTTTTGAAGTTTGATATTTTATGTACAGTATAAACTATATACTTCGTGAAATGTGATATTTCGTGTACAGTATATAATATATAGGTAGTGTACTGTCGTAATTTATGTATAGTATATAATACATATTTGGTGAAATTTGATAATTTATGTACAGTATATAATATATATTTGGTGAAATTAGATATTTTATGTACAGTATATAATATATATTTGCTGAAATTTGATATTTTATGTACAGTATATAATATATATTTAGTGTTCTTTCATACTTTCTGTACAGTATATAATACATGTTTTGTGTAATTTGATATTTTATGTACAGTATATTATATATTTTTTGAAGTTTGATATTTTATGTACAGTATAAACTGTATATTTCGTGAAATGTGATATTTCGTGTACAGTATATAATATATATGTAGTGTATTGTCATATTTTATGTACAGTATATAATACATATTTGGTGAAATTTGATATTTTATGAAGAGTATATAATATATATTTGGTGTAATTTGATATTTTATGTACAGTATGTAATATATATTTGTTGAAATTTGATATTTTATGTACAGTATATAATATATATTTAGTGTTCTTTCATACTTTCTCTACAGTATATAATACATATTTTGTGTAATTTGATATTATATGTACAGTATATTATATATTTTTTGAAGTTTGATATTTTATGTACAGTATAAACTATATACTTGGTGAAATGTGATATTCTGTGTACAGTATATAATATATATGTAGTGTACTGTCATATTTTATGTATTGTATATAATACATATTTGGTGAAATTTGATATTTTATGTACAGTATATAATATGTATTTGGTGAAATTTGATATTTTATGTACAGTATGTAATTTATATTTGGTGAAATTTGATATTTTATGTACAGTATATAATATATATTTAGTGTTCTTTCATACTTTATGTACAGTACATATTACATATTTTGTGAAATTTGATATTTTATGTACGTTATATAATATATATGGTGAAATTTGATATTTTATGTACAGTATATAATATGTATGTAGTGTACTTTCATATTTTATGTATAGTATATAATACATATTTGGTGAAATTTGATATTTTATGTACAGTTTATAATATATATTTCGTGAAATTTTATATTTTATGTACAGTATGTAATATATATTTGGTGAAATTTGATATTTTATGTACAGTATATAAAATATATTTAGTGTTCTTTCATACTTTATGTACACTATATAATACATATTTTGTGTAATTTGATATTCCATGTACAGTATATTACATATTTTTTGAAGTTTGATATTTTATGTACAGTATAAACTCTATATTTTGTGAAATGTGATATTTCGTGTACAGTATATAATATATATGTAGTGTATTGTCATATTTTATGTACAGTATATCATACATATTTGGTGAAATTTGATATTATATGTACAGTATATAATATATATTTGGGGAAATTTGATATTTTATGTACAGTGTGTAATATATATTTGGTAAAATTTGATATTTTATGTACAGCATATAACATATATTTACTGTTCTTTCATACTTTATGTACAGTACATAATATATATTTTGTGAAATTAGATATTATATGTACGTTATATAATATATATGGTGAAATTTGATATTTTATGGACAGTATATAATATATATTTGGTGAAATTTGATATTTCACATACAGTATGTAATATATATTTGGTGAAATTTGAGATTTTATGTACAGTATATAATATATATTTAGTGCTCTTTCATACTTTCTGTACAGTATATAATACATATTTTGTGTAATTTGATATTTTATGTACAGTATATTTTATATTTTTTGAAGTTTGATGTTTTATGTACAGTATAAACTATATATTTGGTGAAATGTGATATTTCGTGTACAGTATATAAAATATATGTAGTGTACTGTCATATTTTATGTATAGTATATAATACATATTTGGTGAAATTTGATATTTTATGTACAGTATATCATATATATTTGGTGAAATTAGATATTTAATGTAGAGTATATAATATATATTTGCTGAAATTTGATATTTTATGTACAGTATATAATATATATTTAGTGTTCTTTCATACTTTCTGTACAGTATATAATACATATTTTGTGTAATTTGATATTTTATGTAGAGTATATTATATATTTTTTGAAGTTTGATATTTTATGTACAGTATAAACTATATACTTCGTGAAATGTGATATTTCGTGTACAGCATATATAAAACATATGTAGTGTACTGTCATATTTTATGTATAGTATATAATACATATTTGGTGAAATTTGATATTTTATGTACAGTATATAATATATATTTGGTGAAATTAGATATTTTATGTAGAGTATATAATATATATTTGCTGAAATTTGATATTTTATGTACAGTATATAATATATATTTAGTGTTCTTTCATACTTTCTGTACAGTATATAATACATATTTTGTGTAATTTGATATTTTATGTACAGTATATTATATATTTTTTGAAGTTTGATATTTTATGTACAGTATAAACTATATATTTCGTGAAATGTGATATTTCGTGTACAGTATATAATATATATGTAGTGTATTGTCGTATTTTATGTATAGTATATAATACATATTTGGTGAAATTTGATATTTTATGTACAGTATGTAATTTATATTTGGTGAAATTTGATATTTTATGTACAGTATATAATATATATTTAGTGTTCTTTCATACTTTATGTACAGTACATATTACATATTTTGTGATATTTGATATTTTATGTACGTTATATAATATATATGGTGAAATTTGATATTTTATGTACAGTATATAATATGTATGTAGTGTACTTTCATATTTTATGTATAGTATATAATACATATTTGGTGAAATTTGATATTTTATGTACAGTTTATAATATATATTTCGTGAAATTTGATATTTTATGTACAGTATATAATATATATTTGGTGAAATTAAATATTTTATGTAGAGTATATAATATATATTTGCTGAAATTTGATATTTTATGTACAGTATATAATATATATTTAGTGTTCTTTCATACTTTCTGTACAGTACATAATACATATTTTGTGTAATTTGATATTTTAAGGACAGTATATTATATATTTTTTGAAGTTTGATATTTTATGTACAGTATAAACTATATATTTGGTGAAATGTGATATTTCGTGTACAGTATATAAAATATATGTAGTGTACTGTCATATTTTATGTATAGTATATAATACATATTTGGTGAAATTTGATATTTTATGTACAGTATATAATATATATTTGGTGAATTTAGATATTTTATGTAGAGTATATAATATATATTTGCTGAAATTTGATATTTTATGTCAGTATATAATATATATTTAGTGGTCTTTCATACTTTCTGTACAGTATATAATACATATTTTGTGTAATTTGATATTTTATGTAGAGTATATTATATACTTTTTTTGAAGTTTGATATTTTACGTACAGTATAAACTATATACTTTGTGAAATGTGATATTTCGTGTACAGTATATAATATATATGCAGTGTATTGTCATATTTTTTGTATAGTATATAATACATATTTGGTGAAATTTGATATTTTATGTACAGTATGTAATTTATAATTGGTGAAATTTGATATTTTATGTACAGTATATAATATATATTTAGTGTTCTTTCATACTTTATGTACAGTACATATTACATATTTTGTGAAATTTGATATTTTATGTACGTTATATAATATATATGGTGAAATTTGATATTTTATGTACAGTATATAATATGTATGTAGTGTACTTTCATATTTTATGTACAGTATATAATAGATAGTTGGTGAAATTTGATATTTTATGTACAGTTTATAATATATATTTCGTGAAATTTGATATTTTATGTACAGTATGTAATACATATTTGGTGAAATTTGATATTTTATGTACAGTATATAAAATATATTTAGTGTTCTTTCATACTTTATGTACACTATATAATACATATTTTGTGTAATTTGATATTCTATGTACAGTATATTACATATTTTTTGAAGTTTGATATTTTATGTAGAGTATAAACTATATATTTTGTGAAATGTGATATTTCGTGTACAGTATATAATATATATGTAGTGTATTGTCATATTTTATGTACAGTATATAATACATATTTGGTGAAATTTGATATTATATGTACAGTATATAATATATATTTGGGGAAATTTGATATTTTATGTACAGTGTGTAATATATATTTGGTAAAATTTGATATTTTATGTACAGCATACAATATATATTTAGTGTTCTTTCATACTTTATGTACAGTATATAATATATATTTTGTGAAATTTGATATTATATGTACGTTATGTAATATATATGGTGAAATTTGATATTTTATGTACAGTATATAATATATATTTGGTGAAATTTGATATTTCACATACAGTATGTAATATGTATTTGGTGAAATTTGAGATTTTATGTACAGTATATAATATATATTTAGTGCTCTTTCATACTTTCTGTACAGTATATAATACATATTTTGTGTAATTTGATATTTTATGTACAGTATATTATATATTTTTTGAAGTTTGATATTTTATGTACAGTATAAATTATATATTTGGTGAAATGTGATATTTCGTGTACAGTATATAAAATATATGTAGTGTACTGTCATATTTTATGTATAGTATATAATACATATTTGGTGAAATTTGATATTTTATGTACAGTATATAATATATATTTGGTGAAATTAGATATTTTATGTAGAGTATATAATATATATTTGCTGAAATTTGATATTTTATGTACAGTATATAATATATATTTAGTGTTCTTTCATACTTTCTGTACAGTATATAATACATATTTTGTGTAATTTGATATTTTATGTACAGTATATTATATATTTTTTGAAGTTTGATATTTTATGTACAGTATAAAGTATATATTTCGTGAAATGTGATATTTCGTGTACAGTATATAATATATATGTAGTGTATTGTCGTATTTTATGTATAGTATATAATACATATTTGGTGAAATTTGATATTTTATGTACAGTATGTAATTTATATTTGGTGAAATTTGATATTTTATGTACAGTATATTATATATTTAGTGTTCTTTCATACTTTATGTACAGTACATATTACATATTTTGTGATATTTGATATTTTATGTACGTTATATAATATATATGGTGAAATTTGATATTTTATGTACAGTATATAATATGTATGTAGTGTACTTTCATATTTTATGTATAGTATATAATACATATTTGGTGAAATTTGATATTTTATGTACAGTTTATAATATATATTTCGTGAAATTTGATATTTTATGTACAGTATATAATATATATTTGGTGAAATTAGATATTTTATGTAGAGTATATAATATATATTTGCTGAAATTTGATATTTTATGTACAGTATATAATATATATTTAGTGTTCCTTCATACTTTCTGTACAGTACATAATACATATTTTGTGTAATTTGATATTTTATGTACAGTATATTATATATTTTTTGAAGTTTGATATTTTATGTACAGTATAAACTATATATTTGGTGAAATGTGATATTTCGTGTACAGTATATAAAATATATGTAGTGTACTGTCATATTTTATGTATAGTATATAATACATATTTGGTGAAATTTGATATTTTATGTACAGTATATAATATATATTTGGTGAAATTAGATATTTTATGTAGAGTATATAATATATATTTGCTGAAATTTGATATTTTATGTCAGTATATAATATATATTTAGTGTTCTTTCATACTTTCTGTACAGTATATAATACATATTTTGTGTAATTTGATATTTTATGTACAGTATATTATATATTTTTTTTGAAGTTTGATATTTTACGTACAGTATAAACTATATACTTCGTGAAATGTGATATTTCGTGTACAGTATATAATATATATGCAGTGTATTGTCATATTTTTTGTATAGTATATAATACATATTTGGTGAAATTTGATATTTTATGTACAGTATGTAATTTATAATTGGTGAAATTTGATATTTTATGTACAGTATATAATATATATTTAGTGTTCTTTCATACTTTATGTACAGTACATATTACATATTTTGTGAAATTTGATATTTTATGTACGTTATATAATATATATGGTGAAATTTGATATTTTATGTACAGTATATAATATGTATGTAGTGTACTTTCATATTTTATGTACAGTATATAATAGATAGTTGGTGAAATTTGATATTTCATGTACAGTTTATAATATATATTTCGTGAAATTTGATATTTTATGTACAGTATGTAATACATATTTGGTGAAATTTGATATTTTATGTACAGTATATAAAATATATTTAGTGTTCTTTCTTACTTTATGTACACTATATAATACATATTTTGTGTAATTTGATATTGTATATACAGTATATTACATATTTTTTGAAGTTTGATATTTTATGTAGAGTATAAACTATATATTTTGTGAAATGTGATATTTCGTGTACAGTATATAATATATATGTAGTGTATTGTCATATTTTATGTACAGTATATAATACATATTGGGTGAAATTTGATATTTTATGTACAGTATATAATATATATTTGGGGAAATTTGATATTTTATGTACAGTGTGTAATATATATTTGGTAAAATTTGATATTTTATGTACAGCATACAATATATATTTAGTGTTCTTTCATACTTTATGTACAGTATATAATATATATTTTGTGAAATTTGATATTATATGTACGTTATATAATATATATGGTGAAATTTGATATTTTATGTACAGTATATAATATATATTTGGTGAAATTTGATATTTCACATACAGTATGTAATATATATTTGGTGAAATTTGAGATTTTATGTACAGTATACAATATATATTTAGTGCTCTTTCATACTTTCTGTACAGTATATAATACATATTTTGTGTAATTTGATATTTTATGTACAGTATATTATATATTTTTTGAAGTTTGATATTTTATGTACAGTATAAATTATATATTTGGTGAAATGTGATATTTCGTGTACAGTATATAAAATATATGTAGTGTACTGTCATATTTTATGTATAGTATATAATACATATTTGGTGAAATTTGATATTTTATGTACAGTATATAATATATATTTGGTGAAATTAGATATTTTATGTAGAGTATATAATATATATTTGCTGAAATTTGATATTTTATGTACAGTATATAATATATATTTAGTGTTCTTTCATACTTTCTGTACAGTATATAATACATATTTTGTGTAATTTGATATTTTATGTACAGTATATTATATATTTTTTGAAGTTTGATATTTTATGTACAGTATAAACTATATATTTCGTGAAATGTGATATTTCGTGTACAGTATATAATATATATGTAGTGTATTGTCGTATTTTATGTATAGTATATAATACATATGTGGTGAAATTTGATATTTTATGTACAGTATGTAATTTATATTTGGTGAAATTTGATATTTTATGTACAGTATATAATATATATTTAGTGTTCTTTCATACTTTATGTACAGTACATATTACATATTTTGTGATATTTGATATTTTATGTACGTTATATAATATATATGGTGAAATTTGATATTTTATGTACAGTATATAATATGTATGTAGTGTACTTTCATATTTTATGTATAGTATATAATACATATTTGGTGAAATTTGATATTTTATGTACAGTTTATAATATATATTTCGTGAAATTTGATATTTTATGTACAGTATGTAATATATATTTGGTGAAATTTGATATTTTGTGTACAGTATATAAAATATATTTAGTGTTCTTTCATACTTTATGTACACTATATAATACATATTTTGTGTAATTTGATATTTCATGTACAGTATATTACATATTTTTTGAAGTTTGATATTTTATGTACAGTATAAACTCTATATTTTGTGAAATGTGATATTTCGTGTACAGTATATAATATATATGTAGTGTATTGTCATATTTTATGTACAGTATATCATACATATTTGGTGAAATTTGATATTATATGTACAGTATATAATATATATTTGGGGAAATTTGATATTTTATGTACAGTGTGTAATATATATTTGGTAAAATTTGATATTTTATGTACAGCATATAACATATATTTACTGTTCTTTCATACTTTATGTACAGTATATAATATATATTTTGTGAAATTTGATATTATATGTACGTTATATAATATATATGGTGAAATTTGATATTTTATGGACAGTATATAATATATATTTGGTGAAATTTGATATTTCACATACAGTATGTAATATATATTTGGTGAAATTTGATATTTTATGTACAGTATATAATATATATTTAGTGCTATTTCATACTTTCTGTACAGTATATAATACATATTTTGTGTAATTTGATATTTTATGTACAGTATATTATATATTTTTAGAAGTTTGATATTTTATGTACCGTATAAACTATATATTTGGTGAAATGTGATATTTCGTGTACAGTATATAAAATATATGTAGTGTACTGTCATATTTTATGTATAGTATATAATACATATTTGGTGAAATTTGATATTTTATGTACAGTATATAATATATATTTGGTGAAATTAGATATTTTATGTAGAGTATATAATATATATTTGCTGAAATTTGATATTTTATGTCAGTATATAATATATATTTAGTGTTCTTTCATACTTTCTGTACAGTATATAATACATATTTTGTGTAATTTGATATTTTATGTACAGTATATTATATATTTTTTTTGAAGTTTGATATTTTACGTACAGTATAAACTATATACTTCGTGAAATGTGATATTTCGTGTACAGTATATAATATATATGCAGTGTATTGTCATATTTTTTGTATAGTATATAATACATATTTGGTGAAATTTGATATTTTATGTACAGTATGTAATTTATAATTGGTGAAATTTGATATTTTATGTACAGTATATAATATATATTTAGTGTTCTTTCATACTTTATGTACAGTACATATTACATATTTTGTGAAATTTGATATTTTATGTACGTTATATAATATATATGGTGAAATTTGATATTTTATGTACAGTATATAATATGTATGTAGTGTACTTTCATATTTTATGTACAGTATATAATAGATAGTTGGTGAAATTTGATATTTCATGTACAGTTTATAATATATATTTCGTGAAATTTGATATTTTATGTACAGTATGTAATACATATTTGGTGAAATTTGATATTTTATGTACAGTATATAAAATATATTTAGTGTTCTTTCTTACTTTATGTACACTATATAATACATATTTTGTGTAATTTGATATTGTATATACAGTATATTACATATTTTTTGAAGTTTGATATTTTATGTAGAGTATAAACTATATATTTTGTGAAATGTGATATTTCGTGTACAGTATATAATATATATGTAGTGTATTGTCATATTTTATGTACAGTATATAATACATATTGGGTGAAATTTGATATTTTATGTACAGTATATAATATATATTTGGGGAAATTTGATATTTTATGTACAGTGTGTAATATATATTTGGTAAAATTTGATATTTTATGTACAGCATACAATATATATTTAGTGTTCTTTCATACTTTATGTACAGTATATAATATATATTTTGTGAAATTTGATATTATATGTACGTTATATAATATATATGGTGAAATTTGATATTTTATGTACAGTATATAATATATATTTGGTGAAATTTGATATTTCACATACAGTATGTAATATATATTTGGTGAAATTTGAGATTTTATGTACAGTATACAATATATATTTAGTGCTCTTTCATACTTTCTGTACAGTATATAATACATATTTTGTGTAATTTGATATTTTATGTACAGTATATTATATATTTTTTGAAGTTTGATATTTTATGTACAGTATAAATTATATATTTGGTGAAATGTGATATTTCGTGTACAGTATATAAAATATATGTAGTGTACTGTCATATTTTATGTATAGTATATAATACATATTTGGTGAAATTTGATATTTTATGTACAGTATATAATATATATTTGGTGAAATTAGATATTTTATGTAGAGTATATAATATATATTTGCTGAAATTTGATATTTTATGTACAGTATATAATATATATTTAGTGTTCTTTCATACTTTCTGTACAGTATATAATACATATTTTGTGTAATTTGATATTTTATGTACAGTATATTATATATTTTTTGAAGTTTGATATTTTATGTACAGTATAAACTATATATTTCGTGAAATGTGATATTTCGTGTACAGTATATAATATATATGTAGTGTATTGTCGTATTTTATGTATAGTATATAATACATATGTGGTGAAATTTGATATTTTATGTACAGTATGTAATTTATATTTGGTGAAATTTGATATTTTATGTACAGTATATAATATATATTTAGTGTTCTTTCATACTTTATGTACAGTACATATTACATATTTTGTGATATTTGATATTTTATGTACGTTATATAATATATATGGTGAAATTTGATATTTTATGTACAGTATATAATATGTATGTAGTGTACTTTCATATTTTATGTATAGTATATAATACATATTTGGTGAAATTTGATATTTTATGTACAGTTTATAATATATATTTCGTGAAATTTGATATTTTATGTACAGTATGTAATATATATTTGGTGAAATTTGATATTTTGTGTACAGTATATAAAATATATTTAGTGTTCTTTCATACTTTATGTACACTATATAATACATATTTTGTGTAATTTGATATTTCATGTACAGTATATTACATATTTTTTGAAGTTTGATATTTTATGTACAGTATAAACTCTATATTTTGTGAAATGTGATATTTCGTGTACAGTATATAATATATATGTAGTGTATTGTCATATTTTATGTACAGTATATCATACATATTTGGTGAAATTTGATATTATATGTACAGTATATAATATATATTTGGGGAAATTTGATATTTTATGTACAGTGTGTAATATATATTTGGTAAAATTTGATATTTTATGTACAGCATATAACATATATTTACTGTTCTTTCATACTTTATGTACAGTATATAATATATATTTTGTGAAATTTGATATTATATGTACGTTATATAATATATATGGTGAAATTTGATATTTTATGGACAGTATATAATATATATTTGGTGAAATTTGATATTTCACATACAGTATGTAATATATATTTGGTGAAATTTGATATTTTATGTACAGTATATAATATATATTTAGTGCTATTTCATACTTTCTGTACAGTATATAATACATATTTTGTGTAATTTGATATTTTATGTACAGTATATTATATATTTTTAGAAGTTTGATATTTTATGTACCGTATAAACTATATATTTGGTGAAATGTGATATTTCGTGTACAGTATATAAAATATATGTAGTGTACTGTCATATTTTATGTATAGTATATAATACATATTTGGTGAAATTTGATATTTTATGTACAGTATATAATATATATTTGGTGAAATTAGATATTTTATGTAGAGTATATAATATATATTTGCTGAAATTTGATATTTTATGTACAGTATATAATATATATTTAGTGTTCTTTCATACTTTCTATACAGTATATAATACATATTTTGTGTAATTTGATATTTTATGTACAGTATATTATATATTTTTTGAAGTTTGATATTTTATGTACAGTATAAACTATATACTTCGTGAAATGTGATATTTCGTGTACAGTATATAATATATATGTAGTGTACTCTCGTAATTTATGTATAGTATATAATACATATTTGGTGAAATTTGATATTTTATGTACAGTATATAATATATATTTGGTGAAATTAGATATTTTATGTAGAGTATATAATATATATTTGCTGAAATTTGATATTTTATGTCCAGTATATAATATATATTTAGTGTTCTTTCATACTTTCTGTACAGTATATAATACATATTTTGTGTAATTTGATATTTTATGTACAGTATATTATATATTTTTTGAGGTTTGATATTTTATCTACAGTATAAACTATATACTTCGTGAAATGTGATATTTCGTGTACAGTATATAATATATATGCAGTGTATTGTCATATTTTTTGTATAGTATATAATACATATTTGGTGAAATTTGATATTTTATGTACAGTATGTAATTTATAATTGGTGAAATTTGATATTTTATGTACAGTATATAATATATATTTAGTGTTCTTTCATACTTTATGTACAGTACATATTACATATTTTGTGAAATTTGATATTTTATGTACGTTATATAATATATATGGTGAAATTTGATATTTTATGTACAGTATATAATATGTATGTAGTGTACTTTCATATTTTATGTACAGTATATAATAGATAGTTGGTGAAATTTGATATTTTATGTACAGTTTATAATATATATTTCGTGAAATTTGATATTTTATGTACAGTATATAATATATATTTGGTGAAATTTGATATTTCACATACAGTATGCAATATATATTTGTTGAAATTTGATATTTTATGTACAGTATATAATATATATTTAGTGCTCTTTCACACTTTCTGTACAGTATATAATACATATTTTGTGTAATTTGATATTTTATGTACAGTATATTATATATTTTTTGAAGTTTGATATTTTATGTACAGTATAAACTATATATTTGGTGAAATGTGATATTTCGTGTACAGTATATGAAATATATGTAGTGTACTGTCATATTTTATGTATAGTATATAATACATATTTGGTGAAATTTGATATTTTATGTTCAGTATATAATATATATTTGGTGAAATTAGATATTTTATGTAGAGTATATAATATATATTTGCTGAAATTTGATATTTTATGTACAGTGTATAATATATATTTGGTGAAATTAGATATTTTATGTACTGTATATAATATATATTTGCTGAAATTTGATATTTTATGTACAGTATATAATATATATTTAGTGTTCTTTCATACTTTCTGTACAGTATATAATACATATTTTGTGTAATTTGATATTTTATGTACAGTATATTATATATTTTTTGAAGTTTGATATTTTATGTACAGTATAAACTATATACTTCGTGAAATGTGATATTTCGTGTACAGTATATAATATATATGTAGTGTACTCTCGTAATTTATGTATAGTATATAATACATATTTGGTGAAATTTGATATTTTATGTACAGTATATAATATATATTTGGTGAAATTAGATATTTTATGTAGAGTATATAATATATATTTGCTGAAATTTGATATTTTATGTCCAGTATATAATATATATTTAGTGTTCTTTCATACTTTCTGTACAGTATATAATACATATTTTGTGTAATTTGATATTTTATGTACAGTATATTATATATTTTTTGAGGTTTGATATTTTATCTACAGTATAAACTATATACTTCGTGAAATGTGATATTTCGTGTACAGTATATAATATATATGCAGTGTATTGTCATATTTTTTGTATAGTATATAATACATATTTGGTGAAATTTGATATTTTATGTACAGTATGTAATTTATAATTGGTGAAATTTGATATTTTATGTACAGTATATAATATATATTTAGTGTTCTTTCATACTTTATGTACAGTACATATTACATATTTTGTGAAATTTGATATTTTATGTACGTTATATAATATATATGGTGAAATTTGATATTTTATGTACAGTATATAATATGTATGTAGTGTACTTTCATATTTTATGTACAGTATATAATAGATAGTTGGTGAAATTTGATATTTTATGTACAGTTTATAATATATATTTCGTGAAATTTGATATTTTATGTACAGTATATAATATATATTTGGTGAAATTTGATATTTCACATACAGTATGCAATATATATTTGTTGAAATTTGATATTTTATGTACAGTATATAATATATATTTAGTGCTCTTTCACACTTTCTGTACAGTATATAATACATATTTTGTGTAATTTGATATTTTATGTACAGTATATTATATATTTTTTGAAGTTTGATATTTTATGTACAGTATAAACTATATATTTGGTGAAATGTGATATTTCGTGTACAGTATATGAAATATATGTAGTGTACTGTCATATTTTATGTATAGTATATAATACATATTTGGTGAAATTTGATATTTTATGTTCAGTATATAATATATATTTGGTGAAATTAGATATTTTATGTAGAGTATATAATATATATTTGCTGAAATTTGATATTTTATGTACAGTGTATAATATATATTTGGTGAAATTAGATATTTTATGTACTGTATATAATATATATTTGCTGAAATTTGATATTTTATGTACAGTATATAATATATATTTAGTGTTCTTTCATACTTTCTGTACAGTATATAATACATATTTTGTGTAATTTGATATTTTATGTACAGTATTTTATATATTTTTTGAAGTTTGATATTTTATGTACAGTATAAACTATATACTTCGTGAAATGTGATATTTCGTGTACAGTATATAATATATAGGTAGTGTACTGTCGTAATTTATGTATAGTATATAATACATATTTGGTGAAATTTGGTATTTTATGTACAGTATATAATATATATTTGGTGAAATTAGATATTTTATGTACAGTATATAATATATATTTGCTGAAATTTGATATTTTATGTACAGTATATAATATATATTTAGTGTTCTTTCATACTTTCTGTACAGTATATAATACATATTTTGTGTAATTTGATATTTTATGTACAGTATATTATATATTTTTTGAAGTTTGATATTTTATGTACAGTATAAACTATATATTTCGTGAAATGTGATATTTCGTGTACAGTATATAATATATATGTAGTGTATTGTCATATTTTATGTATAGTATATAATACATATTTGGTGAAATTTAATATTTTATGAAGAGTATATAATATATATTTGGTGTAATTTGATATTTTATGTACAGTATGTAATATATATTTGTTGAAATTTGATATTTTATGTACAGTATATAATATATATTTAGTGTTCTTTCATACTTTCCCTACAGTATATAATACATATTTTGTGTAATTTGATATTATATGTACAGTATATTATATATTTTTTGAAGTTTGATATTTTGTGTACAGTATAAACTATATACTTGGTGAAATATGATATTCCGTGTACAGTATATAATACATATGTAGTGTACTGTCATATTTTATGTATTGTATATAATATATATTTGGTGAAATTTGATATTTTATGTACGTTATATAATATATATGGTGAAATTTGATATTTTATGTACATTATATAATATGTATGTAGTGTACTTTCATATTTTATGTATAGTATATAATACATATTTGGTGAAATTTGATATTTTATGTACAGTTTATAATATATATTTTGTGAAATTTGATATTTTATTTACGTTATATAATATATATGGTGAAATTTGATATTTTATGTACAGTATATAATATGTTTGTAGTGTACTTTCATATTTTATGTATCGTATATAATACATATTTGGTGAAATTTGATATTTTATGTACAGTTTATAATATATATTTTGTGAAATTTGATATTTTATGTACAGTATGTAATATATATTTGGTGAAATTTGATATTTTATGTACAGTATATAAAATATATTTAGTGTTCTTTCATACTTTATGTACACTATATAATACATATTTTGTGTAATTTGATATTTTATGTACAGTATATTACATATTTTTTGAAGTTTGATATTTTATGTACAGTATAAACTATATATTTTGTGAAATGTGATATTTCGTGTACAGTATATAATATATATGTAGTGTATTGTCATATTTTATGTACAGTATATAATACATATTTGGTGAAATTTGATATTATATGTACAGTATATAATATATATTTGGGGAAATTTGATATTTTATGTACAGTGTCTAATATATATTTGGTAAAATTTGATATTTTATGTACAGCATACAATATATATTTAGTGTTCTTTCATACTTTATGTACAGTATATAATATATATTTTGTGAAATTTGATATTATATGTACGTTATATAATATATGGTGAAATTTGATATTTTATGTGCAGTATATAATATATATTTGGTGAAATTTCATATTTCACATAAAGTATGTAATATATATTTGGTGAAATTTGATATTTTATGTACAGTATATAATATATATTTAGTGCTCTTTCATACTTTCTGTACTGTATATAATACATATTTTGTGTAATTTGATATTTTATGTAAAGTATATTATATATTTTTTTAAGTTTGATATTTTATGTACAGTATAAACTATATATTTGGTGAAATGTGATATTTCGTGTACAGTATATAATATATATGTAGTGTATTGTCATATTTTATGTATAGTATATAATACATATTTGGTGAAATTTGATATTTTATGAAGAGTATATAATATATATTTGGTGTAAATTGATATTTTATGTACGGTATATAATATATATTTAGTGTTCTTTCATACTTTCTCCACAGTATATAATACGTATTTTGTGTAATTTGATATTATATGTACAGTATATTATATATTTTTTGAAGTTTGATATTTTATGTACAGTATAAAGTATATACTTGGTGAAATGTGATATTCCGTGTACAGTATTTAATATATATGTAGTGTACTGTCATATTTTATGTATTGTATATAATACATATTTGGTGAAATTTGATATTGTATGTACAGTATATAATACAAATTTCGTGAAATTTGATATTTTATGTACAGTATGTAATTTATATTTGGTGAAATTTGTTATTTTATGTACAGTATATAATATATATTTAGTGTTCTTTCATACTTTATGTACAGTACATATTACATATTTTGTGAAATATGATATTTTATGTACGTTATATAATATATATGGTGAAATTTGATATTTTATGTACAGTATATAATATGTATGTAGTGTACTTTCATATTTTATGTATAGAATATAATACATATTTGGTGAAATTTGATATTTTATGAAGAGTACATAATATATATTTGGTGTAATTTGATATTTTATGTACAGTATATAATATATATTTGTTGAAATTTGATATTTTCTGTACAGTATATAATATATATTTAGTGTTCTTTCATACTTTCTCTACAGTATATAATACATATTTTGTGTAATTTGATATTATATGTACAGTATATTATATATTTTTTGAAGTTTGATATTTTATGTACAGTATAAACTATATACTTGGTGAAATGTGATATTCCGTGTACAGTATATAATATATATGTAGTGTACTGTCATATTTTATGTATTGTATATAATACATATTTGGTGAAATTTGATATTTTATGTACAGTATATAATACAAATTTGGTGAAATTTGATATTTTATGTACAGTATGTAATTTATATTTGGTGAAATTTGATATTTTATGTACAGTATATAATATATATTTAGTGTTCTTTCATACTTTATGTACAGTACATATTACATATTTTGTGAAATTTGATATTTTATGTACGTTATATAATATATATGGTGAAATTTGATATTTTATGTACAGTATATAATATGTATGTAGTGTACTTTCATATTTTATGTATACTATATAATACATATTTGGTGAAATTTGATATTTTATGTACAGTTTATAATATATATTTTGTGAAATTTGATATTTTATGTACAGTATGTAATATATATTTGGTGAAATTTGATATTTTATGTACAGTATATAAAATATATTTAGTGTTCTTTCATACTTTATGTACACTATATAATACATATTTTGTGTAATTTGATATTTCATGTACAGTATATTACATATTTTTTGAAGTTTGATATTGTATGTACAGTGTAAACTATATATTTTGTGAAATGTGATATTTCGTGTACAGTATATATTATATATGTAGTGTATTGTCATATTTTATGTACAGTATATAATACATATTTGGTGAAATTTTATATTATATGTATAGTATATAATATATATTTGGGGAAATCTGATATTTTATGTACAGTGTGTAATATATATTTGGTAAAATTTGATATTTTATGTACAGCATATAATATATATTTAGTGTTCTTTCATACTTTATGTACAGTATATAATATATATTTTGTGAAATTTGATATTATATGTACGTTATATAATACATATGGTGAAATTTGATATTTTATGTACAGTATATAATATATATTTGGTGAAATTTGATATTTCACATACAGTATGTAATATATATTTGGGGAAATTTGATATTTTATTTACAGTATATAATATATATTTAGTGCTCTTTCATACTTTCTGTACAGTATATAATACATATTTTGTGTAATTTGATATTTTATGTACAGTATATTATATATTTTTTGAAGTATGATATTTTATGTACAGTATAAACTATATATTTGGTGAAATGTGATATTTCGTGTACAGTAAATAAAATATATGTAGTGTACTGTCATATTTTATGTATAGTATATAATACATATTTGGTGAAATTTGATATTTTATGTACAGTATATAATATATATTTGGTGAAATTTGATGTTTTACATACAGTATGTAATATATATTTGCTGAAATTTGATATTTTATGAACAGTATGTAATATATATTTGCTGAAATTTGATATTTTAAGAAAAGCATATAATATATAATTAGTTTTCTTTCATACTTTAAGTACAGTATATAATATATATTTTGTGAAATTTGATATTATATGTACGTTATATAATATATAGTGAAATTTGATATTTTAAGTACAGTATATAATATATATTAGGTGAAATTTGATATTTTATTTACAGTATATAATATATATTTGGTGAAATTTGATATTTTATGTACAGTATATAATATATATTTAGTGTTCTTTCATACTTTCTGTACAGTATATAATACATATTTTTTGTAATTTGATATTTTATGTACAGTATATTATATATTTTTTGAAGTTTGATATTTTATGTACAGTATAAACTATATATTTTGTGAAATGTGATATTTTGTGTACAGTATATAATATATATGTAGTCTACTGTCATATTTTATGTATAGTATATAATACATATTTGGTGAAATTTGATATTTTATGTACAGTACATAATATATATTTGGTGAAATTAGATATTTTATGTATAGTATGTAATATATATTTGGTGAAATTTGATATTTTATGTACAATATATAATATATATTTAGTGTTCTTTCAAACTTTAAGTACAGTTTATAATACATATTTTGTGTAATTTGATATTTTATGTACAGTATACTATATTTTTTGAAGTTTGATATTTTATGTACAGTATAATCTATATATTTGGTGAACTGTGATATTTCGTGTACAGTATATAATATATATGTAGTTTACTGTCATATTTTATGCATAGTATATAATACATATTTGGTGTAATTAGATATTTTATGTACAGTATATAATATATATTTGGTGAAATTTGATATTTTATATACAGTATGTAATATATATTTGGTGAAATTTTATATTTTATGTACAGTATATAGTATATATTTAGTGTTCTTTCATACTTTATGTACAGTATATAACATATATTTTGTGAAATTTGATATTTTATGTACGTTATATAATATGTATGGTGAAATTTGATATTTTATGTACAGTATATAATATATATGTAGTGTACTTTCATATTTTATGTATAGTATATAATACATATTTGGTGAAATTTGATATTTTATGTACAGTATATAATATATATTTGGTGAACTTTGATATTTTACATACAGTATGTAATATGTATTTGGTGAAATTTGATATTTTATGTACAGTATATAATATATATTTATTGTTCTTTCATACTTTATGTACAGTATATAATATATATTTTGTGAAATTTGATATTTTATGTACGTTATATAATATATATGGTGAAGTTTGAAATTTTATGTACAGTATATAATATATATGTAGTGTACTTTCATATTTTATGTATAGTATATAATACATATTTGGTGAAATTTGATATTTTATGTACAGTATGTAATATATATTTGGTGAAATTTGTTATTTTATGTACAGTATGTAATATATATTTGGTGAAATTTGATATTTTACATAAAGTGTATAATATATATTTGGTGAAATTTGATATTTTATGTACAGTATGTAATATATATTTGGTGAAATTTGATATTTTAGGTTCAGTATATAATATATATGTAGTGTTCTTTCATACTTTATGTACAGTATATAAAGCATATTTTGTGAAATTTGATATTTTATGTACGTTATATAATATATATGGTGAAATTTGATATTTTATGTACAGTATATCATATATGTAGTGTACTTTCATATTTTATGTACAGTATATAATACATATTTTGTGTAATTTGATATTTTATGTACAGTATATTATATATTTTTTGAAATTTGATATTTTATGTACAGTATAAACTATATATTTCGTGAAATGTGATATTTCGTGTACAGTATATAATATATACGTAGTGTACTGTCATATTTTATGTATAGTATATAATATATATTTGGTGAAATTTGATATTTCATGTACAGTATGTATTATATATTTGGTGAAATTTGATATTTTATGTACAGTATGTAATATATACTTGGTGAAATTTGATATTTTATGTACAGCATAAAATATATATTTAGTGTTCTTTCATACTTTATGTGCAGTATATAATATATATTTTGTGAAATTTGATATTTTATGTAAGATATATAATATATATGTTGAAATTTGATATTTTATGTACAGCATGTAATATATATGTAGTGTACTTTCATATTTTATGTATAGTATATAATACATATTTGGTGAAATTTGATATTTTATGTACAGTATATAATATATATTTGGTGAAATTTGAAATTTTACATACAGTATGTAATATATATTTCGTGAAATTTGGTATTTTATGTACAGCATATAATATATATGTAGTGTACTTTCATATTTTATGTATAGTATATAATACATATTTGGTGAAATTTGATATTTTATTTACAGGATGTAATATATATTTGGTGAAATTTGATATTTTATGTACAGTATATAATACATATTTAGTGTTCTTTCATACTTTATGTACAGTAGATTATATATATTTTGTGAAATTTGATATTTTATGTACGTTATATAATATATGGTGAAATTTGATATTTTATGTACAGCATATAATATTTATGTAGTGTACTTTCATATTTTATGTATAGTATATAATACATATTTGGTGAAATTTGATATTGTATGTACAGTATGTAATATATATTTGGTGAAATTTGATGTTTTACATACAGTATGTAATGTATAGTTGGTGAAATTTGATATTTTATGTACAGTATATAATATACATTTGGTGAAATTTGATATTTTATGTACAGCACATAATATATAATTATTTTTCTTTCATACTTTAAGTACAGTATATAATATATATTTTGTGAAATTTGATATTATATGTACGTTATATAATATATATTGTGAAATTTGGTATTTTATGTACAGTATATAATATATATTAGGTGAAATTTGATATTTTTTGTACAGTATATAATATATATTTGGTGAAATTTGATATTTTATATACAGTATATAATGTATATTTAGTGTTCTTTCATACTTTCTGTACAGTATATAATACATATTTTGTGTAATTTGATATTTTATGTACAGTATATTATATATTTTTTGAAGTTTGATATTTTATGTACAGTATGAACTATATATTTGGTGAAAAGTGATATTTCGTGTACAGTATATAATATATATGTAGTCTACTCTTATATTTTATGTATAGTATATAATACATATTTGGTGAAATTTCATATTTCATGTACAGTATATAATATATATTTGGTGAAATTAGATATTTTATGTATAGTACGTAATATATATTTGTTGAAATTTGATATTTTATGTACAGTATATAAGATATATTTAGTGTTCTTTCATACTTTATATACAGTGTATAATATATATTTTGTGAAATTTGATATTTCATGTAAGTTATATAATATATATGTTGAAATTTGATATTTTATGTACAGTATATAATATATATGTAGTGTACTTTCATATTTAATGTATAGTATATAATACATATTTGGTGAAATTTGATATTTTATGTAGAGTGTATAATATATATTTGGTGAAATTTGATATTTTACAGACAGTATGTGATATATATTTGGTGAAATTTGATATTTTATGTACAGTATGTAATATGTATTTGGTGAAATTTGATATTTTACAGAAAGTGTATAATATATATTTGGTGAAATCTGATATTTTATGTACAGTATATAGTATATATTTGGTGAAATTTGATATTTTATGTACAGTATATAATATATATGTAGTGTTCTTTCATACTTTATGTACAGTATATAATACATATTTTGTGTAATTTGATATTTTATGTACAGTATATTATATATTTTTTGAAGTTTGTTATTTTATGTACAGTATAAAATATATATTTGGTGAAATGTGATATTTCGTGTACAGTATATAATATAAATGTAGTGTTCTGTCATATTTTATGTATAGTATATAATACATATTTGGTGAAATTTGATATTTAATGTACAGTATATAATATATATTTGGTGAAATTTGATATTTTATGTACAGTATTTAATATATATTTGGTGAAATTTGATATTTTGTGTACAGTATATAATATATATTTAGTGTTCTTTCATACTTTATGTACAGTATATAATATATATTTTGTGAAATTTGATATTTTATGTACGTTATATAATATATATGGTGAAATTTGATATTTTATGTACAGTATATAATATATGTAGTGTACTTTCATATATTATGTATAGTATATAACACATATTTGATGAAATTTGATATTTTATGTACAGTATATAATATGTATTTGGTGAAATTAGATGTATTACATGCTGTATGTAATATATATTTGGTGAAATTTGAAATCTTATGTTCAGTATATGAAATATATTTAGTGTTCTTTCATACTTTATGTACAGTATATAATACATATTTTGTGTAATTTGATATTTTATGTACAGCATATTATATATTTTTTGAAGTTTGATATTTTATGCAGAGTATAAACTATATATTTCATGAAATATGATATTTCGTGTACAGTACATATTATATACGTAGTGTACTGTCATATTTTTGTATAGTATATAATACATTTTTGGTGAAATTTGATATTTTATGTACAGTATATAATATATATTTGGTGAAATTTGATATTTTATGTACTGTATGTAACATATATTTGGTGAAATTTGATATTTTATGTAAAGCATATAATAGATATTTAGTGTTCTTTCATACTTTATGTACAGTATATAACATTTATTTTGTGAAATTTGATATTATATGTACGTTATATAATATATATGGTGAAATTTGATATTTTATGTACAGTATATAATATATATTTGATGAAATTTGATATTTTACATACATTATGTAATATATATTTGGTGAAATTTGATATTTTATGTACAGTATATAATATATATTTGGTGAAATTTGATATTTTATGTACAGTATGTAATATACATTTGGTGAAATTTGATATTTTATGTACAGCATATAATACATATTTAGTGTTCTTTCATACTTTATGTACAGTATATAACATATATTTTGTGAAATTTGATATTATATGTACGTTATATATCTGGTGAAATTTGATATTTTATGTACAATATGCAATATATACTTGGTGAAATTTGATATTGTACATACAGTATGTAATATATATTTAGTGAAATTTGATATTTTATGTACAGTATATAATATATATTTAGTGTTCTTTCATAATTTCTGTACAGTATATAATACATATTTTGTGTAATTTGATATTTAATGTACAGTATATTATATATTTTTTGAAGTTTGATATTTTATGTACAGTATAAAATATATATTGGGTGAAATGTGATATTTCGTGTACAGTATATAATATATATGTAGTGTACTGTCATATTTTATGTATAGTATAAAATACATATTTGGTGAAATTTGATATTTTATGTACAGTGTATAATATATATTTGGTGAAATTTGATATTTTATGTACAGGATGTAATATACATTTGGTGAAATTTGATATTTTATGTACAGTATATAATATATATTTAGTGTTCTTTCATACTTTATGTACAGTATATAATATATATTTTGTGAAATTTGATATTTTATGTATATTATATAATATATATGGTGAAATTTGATATTTTATGTACAGTATATAATATATATGTAGAGTACTTTAATATTTTATGTATGGTATATAATACATATTTGGTGAAATTTGATATTTTATTTACAGTATATAATGTATATTTGGAGAAATTTGATATTTTACATACAGTATGTAATATATATTTGGTGAAATATGATGTTTTATGTACAGTATATAATATATATTTAGTGTTCTTTCATAGTTTCTGTACAGTATATAATACATATTTTGTGAAATTTGATATTTTATGTACGTTATATAATATATATGGAGAAATTTGATATTTTATGTACAGTATATAATATATATGTACTGTACTTTCATATTTTATGTATAGTATATAATACATATTTGGTGAAATTTGATATTTTATGTACAGTATATAATATATATTTGGTGAAATTTGATATTTTACATACAGTATGTAATATATATTTGGTGAAATTTGATATTTTATGTACAATATATAATATATATTTAGTGTTCTTTCATAATTTCTGTACAGTATATAATACATATTTTGTGTAATTTGATATTTTATGTACAGTTTATTATATATTTTTGAAGTTTAATATTTTATGTACAGTGTAAACTATATATTTGGTGAAATGTGATATTTTGTGTACAGTATATAATATATATGTAGTGTACTGTCATATTTTATGTATAGTATAAAATACATATTTGGTGAAATTTGATATTTTATGTACAGTATATAATATATATTTGGTGAAATTTGATATTTTATATATAGTATGTAATATATGATTGGTGAAATTTGATATTTTATGTACAGTATATAATATATTTAGTGTTCTTTCATACTTTATGTACAGTATATAATATATATTTTGCAAAATTTGATATTTTATGTATGTTATATAATATATATGGTGAAATTTCATATTTTATGTACAGTATATAATATATATTTGGTGAAATTAGATATTTTATGTACAGTATGTAATATATATTTGTTGAAATTTGATATTTTATGTACAGTATATAATATATATTTAGTGTTCTTTCATACTTTATGTACAGTATATAATACATATTTTGTGTAATTTGATATTTTATGTACAGTATATTATTTATTTTTTGAAGTTTGATATTTTATTTACAGTATAAACTATGTATTTGGTGAACTGTGATATTTCGTGTACAGTATATAATATATATGTAGTGTACTGTCATATTTTATGTATAGTATATAATACATACTTGGTGAAATTTGATATTTTATGTACAGTATATAATATATATTTGGTGAAATTTGATATTTTATATACAGTATATAATATATATTTAGTGTTTTTTCATACTTTATGTACAGTATATAATATATATTTTGTGAAATTCGATATTTTAAGTACGTTATATAATATATATGGTGAAATTTGATCTTTTATGTACAGTATATAATATATATGTAGTGTACTTTATATTTTATGTATAGTATATAATACCTATTTGGTGAAATTTGATATTTTATGTACAGTATATAATATATATTTGGTGAAATTTGATATTTTACATACAGTATGTAATATATATTTGGTGAAATTTGATATTTTATGTACGGTATGTAATATATATTTAGTGTTCTTTCATAGTTTCTGTACAGTATATAATACATATTTTGTGTAATTTGATATTTTATACAGTATATTATATATTTTTTGAAGTTTGGTATTTTATGTACAGAATAAACTATATATATGTTGAAATGTGATATTTCGTGTACAGTATATAATATATATGTAGTGTACTGTCATATTTTATGTATAGTATAAAATACATATTTGGTGAAATTTGATATTTTATGTACAGTGTATAATATATATTTGGTGAAATTTGATATTTTATGTACAGGATGTAATATATATTTGGTGAAATTTGATATTTTATGTACAGTATATAATACATTTTTAGTGTTCTTGCATACTTTATGTACAGTATTTAATATATATTTTGTGAAATTTGATATTTTATGTATGTTATATAATATATATGGTGAAATTTGATATTTTATGTACAGTATATAATATATATGTAGAGTACTTTCATATTTTATGTATAGTATATAATACATATTTGGTGAAATTTGATATTTTTTGTGCAGTGTATTATATAATTTTTGAAGTTTGTTATTTTATGTACAGTATAAACTATATATTTGGTGAAATGTGATATATCGTGTACAGTATATAATATATATGGAGTGTACTTTCATATTTTATGTATAGTATATAATACATATTTGGTGAAATTTGATATTTTATGTACAGTATATAATATATGTTTGGTGAAATTTGATATTTTACATACAGTATGTAATATATATTTGATGAAATTTGATATTTTATGTACAGTATATAATATATATTTGGTGAAATTTGATATTTTATGTACAGTATATAATATATATTTAGTGTTCTTTCATACTTTATGGACAGTATATTATATATATTTTGTGAAATTTGATATTTTATGTACGTTATATAATATATATGTTGAAATTTGATATTTTAAGTAAAGTATATAATATATATGTAGTGTACTTTCATATTTTATGTATAGTATATAATACATATTAGGTGAAATTTGATATTTTATGTACAGTATACAATATATATTTGGTGAAATATGATATTTTACATACTGTATGTAATATATATTTGGTGAAATTTGATATTTTATGTACAGTATATAAAATATATTTAGTGTTCTTTCATAATTTCTGTACAGCATATAATACATATTTTGTGTAATTTGATATTTTATGTACAGTATATTATATATTATTTGAAGTTTGATATTTTATGTGCAGAATAAACTATATATTTGGTGAAATGTGATATTTCGTGTACAGTATATAATATATATAGTGTACTGTCATATTTTATGTATAGTATATAATACATATTTGGTGAAATTTGATATTTTATGTACAGTATATAATATATATTTGGTGAAATTTGATATTTTATGTACATTATATAATATTTTTTAGTGTTCTTTCAAACTTTATGTACAGTATATAATACATATTTTGTGAAATTTGATATTTTATGTACAGTATATTATACATTTTTTGAAGTTTCATATTTTATGTACAGTATAAACTACATATTTGGTAAAATGTGATATTTCATATACAGTATATGCTATATATGTAGTGAACTGTCATATTTTATGTATAGTATATAATACATATTTGGTGAAATTTTATATTTTATGTACAGTATATAATATATATTTGGTGAAATTTAACATTTTATGTACAGTATGTAATATGTATTTGGTGAAATTTGATATTTTTTGTACAGTATATAATATATATTTAGTGTTCTTTCATACTTTATGTACACTATATAATATATATTTTGTGAAATTTGATATTTTACATACGGTATATAATATATATGGTGAAATTTGATATTTTATTTACAGTATATAATATATATGTAGTGTACTTTCATATTTTATGTATAGTATATAATACATATTTGGTGAAATTTGATATATTACATACTGTATGTAATATATATTTGGTGAAATTTGATATTTTATGTACAGTATATAAAATATATTTAGTGTTCTTTCATACTTTATGTACAGTATATAATACATATTTTGCGTAATTTGATATTTTATGTACAGTATATTATATATTTTTTGAGGTTTGATATTTCATGTACAGTATAAACTATATATTTCGTGAAATGTGATATTTTGTGTACAGTATATAATATATATGTAGTGTACTGTCATATTTTATGTATAGTATATAATACATATTTGGTGAAATTTGATATTTTATGTACAGTATATAATATATATTTGGTGAAATTTGATATTTTCTGTAAAGTATGTAATATATATTTGGTGAAATTTGATATTTTATGTACAGCATATAATAGATATTTAGTGTTCTTTCATTTTTTATGTACAGTATATAATATATATTTTGTGAAATTTGGTATTTTATGTACAGTATGTAATATATATTTGTTGAAATTTGATATTTTATGTACAGTATATAATATATATTTAGTGTTGTTTCATACTTTATGTACAGTATATAATACATATTTTGTGTAATTTGATATTTTATGTACAGTATATTATATATTTTTTGAAGTTTGATATTTTATGTACAGTATAAACTATGTATTTGGTGAAATGTGATATTTAGTGTACAGTATATAATATATATGTAGTGTACTGTCATATTTTATGTATAGCATATAATACATATTGGGTGAAATTTGATATTTTTTGTACAGTATATAATATATATTTGGTGAAATTTGATATTTTATGTACAGTATGTAATCTATATTTGGTGGAATATGGTATTTTATTTACAGTGTATACTATATATTTAGTGTTCTTGCATACTTTATGTACAGTATACGATACATATTTTGTGTAATTTCATATTTTATGTACAGTATATTATATATTTTTTGAAGTTTGATATTTTATGTACACTATAAACTATATATATGGTAAAATGTGATATTTCATGTACAGTATATAATATATATGTAGTGAACTGTCATATTTTATGTATAGTATGTAATACGTATTTGGGTGAAATTTGATATTTTATGTACAGTATATAATATATATTTGGTGAAATTTGATATTTTATGCACAGTATGTAATATATATTTGGTGAAATTTGATATTTTATGTACAGTATATAATATATATTTAGTGTTCTTTCATACTTTATGTACACTATATAATATATATTTTGTGAAATTTGATATTTTACGTACGGTATATAATATATATGGTGAAATTTGATATTTTATTTACAGTATGTAATATATATGTAGTGTACTTTCATATTTTATGTATAGTATATAATACATATTTGGTGAAATTTGATATTTTATGTACAGTATATAATATATATTTGGTGAAATTTGATATTTTATGTACAGTATGTAATATATATTTGGTGAAATTTGATATTTTATGTACAGTATATAAAATATATTTAGTGTTCTTTCATACTTTATGTACAGTATATAATACATATTTTGTGTAATTTATTATTTTATGTACACTATATTATATATTTTTTGAGGTTTGATATTTAATGTACAGTATAAACTATATATTTCGTGAAATGTGATATTTTGTGTACAGTATATAATATATATGTAGTGTAGTGTCATATTTTATGTATAGTATGTAATACATATTTGGTGATATTAGATATTTTATGTACAGTATAAAATACTCATTTGGTGAAATTTGATGTTTTATGTACAGTATGTAATATATATTTGGTGAAATTTGATATTGTACATACAGTATGTAATATATATTTGGTGAAATTTGATATTTTATGTACAGTATATAATATATATTTAGTGTTCTTTCATACTTTCTGTACAGTATATAATACATATTTTGTGTAATTTGATATTTTATGTACCGTATAATATATATTTTATTAAGTTTGATATTTTATGTACAGTATAAACTATATATTGGGTGAAATGTGATGTTTCGTGTACAGTATATAATATATATGTAGTCTACTGTCATATTTTATGTATAGTATATAATACATATTTGGTGAAATTTCATATTTTATATACAGTATATAATATATATTTGGTGAAATTTGATATTTTACATACAGTATGTAACATATATTTGGTGAAATTTGATATTTTCTGTACAGTATGTAATGTATATTTGGTGAAATATGATATTTTATTTACAGTGTATACTATATATTTAGTGTTCTTGCATACTTTATGTACTGTATATAATACATATTTTGTGTAATTTCATATTTTATGTACAGTATATTATATATTTTTTGAAGTTTGATATTTTATGTACAGTATAAACTATATATTTGGTAAAATGTGATATTTCATGTACAGTATATAATATATATGTAGTGAACTGTCATATTTTATGTATAGTATGTAATACATATTTGGTGAAATTTTATATTTTATGTACAGTATATAATATATATTTGGTGAAATTTGATATTTTATGTACAGTATGTAATATATATTTGGTGAAATGTGCTATTTTATGTACAGTATATAATATATATTTAGTGTTCATTCACATTTTATGTACTCTATATAATACATATTTGGAGTAATTTGATTTATTATGTACAGTATATTATATGTTTCGTGAAATAAGGTATTTTTTGTGCAGTATATAATATATATTTTAGTGTAATTTGATATTTTATGTACGGTATATAATATATATTTTGTGACGTTTGATATTTCACTTACAATATATAATATATATACGGTGAAATTTGATATTTTCTCTGCAGTATATATTACATATTTGGTGAAATTTGATATTTTATGTACATTATATAGTATATGGTGAAATTTGATATTTTCTGTACAGTATATATTACATATTTGGTGAAATATTATATTTTATGTACATTATAGAGTATATGGTGAAATTTGATATTTTATATGCAGTTTATAATATATATTTGGTGAAATTTGATATTTTATGTACAGTATATAATATATATTTCTTGAAATTTGATATTTTATGTACACTATATAATATATATTTCTTGAAATTTGATATTTTATGTACAGTATATAATATATATTTTGTGAAATTTGATATAATATGTACAGTATATAATATATATTTGATGTAATTTGATATTTAATGTACAGTATTTAACGTATATTTGCTGTACTTTCATATTGTATGTACAGTATATAATATATATTTGGTGAAATTTGATATTTTATGTAGAGTATATATTTTATATTTGGTGTACCTTGATATTTTATGTAGATTATGTAATAAATGTTTGGTTAATTTTGATATTTTATGTACAGTATATAATACATATTTGGTGAAATTTGATATTTTGTGTACAGTATATAATATATATTTGCTGAAATTTGATATTTTATGTACAGTATATAATATATATTTGGTGAAATTTGATATTTTATCTACAGTATATAATATATATTTGTTGAAATTTGATGTTTTATGTACAGTGTATAATATATATTTGGTGAAAGTTGATATTTTATGTACAGTTTATAATATATATTTAACGTACTTTCATATTTATGTACAGTATATAAGGTTTATTTTGTGAAAGTTCGTATTTTATGTACAGAATATATTATATATTTGGTGAAATTTGGTATTTTATGTACAGTATATAGTACATATTGGGTGAAGTTTGATATTTTATATACAGTATATAATATATATTTGGTGAAATTTGATATTATATTTACAGTATTTAATAGATAGTTTGTGAAATTTGATATTTCACGTATGGTATATAATATATATTTTTTGAAATTTGATATTTTATGTACAGTATATAATGTATATTTAGTCTACTTTCATATTTTATGTACAGTATATAATACATATTTGGTGAAATTTGATATTTTATGTACAGTATATTATATATTTGGTGAAATTTGATATTTTAGGTACTGTGTATAATATATATTTAGTTAAAGTTGATATTTTATGTACAGTTTATAATATATATTTAGTGTACTTTCATATTTATGTGTAGTATATAATATATACTTGGTGAAATTTGGTATTTAATGTGCAGAATATAATATATATTTGGTGGAATTTGGTATTTTATGTACAGTATGTAATTTATATTTGTTAAACTTGTATATTTTATGTACAGTACTTAACATGTATTTGGTGAAATTTGATACTTTATGTACAGTATTTAATACATATTTGGTAAAGTTTGATATTTTGTGTACAGTATATAATATATATTTAGTGTACTTTCATATTTTATGGACAGTATATAATACAAATTTGGTGAAATTTAATATTCTATGTACAGTATATGATATATATTTGGTGATATTTGATATTTTATATACAGTATATAATATGTATTTGGTGTACTTTCATATTTTATGTACAGTATATAATATATATTTGGGGAATTTGATATTTTATGTACAGTATATATTATATATTTTGTGAAATTTGATATTTTATGTACAGTATATAATATATATTTGCAGAAATTTGATTTTTTTTACTTTATATTATATATATGTCCTGAAATTTGATATTTTACGTATGGTATACAATATATATTTCGTGAAGTTTAATATTTTACTTACATTATATAATATATATGGTGAAATTTGATATTTTATGTCCAGTATATAATACATATTTAGTGTTCTTTCATATTTTATGTACAGTATATAATACATATTTGGTGAAAATTGATATTTTATGTATAGTATATAATATATTTATTGTACTTTCATATTTTAAGTATAGTATATAGTACTTATGTGGTAAAATTTCATATTTTTTTTACAGTATATAATATATATTCAGTGAAATATGACATTATATTTACAGTATAAAAAATATATTTACTGTACTTTCATATTTTATATACAGTATATAATACATATTTGCTGAAATTTGATATATTATGTACAGTATATAATACATATTTGGAGAAATTGGATATTTTATGTAGAGTATATAATATATATTTGGTGAAATTTGATATTTTATCTTGAGTATGTATTATATATTTGGTGTAACTTGATATTTTATCTAGTGTATACAGTAAATGTTTGGTTAATTTTTATATTTTATGTACAGTATATAGTATATATTTGGTGAAATTTGATATTTTATGTACAGTATATAATATATATTTTGTGTACTTTCATATTTCATGTACAGTATATAATACATATTTGGTGGAATTTGATATTTTATTGACAGTATATAATATATATTTGCTGAAATTTGATATTTTATGTACAGTAAATAATGTATATTTGGTGTACTTTGGTATTTTATGTACAGTGTAGAATATATATTTGCTGTATTTTCACATTTTATGTACAGTATATAATACATATTTGGTGAAATTTCATATTTTATGTACAGTATATATTATATATTTGGTGAAATTTGATATCTTATATACAGTATAAAATATATATTAACAGTACTTACATATTTTCTCTACACTATATAATATATATTCAATATACTTTCATATTTTATGTACCGTATATAATTTATATTTGGTGAAATTTGCTATTTTATGTACAGTGTATAATATATATTTAGTGTACATTCACATTTTATGTACTCTATATAATACATATTTGGAGTAATTTGATATTTTATGAACAGTATATAATATATTTCGTGAAATAAGTTATTTTTTGTGCAGTATTTAATATATATTGGGCGTAATGTGATATTTTATGTATGGTATATAATATATATTTTGTGATGTTTGATATTTCACTTACAATATATAATATATATGGTGAAATTTGATATTTTCTATACAGTGTATATTCCATATTTGGTGAAATTTGATATTTTATGTATATTATATAGTATATGGTGAAATTTGATATTTTATGTACAGTGTATAATATATATTTGGTGAAATTAGATATTTTATGTACAGTATTTAATATATATTTGTTGAAATTTGATTTTTTATGTACAATATATAATATATATTTAGTGTTCTTTCATACTTTATGTACAGTATATAATATATATTTTGTGTAATTTGATATTTTATGTACAGTATATTATGTATTTTTTGAAGTTTGATATTTAATGTACAGTATAAACTATGTATTTGGTGAAATGTGATATTTCGTGTACAGTATATAATATATATGTAGTGTACTGTCATGTTTTATGTATAGTATATAATACATGTTTGGTGAAATTTGATATTTTATGTACAGTATATAATATATATTTGGTGAAATTTGATATTTTACATACAGTATATAATATATATTTGGTGAAATTTGATATTTTATGTACAGTATATAATATATATAAAGTGTTCTTTCATAATTTCTGTACAGTATATAATACATATTTTGTATAATTTGATATTTAATGTACAGTATAAACTATGTATTTGGAGAAATGTGATATTTCATGTACAGTTTATAATAGATATGTAGTCTACTGTCATATTTTATGTATAGTATAAAATACATATTTGGTGAAATTTGATATTTATTTTACAGTGTATAATATATATTTGGTGAAATTAGATATTTTATGTATAATATGTAATATATATTTGTTGAAATTTGATATTTTATGTACAGTATATAACATATTTTTAGTGTTCTTTCAAACTTTATGTACAGTATATAATACATATTTTGTGTAATTTGATATTTTATGTACAGCATATTATATATTTTTTGAAGTTTGATATTTTATGTACAGTATAAACTATGTATTTGGTGAACTGTGATATTTCGTTTACAGTATATAATATATATGTAGAGTACTGTCATATTTTATGTATAGTATATAATGCATATTTGGTGTAATTTGATATTTTATGTACAGTATATAATACATATTTGGTGAAATTTGATATTTTATATACAGTATGTAATATATATTTGGTGAAATTTGATATTTTATGTACAGTATATAGTATATATTTAGTGTTCTTTCATACTTTATGTACAGTATATAATATATATTTTATAAATTTGATATTTTACGTACGTTATATAATATATATGGTGAAATTTGATATTTTATGTACAGTATAAAATAAATATGTAGTGTACTTTCATATTTTATGTGTAGTATATAATACATATTTGGTGAAATTTGATATTGTATGTACAGTATATAATATGTATTTGGTGAAATTTGATATTTTACTTACACTATGTAATATATATTTGTTGAAATTTGATATTTTATGTACAGTATATAAAATATATTTAGTGTTCTTTCATACTTTATGTACAGTATATAATATATATTTTGCGAAATTTGATATTATATGTACGTTATATAATATATATGGTGAAATTTGATATTTTATGTACAGTATATAATATATATTTGGTGAAATTTGATATTTCACATACAGTATGTAATATATATTTGGTGATATTTGATATTTTATGTACAGTATATAATATATATTTAGTGTTCTTTCATACATTCTGTTCAGTATATAATACATATTTTGTGTAATTTGATATTTTATGTACAGTATATTATATATTTTTTGAAGTTTGATATTTTATGTACAGTATAAACTATTTATTTGGTGAAATGTGATATTTCGTGTACAGTATATAATATATATGTAGTGTACTGTCATATTTTATGTATAGTATATAATACATATTTGGGGAAATTTGATAATTTATGTACAGTATATAATATATATTTGGTGAAATTAGATATTTTATGTACAGTATATAATATATATTTGCTGAAATTTGATATTTTATGTACAGTATATAATATATATTTAGTGTTCTTTCATACTTTATGTACAGTGTATAATACATATTTTGTGAAATTTGATATTTTATGTACTTTATATAATATATGTGGTGAAATTTGATATTTTATGTACAGTACATAATATATATGTAGTGTACATTCATATTTTATGTATAGTATATAATACATATTTGGTGAAATTTGATATTTTATGTACAGTATGTAATATATATTTGGTGAAATTTGATATTTTATGTACAGTATATAATATATACGTAGTGTTCTTTCATACTTTATGTACAGTATATAATACATATATTGTGTAATTTGATATTTTATGTACAGTATATTATATATTTTTTGAAGTATGATATTTTATGTACAGTATAAACTATGTATTTGGTGAACTGTGATATTTCATGTACAGTATATAATATATATGTAGTGTACTTTCATATTTTATATATAGTATATAATACATATTTGGTGAAATTTGATATTTTATGTACACTATATAATATATATTAGGTGAAATTTGATATTTTATGTACAGAATGTAATATATATTTGGTGAAATTTGATATTTTATGTACAGTAAATAATATATATTTAGTGTTCTTTCATACTTTATGTACAGTATATAATATATATTATGCGAAATTTGATATTATATGTACGTTATATACTATATATGGTGAAATTTGATATTTTATGTACAGTATATAATATATATGTAGTGTACTTTCATATTTTATGTATAGTATATAATACATATTTGGTGAAATTTGATATTTCATGTGCAGTATATAATAAGTATTTGGTGAAATTTGATATATTACATACTGTAAGTAATCTATATTTGGTGAAATTTGATACTTTATGTATAGTTTATAAAATATATTTAGTGTTCTTTCATACTTTATGTACAGTATATAATGCATATTTTGTGTAATTTGATATTTTATGTACAGTATAAACTATATATTTCGTGAAATGTGATATTTCGTGTACAGTATATAATATATATGTAGTGTATTGTCATATTTTATGTATAGTATATAATACATATTTGGTGAAATTTGATATTTTATGTACAGTATATAATATATATTTGGTAAAATTTGATATTTTATGTACAGCATATAATATATATTTAGTGTTCTTTCACACTTTATGTACAGTATAAAATATATATTTTGTGAAATTTGATATGATATGTACGTTATATAATATATATGGTGAAATTTGATATTTTATGTACAGTATAAAATATATATTTGGTGAAATTTGTTATTTTACATACAGTATGTAATATATATTCGGTGAAATTTGATATTTTATGTACAGTATATAATATATATTTGGTGAAATTAGATATTTTAAGTACATTATATAATATATATTTGATGAAATTTGATATTTTATGTACAGTATATAATATATATTTAGTGTTCTTTCATACTTTCTGTATAGTATATAATACATATTTTGTGTAATTTGATATTTTATGTACAGTATATTATATGTTTTTTGAAGTTTGATATTTTATGTACAGTGTAAACTATGTATTTGGTGAAATGTGATATTTCGTGTACAGTATATAATATATATGTAGTCTACTGTCATATATTATGTATAGTATATCATACATGTTTGGTGAAATTTGATATTTTATGTACAGTATATAATATATATTTGGTGAAATTTGATATTTTACATACATTATGTAATATATATTTGGTGAAATTTGATATTTTATGTACAGTATATAATATATATTTAGTGTTCTTTCATAATTTCTGTACAGTATATAATACATATTTTGTATAATTTGATATTTTATGTACAGTATATTATATATTTTTTGAAGTTTGATATTTTATGTACAGTATAAACTATATATTTGGTGAAATGTGATATTTCGTGTACAGTATATAATATATATGTAGTGTACTTTCATATTTTATGTATAGTATATAATACATATTTCGTGAAATTTGATATTTTATGTTCAGTATATAATATATATTTGGTGAAATTTGATATATTATGTACAGTATGTAATATATATTTGGTGAAATTTGATATTTTATGTTCAGCATATAATAGATATTTAGTGTTCTTTCATAATTTATGTACAGTATATAATATATATTTTGTGAAATTTTATATTATATGTACTTTATATAATATATATGGTGAAATTTGATATTTTATGTACAGTATATAATATATATTTGGTGAAATTTGATATTTTACATACAGTAAGTAATATATATTTGGTGAAATTCGATATTTTATATACAGTATATAATGTATTTTTAGTGTTCTTTCATACATTCTGTACAGCATATAATACATATTTTGTGTAATTTGATATTTTATGTACAGTATATTGTATATTTTTTGCATTTTGATATTTTATGTACAGTATAAACTGTATATTTGGTGAAATGTGATATTTCGTGTACAGTATATAATATATATGTAGTGTACTGTCATATTTTATGTATAGTATATAATACATATTTGGTGAAATTTGATATTTTATGTACAGTATATAATATATATTTGGTGAAATTTGATATTTCACATACAGTATGTAATATATATTTGGTGAAATTTGAGATTTTATGTACAGTATATAATATATATTTAGTGCTCTTTCATACTTTCTGTACAGTATATAATACATATTTTGTGTAATTTGATATTTTATGTACAGTATATTATATATTTTTTGAAGTTTGATATTTTATTTACAGTATAAAATATATATTTGGTGAAATGTGATATTTCGTGTACAGTATATAAAATATATGTAGTGTACTGTCATATTTTATGTATAGTATATAATACATATTTGGTGAAATTTGATATTTTATGTACAGTATATAATATATATTTGGTGAAATTAGATATTTTATGTAGAGTATATAATATATATTTGCTGAAATTTGATATTTTATGTACAGTATATAATATATATTTAGTGTTCTTTCATACTTTCTGTACAGTATATAATACATATTTTGTGTAATTTGATATTTTATGTGCAGTATATTATATATTTTTTGAAGTTTGATATTTTATGTACAGTATAAACTATATATTTCGTGAAATGTGATATTTCGTGTACAGTATATAATATATATGTAGTGTATTGTCGTATTTTATGTATAGTATATAATACATATTTGGTGAAATTTGATATTTTATGTACAGTATGTAATTTATATTTTGTGAAATTTGATATTTTATGTACAGTATATAATATATATTTAGTGTTCTTTCATACTTTATGTACAGTACATATTACATATTTTGTGATATTTGATATTTTATGTACGTTATATAATATATATGGTGAAATTTGATATTTTATGTACAGTATATAATATGTATGTAGTGTACTTTCATATTTTATGTATAGTATATAATACATATTTGGTGAAATTTGATATTTTATGTACAGTTTATAATATATATTTCGTGAAATTTGATATTTTATGTACAGTATGTAATATATATTTGGTGAAATTTGATATTTTATGTACAGTATATAAAATATATTTAGTGTTCTTTCATACTTTATGTACACTCTATAATACATATTTTGTGTAATTTGATATTTCATGTAGAGTATATTACATATTTTTTGAAGTTTGATATTTTATGTACAGTATAATCTATATATTTTGTGAAATGTGATATTTCGTGTACAGTATATAATATATATGTAGTGTATTGTCATATTTTATGTACAGTATATCATACATATTTGGTGAAATTTGATATTATATGTACAGTATATAATATATATTTGGGGAAATTTGATATTTTATGTACAGTGTGTAATATATATTTGGTAAAATTTGATATTTTATTTACAGCATATAACATATATTTACTGTTCTTTCATACTTTATGTACAGTATATAATATATATTTTGTGAAATTTTATATTATATGTACGTTATATAATATATATGGTGAAATTTGATATTTTATGGACAGTATATAATATATATTTGGTGAAATTTGATATTTCACATACAGTATGTAATATATATATAGTGAAATTTGATATTTTATGTACAGTATATAATATATATTTAGTGCTCTTTCATACTTTCTGTACAGTATATAATACATATTTTGTGTAATTTGATATTTTATGTACAGTATATTATATATTTTTAGAAGTTTGATATTTCATGTACCGTATAAACTATATATTTGTTGAAATGTGATATTTCGTGTACAGTATATAAAATATATGTAGTGTACTGTCATATTTTATGTATAGTATATAATACATATTTGGTGAAATTTGATATTTTATGTACAGTATATAATATATATTTGGTGAAATTAGATATTTTATGTAGAGTATATAATATATATTTGCTGAAATTTGATATTTTATGTACAGTATATAATATATATTTAGTGTTCTTTCATACTTTCTGTACAGTATATAATACATATTTTGTGTAATTTGATATTTTATGTACAGTATATTATATATTTTTTGAAGTTTGATATTTTATGTACAGTATAAACTATATACTTAGTGAAATGTGATATTTCATGTACAGTATGTAATATATATGTAGTGTACTGTCGTAATTTATGTATAGTATATAATACATATTTGGTGAAATTTGATATTTTATGTACAGTATATAATATATATTTGGTGAAATTAGATATTTTATGTACAGTATATAATATATATTTAGTGTTCTTTCATACTTTCTCTACAGTATATAATACATATTTGGTGAAATTTGATATTATATGTACAGTATATAATATATATTTGGGGAAATTTGATGTTTTATGTACAGTGTGCAATATATATTTGGTAAAATTTGATATTTTATGTACAGCATATAATATATATTTAGTGTTCTTTCATACTTTATGTACAGTATATAATATATATTTTGTGAAATTTGATATTATATGTATGTTATATAATATATATGGTGAAATTTGATATTTTACGTACAGTATATAATATATATTTGGTGAAATTTGATATTTCACATACAGTATGTAATATATATTTGGTGAAATTTGATATTTTATGTACAGTATATAATATATATTTAGTGCTCTTTCATACTTTCTGTACAGTATATAATACATATTTTGTGTAATTTGATATTTTATGTACAGTATATTATATATTTTTTGAAGTTTGATATTTTATGTTCAGTATAAACTATATATTTGGTGAAATGTGATATTTGGTGTACAGTATATAAAATATATGTAGTGTACTGTCATATTTTATGTATAGTATATAATACATATTTGGTGAAATTTGATATTTTATGTACAGTATATAATATATATTTGGTGAAATTAGATATTTTATGTAGAGTATATAATATATATTTGCTGAAATTTGATATTTTATGTACAGTATATAATATATATTTAGTGTTCTTTCATACTTTCTGTACAGTATATAATACATATTTTGTGTAATTTGATATTTTATGTACAGTATATTATATATTTTTTGAAGTTTGATATTTTATGTACAGTATAAACTATATACTTCGTGAAATGTGATATTTCGTGTACAGTATATAGTATATAGGTAGTGTACTGTCGTAATTTATGTATAGTATATAATACATATTTGGTGAAATTTGATAATTTATGTACAGTATATAATATATATTTGGTGAAATTAGATATTTTATGTACAGTATATAATATATATTTGCTGAAATTTGATATTTTATGTACAGTATATAATATATATTTAGTGTTCTTTCATACTTTCTGTACAGTATATAATACATGTTTTGTGTAATTTGATATTTTATGTACAGTATATTATATATTTTTTGAAGTTTGATATTTTATGTACAGTATAAACTATATATTTCGTGAAATGTGATATTTCGTGTACAGTATATAATATATATGTAGTGTATTGTCATATTTTATGTACAGTATATAATACATATTTGGTGAAATTTGATATTTTATGAAGAGTATATAATATATATTTGGTGTAATTTGATATTTTATGTACAGTATGTAATATATATTTGTTGAAATTTGATATTTTATGTACAGTATATAATATATATTTAGTGTTCTTTCATACTTTCTCTACAGTATATAATACATATTTTGTGAAATTTGATATTTTATGTACGTTATATAATATATATGGTGAAATTTGATATTTTATGTACAGTATATAATATGTATGTAGTGTACTTTCATATTTTATGTATAGTATATAATACATATTTGGTGAAATTTGATATTTTATGTGCAGTTTATAATATATATTTCTTGAAATTTGATATTTTATGTACAGTGTGTAATATATATTTGGTGAAATTTGATATTTTATGTACAGTATATAAAATATATTTAGTGTTCTTTCATACTTTATGTACACTATATAATACATATTTTGTGTAATTTGATATTTCATGTACAGTATATTACATATTTTTTGAAGTTTGATATTTTATGTACAGTATAAACTATATATTTTGTGAAATGTGATATTTCGTGTACAGTATATAATATATAAGTAGTGTACTGTCATATTTTATGTATAGTATATAATACATATTTGGTGAAATTTGATATTTTATGTACAGCATATAAAATATATTTGGTGAAATTTGATATTTTATGTACAGTATATAATCTATATTTGGTGAAATTTTACATTTTATGTACAGTATATAATATATATTTAGTGTTCTTTCATACTTTATGTACAGTATATAATACATATTTTGTGTAATTTTATATTTTATGTACAGTATATTATGTATTTTTTGAAGTTTGATATTTTATGTACAGTATAATCTATGTATTTGGTGGACTGTGATATTTCGTGTACAGTATATAATATATGTGTAGTGTACTGTCATATTTTATGTATAGTATATAACACATATTTGGTGAAATTTGATATTTTATGTACAGTATATAATATATATTTGGTGAAATTTGATATTTTATAAACAGTATATAATATATATTTAGTGTTTTTTCATACTTTATGTACAGTATATAATATATATTTAGTGAAATTTGATATTTTAAGTACGTTATATAATATATATGGTGAAATTTGATATTTTATGCACAGTATATAATATATATGTAATGTACTTTATATTTTATGTATAGTATATAATACATATTTGGTGAAATTTGATATTTTATGTACAGTACATAATATATATTTGGTGAAATTTGATATTTTACATAGAGTATGTAATATATATTTGGTGAAATTTGATATTTTATGTACGGTATATAATATATATTTAGTGTTCTTTCATAATTTCTGTACAGTATATAATACATATTTGGTGAAATTTGATATTTTATGCACAGCATATTATATATTTTTTGAAGTTTGATATTTTATGTACAGAATAAACTATATATTTGTTGAAATGTGATATTTCGTGTACAGTAAATAATATATATGTAGTGTACTGTCATATTTTATGTATAGTATAAAATACATATTTGGAGAAGTTTGATATTTTATGTACAGTGTATAATATATATTTGGTGAAATTTGATATTTTATGTACAGTATATAATATATATTTAGTGTTTTTTCATACTTTATGTACAGTATATAATATATATTTAGTGAAATTTGATATTTTAAGTACGTTATATAATATATATGGTGAAATTTGATATTTTATGCACAGTATATAATATATATGTAGTGTACTTTATATTTTATGTATAGTATATAATACATATTTGGTGAAATTTGATATTTTATGTACAGTACATAATATATATTTGGTGAAATTTGATATTTTACATAGAGTATGTAATATATATTTGGTGAAATTTGATATTTTATGTACGGTATATAATATATATTTAGTGTTCTTTCATAATTTCTGTAAAGTATATAATACATATTTGGTGAAATTTGATATTTTATGCAGAGTATATTATATATTTTTTGAAGTTTCATATTTTATGTACAGAATAAACTATATATTTGTTGAAATGTGATATTTCGTGTACAGTAAATAATATATATGTAGTGTACTGTCATATTTTATGTATAGTATAAAATACATATTTGGTGAAGTTTGATATTTTATGTACAGTATATAATATATATTTGGTGATATTTGATATTTTATTTACAGTATATAATATATATTTAGTGTTCTTTCATACTTTATGTACAGTATATAATATATATTTTGTGAAATTTGATATTTTATGTATGTTATGTAATATATATGGTGAAATTTGATATTTTATATACAGTATATAATATATATGTAGAGTACTTTCATATTTTATGTATAGTATATAATACATACTTGGTGAAATTTGATATTTTATGTACAGTATAAAATATATATTTGGTGGAATTTGATATTTTACATACAGTATGTAATCTATATTTGGTGAAATTTGATATTTTATGTACAGTATATAATATATATTTAGTGTTCTTTCATACTTTATGTACAGTATATAACACATATTTTGTGTAATTTGATATTTTATGTACAGTATATTATGTATTTTTTGAAGTTTGATATTTTATGTACAGTATAAACTATGTATTTGGTGGACTGTGATATTTCATGTACAGTATATAATATATATGTAGTGTACTGTCATATTTTATGTATAGTATATAACACATATTTGGTGAAATTTGATATTTTATGTACAGTATATAATATATATTTGGTGATATTTGATATTTTATATACAGTATATAATATATATTTAGTGTTTTTTCATACTTTATGTACAGTATATAATATATATTTAGTGAAATTTGATATTTTAAGTACGTTATATAATATATATGGTGAAATTTGATATTTTATGTACAGTATATAATATATATGTAGAGTACTTTCATATTTTATGTATAGTATATAATACATATTTGGTGAAATTTGATATTTTATGTACAGTATAAAATATATATTTGGTGAAATTTGATATTTTACATACAGTATATAATCTACATTTGGTGGAATTTGATATTTTATGCACAGTATATAATATATATTTAGTGTTCTTTCATACTTTATGTACAGTATATAATACATATTTTGTGAAATTTGATATTTTATGTACAGTATATTATATATTTTTTGAAGTTTGATATTTTATGTACAGTATAAACTATATATTTGGTGAAATGTGATATTTCGTGTACAGTATATAATATATAAGTAGTGTACTGTCATATTTTATGTATAGTATATAATACATATTTGGTGAAATTTGATATTTTATGTACAGCATATAATATATATTTGGTGAAATTTGATATTTTATGTACAGTATATAATCTATATTTGGTGAAATTTTACATTTTATGTACAGTATATAATATATATTTAGTGTTCTTTCATACTTTATGTACAGTATATAATACATATTTTGTGTAATTTTATATTTTATGTACAGTATATTATGTATTTTTTGAAGTTTGATATTTTATGTACAGTATAATCTATGTATTTGGTGGACTGTGATATTTCGTGTACAGTATATAATATATGTGTAGTGTACTGTCATATTTTATGTATAGTATATAACACATATTTGGTGAAATTTGATATTTTATGTACAGTATATAATATATATTTGGTGAAATTTGATATTTTATAAACAGTATATAATATATATTTAGTGTTTTTTCATACTTTATGTACAGTATATAATATATATTTAGTGAAATTTGATATTTTAAGTACGTTATATAATATATATGGTGAACTTTGATATTTTATGCACAGTATATAATATATATGTAGTGTACTTTATGTTTTATGTATAGTATATAATACATATTTATTGAAATTTGATATTTTATGTACAGTACATAATATATATTTGGTGAAATTTGATATTTTACATAGAGTATGTAATATATATTTGGTGAAATTTGATATTTTATGTACGGTATATAATATATATTTAGTGTTCTTTCATTATTTCTGTACAGTATATAATACATATTTGGTGAAATTTGATATTTTATGCACAGTATATTATATATTTTTTGAAGTTTGATATTTTATGTACAGAATAAACTATATATTTGTTGAAATGTGATATTTCGTGTACAGTAAATAATATATATGTAGTGTACTGTCATATTTTATGTATAGTATAAAATACATATTTGGTGAAGTTTGATATTTTATGTACAGTATATAATATATATTTGGTGAAATTTGATATTTTATGTACAGTATATAATATATATTTAGTGTTTTTTCATACTTTATGTACAGTATATAATATATATTTAGTGAAATTTGATATTTTAAGTACGTTATATAATATATATGGTGAAATTTGATATTTTATGCACAGTATATAATATATATGTAGTGTACTTTATATTTTATGTATAGTATATAATACATATTTGGTGAAATTTGATATTTTATGTACAGTACATAATATATATTTGGTGAAATTTGATATTTTACATAGAGTATGTAATATATATTTGGTGAAATTTGATATTTTATGTACGGTATATAATATATATTTAGTGTTCTTTCATAATTTCTGTACAGTATATAATACATATTTGGTGAAATTTGATATTTTATGCAGAGTATATTATATATTTTTTGAAGTTTGATATTTTATGTACAGAATAAACTATATATTTGTTGAAATGTGATATTTCGTGTACAGTAAATAATATATATGTAGTGTACTGTCATATTTTATGAATAGTATAAAATACATATTTGGTGAAGTTTGATATTTTATGTACAGTATATAATATATATTTGGTGAAATTTGATATTTTATTTACAGTATATAATATATATTTAGTGTTCTTTCATACTTTATGTACAGTATATAATATATATTTTGTGAAATTTGATATTTTATGTATGTTATGTAATATATATGGTGAAATTTGATATTTTATATACAGTATATAATATATATGTAGAGTACTTTCAAATTTTATGTATAGTATATAATACATACTTGGTGAAATTTGATATTTTATGTACAGTATAAAATATATATTTGGTGGAATTTGATATTTTACATACAGTATGTAATCTATATTTGGTGAAATTTGATATTTTATGTACAGTATATAATATATATTTAGTGTTCTTTCATACTTTATGTACAGTATATAACACATATTTTGTGTAATTTGATATTTTATGTACAGTATATTATGTATTTTTTGAAGTTTGATATTTTATGTACAGTATAAACTATGTATTTGGTGGACTGTGATATTTCATGTACAGTATATAATATATATGTAGTGTACTGTCATATTTTATGTATAGTATATAACACATATTTGGTGAAATTTGATATTTTATGTACAGTATATAATATATATTTGGTGATATTTGATATTTTATATACAGTATATAATATATATTTAGTGTTTTTTCATACTTTATGTACAGTATATAATATATATTTAGTGAAATTTGATATTTTAAGTACGTTATATAATATATATGGTGAAATTTGATATTTTATGTACAGTATATAATATATATGTAGTGTACTTTATATTTTATGTATAGTATATAATACATATTTGGTGAAATTTGATATTTTATTTACAGTACATAATATATATTTGGTGAAATTTGATATTTTACATAGAGTATATAATATATATTTGGTGAAATTTGATATTTTATGTTCGGTATATAATATATATTTAGTGTTCTTTCATAATTTCTGTACAGTATATAATACATATTTGGTGAAATTTGATATTTTATGCACAGTATATTATATATTTTTTGAAGTTTGATATTTTATGAACAGAATAAACTACATATTTGTTGAAATGTGATATTTCGTGTACAGTAAATAATATATATGTAGTGTACTGTCATATTTTATGTATAGTATAAAATACATATTTGGTGAAGTTTGATATTTTATGTACAGTATATAATATATATTTGGTGAAATTTGATATTTTATGTACAGTATATAATATATATTTAGTGTTCTTTCATACTTTATGTACAGTATATAATATATATTTTGTGAAATTTGATATTTTATGTATGTTATTTAATATATATGGTGAAATTTGATATTTTATGTACAGTATATAATATATATGTAGAGTACTTTCATGTTTTATGTATAGTATATAATACATATTTGGTGAAATTTGATATTTTATGTACAGTATAAAATATATATTTGGTGAAATTTGATATTTTACATACTGTATGTAATCTATATTTGGTGAAATTTGATATTTTATGTACAGTATATAATATATATTTAGTGTTCTTTCATACTTTATGTACAGTATATAATACATATTTTGTGAAATTTGATATTTTATGTACAGTATATTATATATTTTTTGAAGTTTGATATTTTATGTACAGTATAAACTTTATATTTGGTGAAATGTGATATTTCGTGTACAGTATATAATATATATGTAGTGTACTGTCATATTTTATGTATAGTATATAATACATATTTGGTGAAATTTGATATTTTATGTACAGTATATAATATATATTTGGTGAAATTTGATATTTTATGTACAGTATATAATATATATTTGGTGAAATTTGATATATTATGTACAGTATATAATATATATTTAGTGTTCTTTCATACTTTATGTAGAGTATATAATACATATTTTGTGTAATTTGATATTTTATGTACAGTATATTATGTATTTTTTGAAGTTTGATATTTTATGTACAGTATAAACTATGTATTTGGTGGACTCTGATATTTCGTGTACAGTATATAATATATATGTAGTGTACTGTCATATTTTATGTATACTATATAACACATATTTGGTGAAATTTGATATTTTATATACAGTATATAATATATATTTAGTGTTTTTTCATACTTTATTTACAGTATATAATATATATTTAGTGAAATTTGATATTTTAAGTACTTTATATAATATATATGGTGAAATTTGATATTTTATGTACAGTATATACTATATATGTAGTGTACTTTATATTTTATGTATAGTATATAATACGTATTTGGTGAAATTTGATATTTTATGTACAGTACATAATATATATTTGGTGAAATTTGATATTTTACATACAGTATGTAATATATATTTGGTGAAATTTGATATTTTATGTACAGTATATAATATATATTTAGTGTTCTTTCATAATTTCTGTACAGTATATAATACATATTTGGTGAAATTTGATATTTTATGTACAGTATATTATATATTTTTTGTAGTTTGATATTTTATGTACCGAATAAACTATATATTTGTTGAAATGTGATATTTTGTGTACAGTAAATAATATATATGTAGTGTACTGTCATATTTTATGTATAGTATAAAATACATATTTGGTGAAATTTGATATTTTATGTACAGTATATAATATATATTTGGTGAAATTTGATATTTTATGTACAGGATGTAATATATATTTGGTGAAATTTGATATTTTATGTACAGTATATAATATATATTTAGTGTTCTTTGATACTTTATGTACAGTATATAATATATATTTAGTGAAATTTGATATTTTAAGTACTTTATATAATACATATGGTGAAATTTGATATTTTATATACAGTATGTAATATATATGTAGTGTACTTTCATATTTTATGTATATTATATAATACATATTAGGTGAAATTTGATATTTTATGTACAGTATATAATATATATTAAATGTTATTTCATAATTTATGTACAGTATATAATATATATTTTGTGAAATTTGGTATTTTATGTACGTTATATAATATATATGGTGAAATTTGATATTTTATGTACAGTATATAATATGTATGTAGAGTACTTTCATATTTTATCTATAGTATATAATACATATTTGGCGATATTTGATATTTTATATACAGTATATAATATGAATTTTGTGAAATTTGATATATTACATACTGTATGTAATATATATTTGGTGAAATTTGGTATTTTATGTACAGTATATAATATATATTTAGTGTTCTTTCATACTTTATGTACAGTATGTAATACATATTTTGTGTAATTTGATATTTTATGTTCAGTATATTATATATTTTTGAAGTTTGATATTTTATGTACAGTATAAACTATATATTTGGTGAAATGTGATATTTTGTGTACAGTATATAATATATATGTATTGTATTTTCATATTTTATGTATAGTCTATAAAACATATTTGGTGAAATTTGATATTTTATGTACAATATATAATATAAATTTCGAGAAATTTGATATTTTATGTACAGTATGTAATATATATTTGGTGAAATTTGATATTTTATGTACAGTATATAATATATATTAAGTGTTCTTTCATTCTTTATGTACAGTATAGAGTATATATTTTGTGAAATTAGATATTTAATGTACTTTATATAATATATATTGTGAAATTTGATATTTTATATACAGTATATAATATATATGTAGTGTACTTTCATATTTTATGTATAGTATATAATACATATTTGGTGAAATTTGATATTTTATGTACAGTGTGTAATATATATTTGTTGAAATTTGATATTTTATGTACAGTATATAATAAATATTTGGTGAAATTTGATATTTTACATACAGTATGTATTATATATTTGGTGTAATTTGATATTATATGTAAGGTATTTTATATATATTTAGTGTTCTTTCATTCTTTATGTACAGTATGTAATACATATTTTGTGTAATTTGATATTTTATGTACAGTATATTATATATTTTTTGAAGTTTGATATTTTATGTACAGTATAAACTATATATTTGGTGAAATGTTATATTTCGTGTACAGTATATAATACATATGTAGTGTACCTTCATATTTTATTTATAGTATATAATACATAATTGGTGAAATTTGATATTTTATGTACAGTATATAATATATCTTTGGTGAAATTTGATATTTTATGTTCAGTATATAATATATATATAGTGTTCTTTCATACTTTATGTACAGTATATAATATATATTTTGTGAAATTTGATATTTTATGTACGTTATATAATATATATGGTGAAATTTGATATTTTATGTACAGTACATAATATATATGTAGTGTACTTTCATATTTTAAGTATAGTATATAATACATATTTGGTGAAATTTGATATTTTATGTACAGTATATAATATATATTTAGTGTTCTTTCATACTTTATGTACAGTATACAATATATATTTTGTGAAATTTGATATTTTATGTATGTTATATAATATATATGTTGAAATTTGATATTTAATGTACAGTATGCAATATATATGTAGTGTACTTTCATATTTTATGTATAGTATATAATACATATTTGGTGAAATTTGTTATTTTATTTACAGTATTTAATATATATTCGGTGAAATTTGATATTTTACATACAGTATGTAATATATATTTGGTGAAATTTGATATTTTATGTACGGTATATAATATATATTTAGTGTTCTTTCATACTTTTTGTACAGAATATAATATATATGTAGTGTACTGTCATATTTTATGTATAGTATATAATACATATTTGGTGAAATTTGATATTTTATGTACAGTATGTAATATATATTTGGTGAAATTTGATATTTTATGTACAGTATGTAATATATATATGTTGAAATTTGATATTTTATGTACAGTATACAATATATATTAAGTGTTCTTTCAAAGTTTATGTACAGTAAATAATATATATTTTGTGAAATTTCATATTTTATGTAAGTTATATAATATATATGGTGAAATTTGATATTTTATGTACAGTATATAATATATATGTAGTGTACTTTCATATATTATGTATAGTATATAATACATATTTGGTGAAATTTGATATTTTATGTACAGTATATAATATATATTTGGAGAAATTTGATATTTTTTATACAGTATGTAGTATATATTTGGTGAAATTTGATATTTTATGTACAGTATATAATATATATTTAGTGTTCTTTCATACTTTCTGTACAGTATATAATTCATATTTTGTGTAATTTGATATTTTATGTACAGTATATTATGTATTTTTTGAAGTTTGATATTTTATGTAAAGTATAAACTATATATTTGGTAAAACGTGATATTTCATCTACTGTATATAATATACATTTAGTGTACTTTCATATTTTATGTATAGTATATAATACATATTTGCTGAAATTTTATATTTTATATACAGTATATAATATATATTTGGTGAAATTTGATATTTTATGTACAGTATGTAATATATATTTGGTGAAATTTGATATTTTATGTACAGTATATAATATATATTTAGTGTTCTTTCATACTTTATGTACAGTATATAATACATATTTTGTTTAATTTGATATTTTATGTACAGTATATTATGTATTTTTTGAAGTTTGATATTTTATGTACTGTATAAACTATGTATTTAGTGAACTGTGATATTTCGTGTACAGTATAAAATATATATGTAGTGTACTGTCATATTTTATGTATATAATATAATACATATTTGGTGAAATTTGATATTTTATGTACAGTATATAATATATATTTGGTGAAATTTGATATTTTACATACAGTATGTAATATATATTTGGTGAAATTTGATATTTTACGTACAGTATATAATATATGTTTAGTGTTCTTTCATAATTTATGTACAGTATATAATACATATTTTGTATAATTTGATATTTTATGTGCAGTGTATTATATATTTTTTGAAGTTTGTTATTTTATGTACAGTATAAACTATATATTTGGTGAAATGTGATATTTTGTGTACAGTATATAATATATATGTAGTGTACTTTCATATTTTATGTATAGTATATAATACATATTTGGTGAAATTTGATATTGTATGTACACTATTTAATATATGTTTGGTGAAATTTGATATTTTACATACAGTATGTAATATATATTTGATGAAATTTGATATTTTATATACAGTTTATAATATATATTTGGTGAAATTTGATATTTTATGTACAGTATGTAATATATATTTGTTGAAATTTGATATTTTATGTACAGTATATAATACTTATTTAGTGTTCTTTCATACTTTCTGTACAGTATACAATATATATTTTGTGAAATTTGATATTTTATGTACATTATATAATATATATGTTGACATTTGATATTTAATGTACAGTATACAATATATATGTAGTGTACTTTCATATTTTACGTATAGCATACAATACATATTTGGTGAAATTTGATATTTTATGTACAGTATATAATACGTATTTGGTGAAATTTGATATATTACTTACTGTATGTAATATATATTTGGTGAAATTTGATATTATATGTACGGTATATAATATATATTTAGTGTTCTTTCATACTTTATGTACAGTATATAATATATATGTAGTGTACTGTCATATTTTATGTATAGTATATAATACATATTTTGTGAAATTTGATATTTTATGTATGTTATATAATATATATGATGAAATTTGATATTTCATGTACAGTATATAATATATATGTAGTGTGCTTTCATATTTTATCTATAGTATATAATACATATTTGGTGAAATTTGATATTTTATGTACAGTATATAATATATATTTGGTGAAATTAGATATTTTACCTACAGTATGTAATATATATTTGGTGAAATTTGATATTCTATGTACAGTATATAATATATATTTAGTGTTCTTTCATAATTTCTGAACAGCATATAATACATATTTTGTGTAATTTGATATTTTATGTACAGTATATTATATATATTTTGAAGTTTGATATTTTATGTACAGTATAAACTATATATTTGGTGAAACGTGATATTTCGTGTACAGTATATAATATATATTTAGTGTACTTTCATATTTTATGTATAGTATATAATACATATTTGGTGAAATTTTATATTTTATGTACAGTATATAATATATATTTGGTGAAATTTGATATTTTATCTACAGCATGTAATATATATTTGGTGAAATTTGATATTTTATGTACAGTATATAATATATATTTAGTGTTCTTTCATACTTTATGTACAGTATACAATATACATTTTGTGAAATTTCATATTTTATGTATGTTATATAATATATATGGTGAAATTTGATATTTTATGTACAGTATATAATATATATTTGGTGAAATTTGATATTTTACATACAGTATGTAGTATATATTTGGTGAAATTTGATATTTTAAGTACAGTATATAGTATATATTTAGTGTTCTTTCATACTTTATGTACAGTATATAATATATATTTTGTGAAATTTGATATTTTATGTACGTTATATAATATATATGGTGAAATTTGATATTTTATGTACAGTATATAATAAATATGTAGTGTACTTTCATATTTTATGTATAGTATATAATACATATTTGGTGAAATTTGATATTTTATGTACAGTATATAATATGTATTTGGTGAAATTTGATATTTTACATACAGTATGTAATATATATTTGGTGAAATATGATGTTTTATGTACAGTATATAATATATATTTAGTGTTCTTTCATAGTTTCTGTACAGTGTATAATACATATTTTGTGAAATTTGATATTTTATGTACCTTATATAATATATATGGAGAAATTTGATATTTTATGTACGGTATATAATATATATGTAGTGTACTTTCATATTTTATGTATAGTATATAATACATATTTGGTGAAATTTGATATTTTATGTACAGTATATAATATATATTTGGTGAAATTTGATATTTTACATACAGTATGTAATATATATTTGGTGAAATTTGATATTTTGTGTACAGTATATAATATATATTTAGTGTTCTTTCATAATTTCTGTACAGTATATAATACATATTTTGTGTAATTTGATATTTTATGCACAGTTTATTATATATTTTTGAAGTTTAATATTTTATGTACAGTATAAACTATATATTTGGTGAAATGTGATATTTTGTGTACAGTATATAATATATATGTAGTGTACTGTCATATTTTATGTATAGTATATAATACATATTTGGTGAAATTTGATATTTTATGTACAGTATATAATACGTATTTGGTGAAATTTGATATATTACTTACTGTATGTAATATATATTTGGTGAAATTTGATATTTTATGTACAGTATATAAAATATATTTAGTGTTCTTTCATACTTTATGTACAGTATATAATACATATTTTGTGTAATTTGATATTTTATGTACAGTATATTATATATTTGATGAAGTTTGATATTTTATGTACAGTATAAACTATATATTTCGTGAAATGTGATATTTTGTGTACAGTATATAATATATATAGTGTACTGTCATATTTTATGTATAGTATATCACATATTTGGTGAAATTTGATATTTTATGTACAGTATATAATATATATTTAGTGTTCTTTCATTCTTTCTGTGCAGTATATAATACATATTTTGTGAAATTTGATATTTTATGTATGTTATATAATATATATAGTGAAATTTCATATTTTATGTACAGTATATAATATATATTTCGTGAAATTAGAAATTTTATGTACAGAATGTAATATATATTTGTTGAAATTTGATATTTTATGTACAGTATATAATACATATTTAGTGTTCTTTCATACTTTATGTACAGTATATAATACATATTTTGTGTAATTTGATATTTTATGTACAGTATATTATGTATTTTTTGAAGTTTGATATTTTATGTACAGTTTAAGCTATCTATTTAGTGAACTGTGATATTTCGTGTACAGTATATAATATATATGTAGTGTACTGTCATATTTTATGTATAGTATATAATACATATTTGGTGAAATTTGATATTTTATGTACAGTATATAATATATATTTGGTGAAATTTGATATTTTATATACAGTATATAATATATATTTAGTGTTTTTTCATACTTTATATACAGTATATAATATATATTTTGTGAAATTTGATATTTTAAGTACGTTATATAATATATATGGTGAAATTTGATATTTTATGTGCAGTATAAAATATATACGTAGTGTACTTTCATATTTTATCTATACTATATAATACATATTTGGTGAAATTTGATATTTTATGTACAGTATAAAATATATATTTGGTGAAATTTGATATTTTATGTACAGCATATAATAGATATTTATTGTTCTTTCATACTTTATGTACAGTATATAATATATATTTAGTGTTCTTTCATACTTTATGTACAGTATACTATATATTTTGTGAAATTTGATATTTTATGTATGTTATATAATATATATGGTGAAATTTGATATTTTATGTACAGTATATAAAATATATTTTGTGAAATTTGATATTTTACATACAGTATGTAATATATATTTGGTGAAATTTGATATTTTAAGTACAGTATATAATATATATTTAGTGTTCTTTCATACATTATGTACAGTATATAATATATATTTTGTGAAATTTGATATTTTATGTACGTTATATAATATATATGGTGAAATTTGATATTTTATGTACAGTATATAATATATATGTAGTGCACATTCATATTTTATGTATAGTATATAATACATATTTGGTGAAACTTGATATTTTATGTACAGTATATAATATGTATTTGGTGAAATTTGATATTTTACATACAGTATGTAATATATATTTGGTGAAATATGATGTTTTATGTACAGTATATAATATATATTTAGTGTTCTTTCATAGTTTCTGTACAGTATATAATACATATTTTGTGAAATTTGATATTTTATGTACGTTATATAATATATATGGAGAAATTTGATATTTTATGTACAGTATATAATATATATGTAGTGTAATTTCATATTTTATGTATAGTATATAATACATATTTGGTGAAATTTGATATTTTATGTACAGTATATAATGTATATTTAGTGTTCTTTCATAATTTCTGTACAGTATATAATACATATTTTGTGTAATTTGATATTTTATGTACAGTTTATTATATATTTTTGAAGTTTAATATTTTATGTACAGAATAAACTATATATTTGGTGAAATGTGATATTTTGTGTACAGTATATAATATATATGTAGTGTACTGTCATATTTTATGTATAGTATAAAATACATATTTGGTGAAATTTGATATTTTATGTACAGTATATAATATATATTTGGTGAAATTTGATATTTTATGTACAGGATGTAATATATATTTGGTGAAATTTGATATTTTATGTACAGTATATAATATATATTTAGTGTTCTTTCATACTTTATGTACAGTATATAATATATATTTTGTAAAATTTGATATTTTATGTATGTTATATAATATATATGGTGAAATTTCATATTTTATCTACGGTATATAATATATATTTGTTGAAATTAGATATTTTATGTACAGTATGTAATATATATTTGTTGAAATTTGATATTTTATGTACAGTATATAATACATATTTCGTGTAATTTGATATTTTATGTACAGTATATTATGTATTTTTTGAAGTTTGATATTTTATGTACAGTATAAACTATGTATTTGGTGAACTGTGATATTTCGTGTACAGTATATAATATATATGTAGTGTACTGTCATATTTTACGTATAGTATATAATACATACTTGGTGAAATTTGATATTTTATGTACAGTATATAATATATATTTGGTGAAATTTGATATTTTATATACAGTATATAATATATATTTAGTGTTTTTTCATACTTTATGTACAGTATATAATATATATTTTGTGAAATTTGATATTTTAAGTACGTTATATAATATATATGGTGAAATTTGATATTTTATGTACAGTATGTAATATATATGTAGTGTAGTTTATATTTTATGTATAGTATATAATATATATTTGGTGAAATTTGATATTTTATGTACAGTATATAATATATATTTTGTGAAATTTGATATTTTACATACAGAATGTAATATATATTTGGTGAAATTTGATATTTTATGTACAGTATATAATATATATTTAGTGTTCTTTCATAATTTCTGTACAGTATATAATACATATTTTGTGTAATTTGATATTTAATGTACAGTATATTATATATTTTTTGAAGTTTGATATTTTATGTACAGAATAAACAATATATTTGGTGAAATGTGATATTTCGTGTACAGTATATAATATATATGTACTGTACTGTCATATTTTATGTATAGTATAAAATACATATTTGGTGAAATTTGATATTTTATGTACAGTGTATAATATATATTTGGTGAAATTTGATATTTTATGTACAGGATGTAATATACATTTGGTGAAATTTGATATTTTATGTACAGTATATAATATATATTTAGTGTTCTTTCATACTTTATGTACAGTATATAATATATATTTTGTGAAATTTGATATTTTATGTATATTATGTAATATATATGGTGAAATTTGATATTTTATGTACAGTATATAATATATATGTAGAGTACTTTAATATTTTATGTATGGTATATAATACATATTTGGTGAAATTTGATATTTTATTTACAGTATATAATGTATATTTGGAGAAATTTGATATTTTACATACAGTATGTAATATATATTTGGTGAAATATGATGTTTTATGTACAGTATATAATATATATTTAGTGTTCTTTCATAGTTTCTGTACAGTATATAATACATATTTTGTGAAATTTGATATTTTATGTACGTTATATAATATATATGGAGAAATTTGATATTTTATGTACAGTATATAATATATATGTACTGTACTTTCATATTTTATGTATAGTATATAATACATATTTGGTGAAATTTGATATTTTATGTACAGTATATAATATATATTTGGTGAAATTTGATATTTTACATACAGTATGTAATATATATTTGGTGAAATTTGATATTTTATGTACAATATATAATATATATTTAGTGTTCTTTCATAATTTCTGTACAGTATATAATACATATTTTGTGTAATTTGATATTTTATGTACAGTTTATTATATATTTTTGAAGTTTAATATTTTATGTACAGTGTAAACTATATATTTGGTGAAATGTGATATTTTGTTTACAGTATATAATATATATGTAGTGTACTGTCATATTTTATGTATAGTATAAAATACATATTTGGTGAAATTTGATATTTTATGTACAGTATATAATATATATTTGGTGAAATTTGATATTTTATATATAGTATGTAATATATGATTGGTGAAATTTGATATTTTATGTACAGTATATAATATATTTAGTGTTCTTTCATACTTTATGTACAGTATATAATATATATTTTGCAAAATTTGATATTTTATGTACGTTATATAATATATATGGAGAAATTTGATATTTTATGTACAGTATATAATATATATGTAGTGTAATTTCATATTTTATGTATAGTATATAATACATATTTTGTGAAATTTGATATTTTATGTACAGTATATAATGTATATTTAGTGTTCTTTCATAATTTCTGTACAGTATATAATACATATTTTGTGTAATTTGATATTTCATGTACAGTTTATTATATATTTTTGAAGTTTAATATTTTATGTACAGAATAAACTGTATATTTGGTGAAATGTGATATTTTGTGTACAGTATATAATATATATGTAGTGTACTGTCATATTTTATGTATAGTATAAAATACATATTTGGTGAAATTTGATATTTTATGTACAGTATATAATATATATTTGGTGAAATTTGATATTTTATGTACAGGATGTAATATATATTTGGTGAAATTTGATATTTTATGTACAGTATATAATATATATTTAGTGTTCTTTCATACTTTATGTACAGTATATAATATATATTTTGTAAAATTTGATATTTTATGTATGTTATATAATATATATGGTGAAATTTCATATTTTATCTACGGTATATAATATATATTTGTTGAAATTAGATATTTTATGTACAGTATGTAATATATATTTGTTGAAATTTGATATTTTATGTACAGTATATAATACATATTTCGTGTAATTTGATATTTTATGTACAGTATATTATATATTTTTTGAAGTTTGATATTTTATGTACAGAATAAACAATATATTTGGTGAAATGTGATATTTCGTGTACAGTATATAATATATATGTAGTGTACTGTCATATTTTATGTATAGTATAAAATACATATTTGGTGAAATTTGATATTTTATGTACAGTGTATAATATATATTTGGTGAAATTTGATATTTTATGTACAGGATGTAATATACATTTGGTGAAATTTGATATTTTATGTACAGTATATAATATATATTTAGTGTTCTTTCATACTTTATGTACAGTATATAATATATATTTTGTGAAATTTGATATTTTATGTATATTATATAATATATATGGTGAAATTTGATATTTTATGTACAGTATATAATATATATGTAGAGTACTTTAATATTTTATGTATGGTATATAATACATATTTGGTGAAATTTGATATTTTATTTACAGTATATAATGTATATTTGGAGAAATTTGATATTTTACATACAGTATGTAATATATATTTGGTGAAATATGATGTTTTATGTACAGTATATAATATATATTTAGTGTTCTTTCATAGTTTCTGTACAGTATATAATACATATTTTGTGAAATTTGATATTTTATGTACGTTATATAATATATATGGAGAAATTTGATATTTTATGTACAGTATATAATATATATGTACTGTACTTTCATATTTTATGTATAGTATATAATACATATTTGGTGAAATTTGATATTTTATGTACAGTATATAATATATATTTGGTGAAATTTGATATTTTATGTACAATATATAATATATATTTAGTGTTCTTTCATAATTTCTGTACAGTATATAATACATATTTTGTGTAATTTGATATTTTATGTACAGTTTATTATATATTTTTGAAGTTTAATATTTTATGTACAGTGTAAACTATATATTTGGTGAAATGTGATATTTTGTTTACAGTATGTAATATATATGTAGTGTACTGTCATATTTTATGTATAGTATAAAATACATATTTGGTGAAATTTGATATTTTATGTACAGTATATAATATATATTTGGTGAAATTTGATATTTTATATATAGTATGTAATATATGATTGGTGAAATTTGATATTTTATGTACAGTATATAATATATTTAGTGTTCTTTCATACTTTATGTACAGTATATAATATATATTTTGCAAAATTTGATATTTTATGTATGTTATATAATATATATGGTGAAATTTCATATTTTATGTACAGTATATAATATATATTTGGTGAAATTAGATATTTTATGTACAGTATGTAATATATATTTGTTGAAATTTGATATTTTATGTACAGTATATAATATATATTTAGTGTTCTTTCATACTTTATGTACAGTATATAATACATATTTTGTGTAATTTGATATTTTATGTACAGTATATTATGTATTTTTTGAAGTTTGATATTTTATTTACAGTATAAACTATGTATTTGGTGAACTGTGATATTTCGTGTACAGTATATAATATATATGTAGTGTACTGTCATATTTTATGTATAGTATATAATACATACTTGGTGAAATTTGATATTTTATGTACAGTATATAATATATATTTGGTGAAATTTGATATTTTATATACAGTATATAATATATATTTAGTGTTTTTTCATACTTTATGTACAGTATATAATATATATTTTGTGAAATTCGATATTTTAAGTACGTTATATAATATATATGGTGAAATTTGATCTTTTATGTACAGTATATAATATATATGTAGTGTACTTTATATTTTATGTATAGTATATAATACCTATTTGGTGAAATTTGATATTTTATGTACAGTATATAATATATATTTGGTGAAATTTGATATTTTACATACAGTATGTAATATATATTTGGTGAAATTTGATATTTTATGTACGGTATATAATATATATTTAGTGTTCTTTCATAGTTTCTGTACAGTATATAATACATATTTTGTGTAATTTGATATTTTATGTACAGTATATTATATATTTTTTGAAGTTTGGTATTTTATGTACAGAATAAACTATATATATGTTGAAATGTGATATTTCGTGTACAGTATATAATATATATGTAGTGTACTGTCATATTTTATGTATAGTATAAAATACATATTTGGTGAAATTTGATATTTTATGTACAGTGTATAATATATATTTGGTGAAATTTGATATTTTATGTACAGGATGTAATATATATTTGGTGAAATTTGATATTTTATGTACAGTATATAATACATTTTTAGTGTTCTTGCATACTTTATGTACAGTATATAATATATATTTTGTGAAATTTGATATTTTATGTATGTTATATAATATATATGGTGAAATTTGATATTTTATGTACAGTATATAATATATATGTAGAGTACTTTCATATTTTATGTATAGTATATAATACATATTTGGTGAAATTTGATATTTTTTGTGCAGTGTATTATATAATTTTTGAAGTTTGTTATTTTATGTACAGTATAAACTATATATTTGGTGAAATGTGATATATCGTGTACAGTATATAATATATATGGAGTGTACTTTCATATTTTATGTATAGTATATAATACATATTTGGTGAAATTTGATATTTTATGTACAGTATATAATATATGTTTGGTGAAATTTGATATTTTACATACAGTATGTAATATATATTTGATGAAATTTGATATTTTATGTACAGTATATAATATATATTTGGTGAAATTTGATATTTTATGTACAGTATATAATATATATTTAGTGTTCTTTCATACTTTATGGACAGTATATTATATATATTTTGTGAAATTTGATATTTTATGTACGTTATATAATATATATGTTGAAATTTGATATTTTAAGTAAAGTATATAATATATATGTAGTGTACTTTCATATTTTATGTATAGTATATAATACATATTTGGTGAAATTTGATATTTTATGTACAGTATACAATATATATTTGGTGAAATATGATATTTTACATACTGTATGTAATATATATTTGGTGAAATTTGATATTTTATGTACAGTATATAAAATATATTTAGTGTTCTTTCATAATTTCTGTACAGCATATAATACATATTTTGTGTAATTTGATATTTTATGTACAGTATATTATATATTATTTGAAGTTTGATATTTTATGTGCAGAATAAACTATATATTTGGTGAAATGTGATATTTCGTGTACAGTATATAATATATATATAGTGTACTGTCATATTTTATGTATAGTATATAATACATATTTGGTGAAATTTGATATTTTATGTACAGTATATAATATATATTTGGTGAAATTTGATATTTTATGTACATTATATAATATTTTTTAGTGTTCTTTCAAACTTTATGTACAGTATATAATACATATTTTGTGAAATTTGATATTTTATGTACAGTATATTATACATTTTTTGAAGTTTCATATTTTATGTACAGTATAAACTACATATTTGGTAAAATGTGATATTTCATGTACAGTATATGCTATATATGTAGTGAACTGTCATATTTTATGTGTAGTATATAATACATATTTGGTGAAATTTTATATTTTATGTACAGTATATAATATATATTTGGTGAAATTTAACATTTTATGTACAGTATGTAATATGTATTTGGTGAAATTTGATATTTTATGTACAGTATATAATATATATTTAGTGTTCTTTCATACTTTATGTACACTATATAATATATATTTTGTGAAATTTGATATTTTACATACGGTATATAATATATATGGTGAAATTTGATATTTTATTTACAGTATATAATATATATGTAGTGTACTTTCATATTTTATGTATAGTATATAATACATATTTGGTGAAATTTGATATATTACATACTGTATGTAATATATATTTGGTGAAATTTGATATTTTATGTACAGTATATAAAATATATTTAGTGTTCTTTCATACTTTATGTACAGTATATAATACATATTTTGCGTAATTTGATATTTTATGTACAGTATATTATATATTTTTTGAGGTTTGATATTTCATGTACAGTATAAACTATATATTTCGTGAAATGTGATATTTTGTGTACAGTATATAATATATATGTAGTGTACTGTCATATTTTATGTATAGTATATAATACATATTTGGTGAAATTTGATATTTTATGTACAGTATATAATATATATTTGGTGAAATTTGATATTTTCTGTAAAGTATGTAATATATATTTGGTGAAATTTGATATTTTATGTACAGCATATAATAGATATTTAGTGTTCTTTCATTTTTTATGTACAGTATATAATATATATTTTGTGAAATTTGGTATTTTATGTACAGTATGTAATATATATTTGTTGAAATTTGATATTTTATGTACAGTATATAATATATATTTAGTGTTGTTTCATACTTTATGTACAGTATATAATACATATTTTGTGTAATTTGATATTTTATGTACAGTATATTATATATTTTTTGAAGTTTGATATTTTATGTACAGTATAAACTATGTATTTGGTGAAATGTGATATTTAGTGTACAGTATATAATATATATGTAGTGTACTGTCATATTTTATGTATAGCATATAATACATATTGGGTGAAATTTGATATTTTTTGTACAGTATATAATATATATTTGGTGAAATTTGATATTTTATGTACAGTATGTAATCTATATTTGGTGGAATATGGTATTTTATTTACAGTGTATACTATATATTTAGTGTTCTTGCATACTTTATGTACAGTATACGATACATATTTTGTGTAATTTCATATTTTATGTACAGTATATTATATATTTTTTGAAGTTTGATATTTTATGTACACTATAAACTATATATTTGGTAAAATGTGATATTTCATGTACAGTATATAATATATATGTAGTGAACTGTCATATTTTATGTATAGTATGTAATACGTATTTGGGTGAAATTTGATATTTTATGTACAGTATATAATATATATTTGGTGAAATTTGATATTTTATGTACAGTATGTAATATATATTTGGTGAAATTTGATATTTTATGTACAGTATATAATATATATTTAGTGTTCTTTCATACTTTATGTACACTATATAATATATATTTTGTGAAATTTGATATTTTACGTACGGTATATAATATATATGGTGAAATTTGATATTTTATTTACAGTATGTAATATATATGTAGTGTACTTTCATATTTTATGTATAGTATATAATACATATTTGGTGAAATTTGATATTTTATGTACAGTATATAATATATATTTGGTGAAATTTGATATTTTATGTACAGTATGTAATATATATTTGGTGAAATTTGATATTTTATGTACAGTATATAAAATATATTTAGTGTTCTTTCATACTTTATGTACAGTATATAATACATATTTTGTGTAATTTATTATTTTATGTACACTATATTATATATTTTTTGAGGTTTGATATTTAATGTACAGTATAAACTATATATTTCGTGAAATGTGATATTTTGTGTACAGTATATAATATATATGTAGTGTACTGTCATATTTTATGTATAGTATGTAATACATATTTGGTGATATTAGATATTTTATGTACAGTATAAAATATTCATTTGGTGAAATTTGATGTTTTATGTACAGTATGTAATATATATTTGGTGAAATTTGATATTTTATGTACAGCATATAATAGATATTTAGTGTTCTTTCATACTTTATGTACAGTATATAACACATATTTTGTGAAATTTGATATTATATGTACGTTATATAATATATCTGGTGAAATTTGATATTTTATGTACAGTATGTAATATATATTTGGTGAAATTTGATATTGTACATACAGTATGTAATATATATTTGGTGAAATTTGATATTTTATGTACAGTATATAATATATATTTAGTGTACTTTCATACTTTCTGTACAGTATATAATACATATTTTGTGTAATTTGATATTTTATGTACCGTATAATATATATTTTATTAAGTTTGATATTTTATGTACAGTATAAACTATATATTGGGTGAAATGTGATGTTTCGTGTACAGTATATAATATATATGTAGTCTACTGTCATATTTTATGTATAGTATATAATACATATTTGGTGAAATTTCATATTTTATATACAGTATATAATATATATTTGGTGAAATTTGATATTTTACATACAGTATGTAACATATATTTGGTGAAATTTGATATTTTCTGTACAGTATGTAATCTATATTTGGTGAAATATGATATTTTATTTACAGTGTATACTATATATTTAGTGTTCTTGCATACTTTATGTACTGTATATAATACATATTTTGTGTAATTTCATATTTTATGTACAGTATATTATATATTTTTTGAAGTTTGATATTTTATGTACAGTATAAACTATATATTTGGTAAAATGTGATATTTCATGTACAGTATATAATATATATGTAGTGAACTGTCATATTTTATGTATAGTATGTAATACATATTTGGTGAAATTTTATATTTTATGTACAGTATATAATATATATTTGGTGAAATTTGATATTTTATGTACAGTATGTAATATATATTTGGTGAAATGTGCTATTTTATGTACAGTATATAATATATATTTAGTGTTCATTCACATTTTATGTACTCTATATAATACATATTTGGAGTAATTTGATTTATTATGTACAGTATATTATATGTTTCGTGAAATAAGGTATTTTTTGTGCAGTATATAATATATATTTTAGTGTAATTTGATATTTTATGTACGGTATATAATATATATTTTGTGACGTTTGATATTTCACTTACAATATATAATATATATACGGTGAAATTTGATATTTTCTCTGCAGTATATATTACATATTTGGTGAAATTTGATATTTTATGTACATTATATAGTATATGGTGAAATTTGATATTTTCTGTACAGTATATATTACATATTTGGTGAAATATTATATTTTATGTACATTATAGAGTATATGGTGAAATTTGATATTTTATATGCAGTTTATAATATATATTTGGTGAAATTTGATATTTTATGTACAGTATATAATATATATTTCTTGAAATTTGATATTTTATGTACAGTATATAATATATATTTCTTGAAATTTGATATTTTATGTACAGTATATAATATATATTTTGTGAATTTTGATATAATATGTACAGTATATAATATATATTTGATGTAATTTGATATTTAATGTACAGTATTTAACGTATATTTGCTGTACTTTCATATTGTATGTACAGTATATAATATATATTTGGTGAAATTTGATATTTTATGTAGAGTATATATTTTATATTTGGTGTACCTTGATATTTTATGTAGATTATGTAATAAATGTTTGGTTAATTTTGATATTTTATGTACAGTATATAATACATATTTGGTGAAATTTGATATTTTGTGTACAGTATATAATATATATTTGCTGAAATTTGATATTTTATGTACAGTATATAATATATATTTGGTGAAATTTGATATTTTATCTACAGTATATAATATATATTTGTTGAAATTTGATGTTTTATGTACAGTGTATAATATATATTTGGTGAAAGTTGATATTTTATGTACAGTTTATAATATATATTTAACGTACTTTCATATTTATGTACAGTATATAAGGTTTATTTTGTGAAATTTCGTATTTTATGTACAGAATATGTTATATATTTGGTGAAATTTGGTATTTTATGTACAGTATATAGTACATATTGGGTGAAGTTTGATATTTTATATACAGTATATAATATATATTTGGTGAAATTTGATATTATATTTACAGTATTTAATAGATAGTTTGTGAAATTTGATATTTCACGTATGGTATATAATATATATTTTTTGAAATTTGATATTTTATGTACAGTATATAATGTATATTTAGTCTACTTTCATATTTTATGTACAGTATATTATACATATTTGGTGAAATTTGATATTTTATGTACAGTATATTATATATTTGGTGAAATTTGATATTTTAGGTACTGTGTATAATATATATTTAGTTAAAGTTGATATTTTATGTACAGTTTATAATATATATTTAGTGTACTTTCATATTTATGTGTAGTATATAATATATACTTGGTGAAATTTGGTATTTAATGTGCAGAATATAATATATATTTGGTGGAATTTGGTATTTTATGTACAGTATGTAATTTATATTTGTTAAAGTTGTATATTTTATGTACAGTACTTAATATGTATTTGGTGAAATTTGATACTTTATGTACAGTATTTAATACATATTTGGTAAAGTTTGATATTTTGTGTACAGTATATAATATATATTTAGTGTACTTTCATATTTTATGGACAGTATATAATACAAATTTGGTGAAATTTAATATTCTATGTACAGTATATGATATATATTTGGTGATATTTGATATTTTATATACAGTATATAATATGTATTTGGTGTACTTTCATATTTTATGTACAGTATATAATATATATTTGGTGAAATTTGATATTTTATGTAGAGTATATATTATATATTTTGTGAAATTTGATATTTTATGTACAGTATATAATATATATTTGCAGAAATTTGATTTTTTTTACTTTATATTATATATATGTCCTGAAATTTGATATTTTACGTATGGTATACAATATATATTTCGTGAAGTTTAATATTTTACTTACATTATATAATATATATGGTGAAATTTGATATTTTATGTCCAGTATATAATACATATTTAGTGTTCTTTCATATTTTATGTACAGTATATAATACATATTTGGTGAAACTTGATATTTTATGTATAGTATATAATATATTTAGTGTACTTTCATATTTTAAGTATAGTATATAGTACTTATGTGGTAAAATTTCATATTTTTTTTACAGTATATAATATATATTCAGTGAAATATGACATTATATTTACAGTATAAAATATATATTTACTGTACTTTCATATTTTATATACATTATATAATACATATTTGCTGAAATTTGATATATTATGTACAGTATATAATACATATTTGGAGAAATTGGATATTTTATGTAGAGTATATAATATATATTTGGTGAAATTTGATATTTTATCTTGAGTATGTATTATGTATTTGGTGTAACTTGATATTTTATCTAGTGTATACAGTAAATGTTTGGTTAATTTTTATATTTTATGTACAGTATATAGTATATATTTGGTGAAATTTGATATTTTATGTACAGTATATAATATATATTTTGTGTACTTTCATATTTCATGTACAGTATATAATACATATTTGGTGGAATTTGATATTTTATTGACAGTATATAATATATATTTGCTGAAATTTGATATTTTATGTACAGTAAATAATGTATATTTGGTGTACTTTGGTATTTTATGTACAGTGTAGAATATATATTTGCTGTATTTTCACATTTTATGTACATTATATAATACATATTTGGTGAAATTTCATATTTTATGTACAGTATATATTATATATTTGGTGAAATTTGATATCTTATATACAGTATAAAATATATATTAACAGTACTTTCATCTTTTATCTACACCATATATTATATATTCAATATACTTTCATATTTTATGTACCGTATATAATTTATATTTGGTGAAATTTGCTATTTTATGTACAGTGTATAATATATATTTAGTGTACATTCACATTTTATGTACTCTATATAATACATATTTGGAGTAATTTGATATTTTATGAACAGTATATAATATATTTCGTGAAATAAGTTATTTTTTGTGCAGTATTTAATATATATTTGGCGTAATGTGATATTTTATGTATGGTATATAATATATATTTTGTGATGTTTGATATTTCACTTACAATATATAATATATATGGTGAAATTTGATATTTTCTATACAGTGTATATTCCATATTTGGTGAAATTTGATATTTTATGTATATTATATAGTATATGGTGAAATTTGATATTTTATGTACAGTGTATAATATATATTTGGTGAAATTAGATATTTTATGTACAGTATTTAATATATATTTGTTGAAATTTGATTTTTTATGTACAATATATAATATATATTTAGTGTTCTTTCATACTTTATGTACAGTATATAATATATATTTTGTGTAATTTGATATTTTATGTACAGTATATTATGTATTTTTTGAAGTTTGATATTTAATGTACAGTATAAACTATGTATTTGGTGAAATGTGATATTTCGTGTACAGTATATAATATATATGTAGTGTACTGTCATGTTTTATGTATAGTATATAATACATGTTTGGTGAAATTTGATATTTTATGTACAGTATATAATATATATTTGGTGAAATTTGATATTTTACATACAGTATATAGTATATATTTGGTGAAATTTGATATTTTATGTACAGTATATAATATATATAAAGTGTTCTTTCATGATTTCTGTACAGTATATAATACATATTTTGTATAATTTGATATTTAATGTACAGTATAAACTATGTATTTGGTGAAATGTGATATTTCATGTACAGTTTATAATAGATATGTAGTCTACTGTCATATTTTATGTATAGTATAAAATACATATTTGGTGAAATTTGATATTTATTTTACAGTGTATAATATATATTTGGTGAAATTAGATATTTTATGTATAATATGTAATATATATTTGTTGAAATTTGATATTTTATGTACAGTATATGACATATTTTTAGTGTTCTTTCAAACTTTATGTACAGTATATAATACATATTTTGTGTAATTTGATATTTTATGTACAGCATATTATATATTTTTTGAATTTTGATATTTTATGTACAGTATAAACTATGTATTTGGTGAACTGTGATATTTCGTTTACAGTATATAATATATATGTAGAGTACTGTCATATTTTATGTATAGTATATAATGCATATTTGGTGTAATTTGATATTTTATGTACAGTATATAATACATATTTGGTGAAATTTGATATTTTATATACAGTATGTAATATATATTTGGTGAAATTTGATATTTTATGTACAGTATATAGTATATATTTAGTGTTCTTTCCTACTTTATGTACAGTATATAATATATATTTTTTAAAATTTGATATTTTACGTACGTTATATAATATATATGGTGAAATTTGATATTTTATGTACAGTATAAAATAAATATGTAGTGTACTTTCATGTTTTATGTGTAGTATATAATACATATTTGGTGAAATTTGATATTGTATGTACAGTATATAATATGTATTTGGTGAAATTTGATATTTTACTTACACTATGTAATATATATTTGTTGAAATTTGATATTTTATGTACAGTATATAAAATATATTTAGTGTTCTTTCATACTTTATGTACAGTATATAATATATATTTTGCGAAATTTGATATTATATGTACGTTATATAATATATATGGTGAAATTTGATATTTTATGTACAGTATATAATATATATTTGGTGAAATTTGATATTTCACATACAGTATGTAATATATATTTGGTGATATTTGATATTTTATGTACAGTATATAATATATATTTAGTGTTCTTTCATACATTCTGTTCAGTATATAATACATATTTTGTGTAATTTGACATTTTATGTACAGTATATTATATATTTTTTGAAGTTTGATATTTTATGTACAGTATAAACTATTTATTTGGTGAAATGTGATATTTCGTGTACAGTATATAATATATATGTAGTGTACTGTCATATTTTATGTATAGTATATAATACATATTTGGGAAAATTTGATATTTTATGTACAGTATATAATATATATTTGGTGAAATTAGATATTTTATGTACAGTATATAATATATATTTGCTGAAATTTGATATTTTATGTACAGTATATAATATATATTTAGTGTTCTTTCATACTTTATGTACAGTGTATAATACATATTTTGTGAAATTTGATATTTTATGTACTTTATATAATATATGTGGTGAAATTTGATATTTTATGTACAGTACATAATATATATGTAGTGTACATTCATATTTTATGTATAGTATATAATACATATTTGGTGAAATTTGATATTTTATGTACAGTATGTAATATATATTTGGTGAAATTTGATATTTTATGTACAGTATATAATATATACGTAGTGTTCTTTCATACTTTATGTACAGTATATAATACATATATTGTGTAATTTGATATTTTATGTACAGTATATTATATATTTTTTGAAGTATGATATTTTATGTACAGTATAAACTATGTATTTGGTGAACTGTGATATTTCATGTACAGTATATAATATATATGTAGTGTACTTTCATATTTTATATATAGTATATAATACATATTTGGTGAAATTTGATATTTTATGTACACTATATAATATATATTAGGTGAAATTTGATATTTTATGTACAGTATGTAATATATATTTGGTGAAATTTGATATTTTATGTACAGTAAATAATATATATTTAGTGTTCTTTCATACTTTATGTACAGTATATAATATATATTATGCGAAATTTGATATTATATGTACGTTATATACTATATATGGTGAAATTTGATATTTTATGTACAGTATATAATATATATGTAGTGTACTTTCATATTTTATGTATAGTATATAATACATATTTGGTGAAATTTGATATTTCATGTGCAGTATATAATAAGTATTTGGTGAAATTTGATATATTACATACTGTAAGTAATCTATATTTGGTGAAATTTGATACTTTATGTATAGTTTATAAAATATATTTAGTGTTCTTTCATACTTTATGTACAGTATATAATGCATATTTTGTGTAATTTGATATTTTATGTACAGTATAAACTATATATTTCGTGAAATGTGATATTTCGTGTACAGTATATAATATATATGTAGTGTATTGTCATATTTTATGTATAGTATATAATACATATTTGGTGAAATTTGATATTTTATGTACAGTATATAATATATATTTGGTAAAATTTGATATTTTATGTACAGCATATAATATATATTTAGTGTTCTTTCATACTTTATGTACAGTATAAAATATATATTTTGTGAAATTTGATATGATATGTACGTTATATAATATATATGGTGAAATTTGATATTTTATGTACAGTATAAAATATATATTTGGTGTAATTTGTTATTTTACATACAGTATGTAATATATATTTGGTGACATTTGATATTTTATGTACAGTATATAATATATATTTGGTGAAATTAGATATTTTAAGTACATTATATAATATATATTTGATGAAATTTGATATTTTATGTACAGTATATAATATATATTTAGTGTTCTTTCATACTTTCTGTATAGTATATAATACATATTTTGTGTAAATTGATATTTTATGTACAGTATATTATATATTTTTTGAAGTTTGATATTTTATGTACAGTGTAAACTATGTATTTGGTGAAATGTGATATTTCGTGTACAGTATATAATATATATGTAGTCTACTGTCATATATTATGTATAGTATATCATACATGTTTGGTGAAATTTGATATTTTATGTACAGTATATAATATATATTTGGTGAAATTTGATATTTTACATACATTATGTAATATATATTTGGTGAAATTTGATATTTTATGTACAGTATATAATATATATTTAGTGTTCTTTCATAATTTCTGTACAGTATATAATACATATTTTGTATAATTTGATATTTTATGTACAGTATATTATATATTTTTTGAAGTTTGATATTTTATGTACAGTATAAACTATATATTTGGTGAAATGTGATATTTCGTGTACAGTATATAATATATATGTAGTGTACTTTCATATTTTATGTATAGTATATAATACATATTTCGTGAAATTTGATATTTTATGTTCAGTATATAATATATATTTGGTGAAATTTGATATATTATGTACAGTATGTAATATATATTTGGTGAAATTTGATATTTTATGTACAGTATATAGTATATATTTAGTGTTCTTTCATACTTTATGTACAGTATATAATATATATTTTTTAAAATTTGATATTTTACGTACGTTATATAATATATATGGTGAAATTTGATATTTTATGTACAGTATAAAATACTTATGTAGTGTACTTTCATATTTTATGCGTAGTATATAATACATATTTGGTGAAATTTGATATTGTATGTACAGTTTATAATATGTATTTGGTGAAATTTGATATTTTACTTACACTATGTAATATATATTTGTTGAAATTTGATATTTTATGTACAGTATATAAAATATATTTAGTGTTCTTTCATACTTTATGTACAGTATATAATATATATTTTGCGAAATTTGATATTATATGTACGTTATATAATATATATGGTGAAATTTGATATTTTATGTACAGTATATAATATATATTTGGTGAAATTTGATATTTCACATACAGTATGTAATATATATTTGGTGATATTTGATATTTTATGTACAGTATATAATATATATTTAGTGTTCTTTCATACATTCTGTACAGTATATAATACATATTTTGTGTAATTTGACATTTTATGTACAGTATATTATATATTTTTTGAAGTTTGATATTTTATGTACAGTATAAACTATTTATTTGGTGAAATGTGATATTTCGTGTACAGTATATAATATATATGTAGTGTACTGTCATATTTTATGTATAGTATATAATACATATTTGGGGAAATTTGATATTTTATGTACAGTATATAATATATATTTGGTGAAATTAGATATTTTATGTACAGTATATAATATATATTTGCTGAAATTTGATATTTTATGTACAGTATATAATATATATTTAGTGTTCTTTCATACTTTATGTACAGTGTATAATACATATTTTGTGAAATTTGATATTTTATGTACTTTATATAATATATGTGGTGAAATTTGATATTTTATGTACAGTACATAATATATATGTAGTGTACATTCATATTTTATGTATAGTATATAATACATATTTGGTGAAATTTGATATTTTATGTACAGTATATAATATATATTTGGTGAAATTTGATATTTTACATAAAGTATGTAATACATATTTGGTGAAATTAGATATTTTATGTACAGTATATAATATATATTTAGTGTTCTTTCAGACTTTATGTACAGTATATAATACATATTTTGTGTAATTTGATATTTTATGTACAGTATATTATATATTTTTTGAAGTTTGTTATTTTATGTGGAGTATAAACTACATATTTGGTGAAATGTGATATTTCGTGTACAGTATATAATATATATGTAGTGTATTGTCATATTTTATGTATAGTATATAATACATATTTGGTGAAATTTGATATTTTATGTACAGTATATAATATATATTTGGTAAAATTTGATATTTTATGTACAGCATATAATATATATTTAGTGATCTTTCATACTTTATGTACAGTATAAAATATATATTTTGTGAAATTTGATATGATATGTACGTTATATAATATATATGGTGAAATTTGATATTTTATGTACAGTATAAAATATATATTTGGTGAAATTTGTTATTTTACATACAGTATGTAATATATATTTGGTGAAATTTGATATTTTATGTACAGTATATAATATATATTTGGTGAAATTAGATATTTTATGTACATTATATAATATATATTTGCTGAAATTTGATATTTTATGTACAGTATATAATATATATTTAGTGTTCTTTCATACTTTCTGTATAGTATATAATACATATTTTGTGTAATTTGATATTTTATGTACAGTATATTATATATTTTTTGAAGTTTGATATTTTATGTACAGTGTAAACTATGTATTTGGTGAAATGTGATATTTCGTGTACAGTATATAATATATATGTAGTCTACTGTCATATATTATGTATAGTATATCATACATGTTTGGTGAAATTTGATATTTTATGTACAGTATATAATATATATTTGGTGAAATTTTATATTTTACATACATTATGTAATATATATTTGGTGAAATTTGATATTTTATGTACAGTATATAATATATATTTAGTGTTCTTTCATAATTTCTGTACAGTATATAATACATATTTTGTATAATTTGATATTTTATGTACAGTATATTATATATTTTTTGAAGTTTGATATTTTATGTACAGTATAAACTATATATTTGGTGAAATGTGATATTTCGTGTACAGTATATAATATATATGTAGTGTACTTTCATATTTTATGTATAGTATATAATACATATTTCGTGAAATTTGATATTTTATGTTCAGTATATAATATATATTTGGTGAAATTTGATATATTATGTACAGTATGTAATATATATTTGGTGAAATTTGATATTTTATGTTCAGCATATAATAGATATTTAGTGTTCTTTCATAATTTATGTACAGTATATAATATATATTTTGTGAAATTTGATATTATATGTACTTTATATAATATATATGGTGAAATTTGATATTTTATGTACAGTATATAATATATATTTGGTTAAATTTGATATTTTACATACAGTAAGTAATATATATTTGGTGAAATTCGATATTTTATATACAGTATATAATGTATATTTAGTGTTCTTTCATACATTCTGTACAGCATATAATACATATTTTGTGTAATTTGATATTTTATGTACAGTATATTGTATATTTTTTGCATTTTGATATTTTATGTACAGTATAAACTGTATATTTGGTGAAATGTGATATTTCGTGTACAGTATATAATATATATGTAGTGTACTGTCATATTTTATGTATAGTATATAATACATATTTGGTGAAATTTGATATTTTATGTACAGTATGTAATTTATATTTTGTGAAATTTGATATTTTATGTACAGTATATAATATATATTTAGTGTTCTTTCATACTTTATGTACAGTACATATTACATATTTTGTGATATTTGATATTTTATGTACGTTATATAATATATATGGTGAAATTTGATATTTTATGTACAGTATATAATATGTATGTAGTGTACTTTCATATTTTATGTATAGTATATAATACATATTTGGTGAAATTTGATATTTTATGTACAGTTTATAATATATATTTCGTGAAATTTGATATTTTATGTACAGTATGTAATATATATTTGGTGAAATTTGATATTTTATGTACAGTATATAAAATATATTTAGTGTTCTTTCATACTTTATGTACACTATATAATACATATTTTGTGTAATTTGATATTTCATGTACAGTATATTACATATTTTTTGAAGTTTGATATTTTATGTACAGTATAATCTATATATTTTGTGAAATGTGATATTTCGTGTACAGTATATAATATATATGTAGTGTATTGTCATATTTTATGTACAGTATATCATACATATTTGGTGAAATTTGATATTATATGTACAGTATATAATATATATTTGGGGAAATTTGATATTTTATGTACAGTGTGTAATATATATTTGGTAAAATTTGATATTTTATGTACAGCATATAACATATATTTACTGTTGTTTCATACTTTATGTACAGTATATAATATATATTTTGTGAAATTTTATATTATATGTACGTTATATAATATATATGGTGAAATTTGATATTTTATGGACAGTATATAATATATATTTGGTGAAATTTGATATTTCACATACAGTATGTAATATATATTTGGTGAAATTTGATATTTTATGTACAGTATATAATATATATTTAGTGCTCTTTCATACTTTCTGTACAGTATATAATACATATTTTGTGTAATTTGATATTTTATGTACAGTATATTATATATTTTTAGAAGTTTGATATTTCATGTACCGTATAAACTATATATTTGTTGAAATGTGATATTTCGTGTACAGTATATAAAATATATGTAGTGTACTGTCATATTTTATGTATAGTATATAATACATATTTGGTGAAATTTGATATTTTATGTACAGTATATAATATATATTTGGTGAAATTAGATATTTTATGTAGAGTATATAATATATATTTGCTGAAATTTGATATTTTATGTACAGTATATAATATATATTTAGTGTTCTTTCATACTTTCTGTACAGTATATAATACATATTTTGTGTAATTTGATATTTTATGTACAGTATATTATATATTTTTTGAAGTTTGATATTTTATGTACAGTATAAACTATATACTTCGTGAAATGTGATATTTCATGTACAGTATGTAATATATATGTAGTGTACTGTCGTAATTTATGTATAGTATATAATACATATTTGGTGAAATTTGATATTTTATGTACAGTATATAATATATATTTGGTGAAATTAGATATTTTATGTACAGTATATAATATATATTTAGTGTTCTTTCATACTTTCTCTACAGTATATAATACATATTTGGTGAAATTTGATATTATATGTACAGTATATAATATATATTTGGGGAAATTTGATGTTTTATGTACAGTGTGCAATATATATTTGGTAAAATTTGATATTTTATGTACAGCATATAATATATATTTAGTGTTCTTTCATACTTTATGTACAGTATATAATATATATTTTGTGAAATTTGATATTATATGTATGTTATATAATATATATGGTGAAATTTGATATTTTACGTACAGTATATAATATATATTTGGTGAAATTTGATATTTCACATACAGTATGTAATATATATTTGGTGAAATTTGATATTTTATGTACAGTATATAATATATATTTAGTGCTCTTTCATACTTTCTGTACAGTATATAATACATATTTTGTGTAATTTGATATTTTATGTACAGTATATTATATATTTTTTGAAGTTTGATATTTTATGTACAGTATAAACTATATATTTGGTGAAATGTGATATTTCGTGTACAGTATATAAAATATATGTAGTGTACTGTCATATTTTATGTATAGTATATAATACATATTTGGTGAAATTTGATATTTTATGTACAGTATATAATATATATTTGGTGAAATTAGATATTTTATGTAGAGTATATAATATATATTTGCTGAAATTTGATATTTTATGTACAGTATATAATATATATTTAGTGTTCTTTCATACTTTCTGTACAGTATATAATACATATTTTGTGTAATTTGATATTTTATGTACAGTATATTATATATTTTTTGAAGTTTGATATTTTATGTACAGTATAAACTATATACTTCGTGAAATGTGATATTTCGTGTACAGTATATAATATATAGGTAGTGTACTGTCGTAATTTATGTATAGTATATAATACATATTTGGTGAAATTTGATAATTTATGTACAGTATATAATATATATTTGGTGAAATTAGATATTTTATGTACAGTATATAATATATATTTGCTGAAATTTGATATTTTATGTACAGTATATAATATATATTTAGTGTTCTTTCATACTTTCTGTACAGTATATAATACATGTTTTGTGTAATTTGATATTTTATGTACAGTATATTATATATTTTTTGAAGTTTGATATTTTATGTACAGTATAAACTATATATTTCGTGAAATGTGATATTTCGTGTACAGTATAAAATATATATGTAGTGTATTGTCATATTTTATGTACAGTATATAATACATATTTGGTGAAATTTGATATTTTATGAAGAGTATATAATATATATTTGGTGTAATTTGATATTTTATGTACAGTATGTAATATATATTTGTTGAAATTTGATATTTTATGTACAGTATATAATATATATTTAGTGTTCTTTCATACTTTCTCTACAGTATATAATACATATTTTGTGTAATTTGATATTATATGTACAGTATATTATATATTTTTTGAAGTTTGATATTTTATGTACAGTATAAACTATATACTTGGTGAAATGTGATATTCCGTGTACAGTATATAATATATATGTAGTGTACTGTCATATTTTATGTATTGTATATAATACATATTTGGTGAAATTTGATATTTTATGTACAGTATATAATATGTATTTGGTGAAATTTGATATTTTATGTACAGTATGTAATTTATATTTGGTGAAATTTGATATTTTATGTACAGTATATAATATATATTTAGTGTTCTTTCATACTTTATGTACAGTACATATTACATATTTTGTGAAATTTGATATTTTATGTACGTTATATAATATATATGGTGATATTTGATATTTTATGTACAGTATATAATATGTATGTAGTGTACTTTCATATTTTATGTATAGTATATAATACATATTTGGTGAAATTTGATATTTTATGTGCAGTTTATAATATATATTTCGTGAAATTTGATATTTTATGTACAGTGTGTAATATATATTTGGTGAAATTTGATATTTTATGTACAGTATATAAAATATATTTAGTGTTCTTTCATACTTTATGTACACTATATAATACATATTTTGTGTAATTTGATATTCCATGTACAGTATATTACATATTTTTTGAAGTTTGATATTTTATGTACAGTATAAACTATATATTTTGTGAAATGTGATATTTCGTGTACAGTATATAATATATATGTAGTGTATTGTCATATTTTATGTACAGTATATCATACATATTTGGTGAAATTTGATATTATATGTACAGTATATAATATATATTTGGGGAAATTTGATATTTTATGTACAGTGTGTAATATATATTTGGTAAAATTTGATATTTTATGTACAGCATATAACATATATTTACTGTTCTTTCATACTTTATGTACAGTATATAATATATATTTTGTGAAATTTGATATTATATGTACGTTATATAATATATATGGTGAAATTTGATATTTTATGTACAGTATATAATATATATTTGGTGAAATTTGATATTTCACATACAGTATGTAATATATATTTGGTTAAATTTGATATTTTATGTACAGTATATAATATATATTTAGTGCTCTTTCATACTTTCTGTACAGTATATAATACATATTTTGTGTAATTTGATATTTTATGTACAGTATATTATATATTTTTAGAAGTTTGATATTTTATGTACAGTATAATCTATATATTTGGTGAAATGTGATATTTCGTGTACAGTATATAAAATATATGTAGTGTACTGTCATATTTTATGTATAGTATATAATACATATTTGGTGAAATTTGATATTTTATGTACAGTATATAATATATATTTGGTGAAATTAGATATTTTATGTAGAGTATATAATATATATTTGCTGAAATTTGATATTTTATGTACAGTATATAATATATATTTAGTGTTCTTTCATACTTTCTGTACAGTATATAATACATATTTTGTGTAATTTGATATTTTATGTACAGTATATTATATATTTTTTGATGTTTGATATTTTATGTACAGTATAAACTATATACTTCGTGAAATGTGATATTTCATGTACAGTATGTAATATATATGTAGTGTACTGTCGTAATTTATGTATAGTATATAATACATATTTGGTGAAATTTGATATTTTATGTACAGTATATAATATATATTTGGTGAAATTAGATATTTTATGTACAGTATATAATATATATTTAGTGTTCTTTCATACTTTCTGTACAGTATATAATACATATTTTGTGTAATTTGATATTTTATGTACAGTATTTTATATATTTTTTGAAGTTTGATATTTTATGTACAGTATAAACTATATACTTCGTGAAATGTTATATTTAGTGTACAGTATATAATATATAGGTAGTGTACTGTCGTAATTTATGTATAGTGTATTATACATATTTGGTGAAATTTGATATTTTATGTACAGTATATAATATATATTTGGTGAAATTAGATATTTTATGTACAGTATATAATATATATTTGCTGAAATTTGATATTTTATGTACAGTATATAATATATATTTAGTGTTCTTTCATACTTTCTGTACAGTATATAATACATATTTTGTGTAATTTGATATTTTATGTACAGTGTATTATATATTTTTTGAAGTTTGATATTTTATGTACAGTATAAACTATATATTTCGTGAAATGTGATATTTCGTGTACAGTATATAATATATATGTAGTGTATTGTCATATTTTATGTATAGTATATAATACATATTTGGTGAAATTTAATATTTTATGAAGAGTATATAATATATATTTGGTGTAATTTGATATTTTATGTACAGTATGTAATATATATTTGTTGAAATTTGATATTTTATGTACAGTATATAATATATATTTAGTGTTCTTTCATACTTTCTCTACAGTATATAATACATATTTTGTGTAATTTGATATTATATGTACAGTATATTATATATTTTTTGAAGTTTGATATTTTATGTACAGTATAAACTATATACTTGGTGAAATGTGATATTCCGTGTACAGTATATAATACATATGTAGTGTACTGTCATATTTTATGTATTGTATATGATACATATTTGGTGAAATTTGATATTTTATGTACAGTATATAATATGTATTTGGTGAAATTTGATATTTTATGTACAGTATGTAATTTATATTTGGTGAAATTTGATATTTTATGTACAGTATATAATATATATTTAGTGTTCTTTCATACTTTATGTACAGTACATATTACATATTTTGTGAAATTTGATATTTTATGTACGTTATATAATATATATGGTGAAATTTGATATTTCATGTACAGTATATAATATGTATGTAGTGTACTTTCATATTTTATGTATAGTATATAATACATATTTGGTGAAATTTGATATTTTATGTACAGTTTATAATATATATTTCGTGAAATTTGATATTTTATGTATAGTATGTAATATATATTTGGTGAAATTTGATATTTTATGTACAGTATATAAAATGTATTTACTGTTCTTTCATACTTTCTGTACACTATATAATACATATTTTGTGTAATTTGATATTTCATGTACAGTATATTACATATTTTTTGAAGTTTGATATTTTATGTACAGTATAAACTATATATTTTGTGAAATGTGATATTTCGTGTACAGTATATAATATATATGTAGTGTATTGTCATATTTTATGCACAGTATATCATACATATTTGGTGAAATTTGATATTATATGTACAGTATATAATATATATTTGGGGAAATTTGATATTTTATATACAGTGTGTAATATATATTTGGTAAAATTTGATATTTTATGTACAGCATATAACATATATTTACTGTTCTTTCATACTTTATGTACAGTATATAATATATATTTTGTGAAATTTGATATTATATGTACGTTATATAATATATATGGTGAAATTTGATATTTTATGTACATTATATAATATATATTTGGTGAAATTTGATATTTCACATACAGTATGTAATATATATTTGGTGAAATTTGATATTTTATGTACAGTATATAATATATATTTGTTGAAATTAGATATTTTATGTAGAGTATATAATATATATTTGCTGAAATTTGATATTTTATGTACAGTATATAATATATATTTAGTGTTCTTTCATACTTTCTGTACAGTATATAATACATATTTTGTGTAATTTGATATTTTATGTACAGTATATTATATATTTTTTGAAGTTTGATATTTTATGTAGAGTATAAACTATATACTTCGTGAAATGTGATATTTCGTGTACAGTATATAATATATATGTAGTGTACTGTCGTAATTTATGTATAGTATATAATACATATCTGGTGAAATTTGATATTTTATGTACAGTATATAATATATATTTGGTGAAATTAGATATTTTATGTAGAGTATATAATATATATTTGCTGAAATTTGATATTTTATGTACAGTATATAATATATATTTAGTGTTCCTTCATACTTTCTGTACAGTATATAATACATATTTTGTGTAATTTGATATTTTATGTACAGTATATTATATATTTTTTGATGTTTGATATTTTATGTACAGTATAAACTATATACTTCGTGAAATGTGATATTTCATGTACAGTATGTAATATATATGTAGTGTACTGTCGTAATTTATGTATAGTATATAATACATATTTGGTGAAATTTGATATTTTATGTACAGTATATAATATATATTTGGTGAAATTAGATATTTTATGTACAGTATATAATATATATTTAGTGTTCTTTCATACTTTCTCTACAGTATATAATACATATTTTGTGTAATTTGATATTATATGTACAGTATATTATATATTTTTTGAAGTTTGATATTTTATGTACAGTATAAACTATATACTTGGTGAAATGTGATATTCCGTGTACAGTATATAATATATATGTAGTGTACTGTCATACTTTATGTATTGTATATAATACATATTTGGTGAAATTTGATATTTTATGTACAGTATATAATATGTATTTGGTGAAATTTGATATTTTATGTACAGTATGTAATTTATATTTGGTGAAATTTGATATTTTATGTACAGTATATAATATATATTTAGTGTTCTTTCATACTTTATGTACAGTACATATTACATATTTTGTGAAATTTGATATTTTATGTACGTTATATAATATATATGGTGAAATTTGATAGTTTATGTACAGTATAAAATATGTATGTAGTGTACTTTCATATTTTATGTATAGTATATAATACATATTTGGAGAAATTTGATATTTTATGTACAGTTTATAATATATATTTCGTGAAATTTGATATTTTATGTACAGTATGTAATATATATTTGGTGAAATTTGATATTTTATGTACACTATATAAAATATATTTAGTGTTCTTTCATACTTTATGTACACTATATAATATATATTTTGTGTAATTTGATATTTTATGTACAGTATATTACATATTTTTTGAAGTTTGATATTTTATGTACAGTATAAACTATATATTTTGTGAAATGTGATATTTCATGTACAGTATATAATATATATGTAGTTTATTGTCATATTTTATGTACAGTATATATTACATATTTGGTGAAATTTGATATTATATGTACAGTATATAATATATATTTGGGGAAATTTGATATTTTATGTACAGTGCGTAATATATATTTGGTAAAATTTGATATTTTATGTACAGCATATAATATATATTTAGTGTTCTTTCATACTTTACGTACAGTATATAATATATATTTTGTGAAATTTGATATTATATGTACGTTATATAATATATATGGTGAAATTTGATATTTTGTGTACAGTATATAATATATATTTGGTGAAATTTGATATTTCACATACAGTATGTAATATATATTTGGGGAAATTTGATATTTTATTTACAGTATATAATATATATTTAGTGCTCTTTCATACTTTCTATACAGTATATAATACATATTTTGTGTAATTTGATATTTTCTGTACAGTATATTATATATTTTTTGAAGTTTGATATTTTATGTACAGTATAAACTATATATTTGGTGAAATGTGATATTTCGTGTACAGTATATAAAATATATGTAGTGTACTGTCATATTTTATGTATAGTATATAATACATATTTGGTGAAATTTGATATTTTATGTACAGCATATAATATATATTTGGTGAAATTAGATATTTTATGTAGAGTATATAATATATATTTGCTGAAATTTGATATTTTATGTACAGTATATAATATATATTTAGTGTTCTTTCATACTTTATGTACAGTATATAATACATATTTTGTGTAATTTGATATTTTATGTACAGTATATTATATATTTTTTGAAGTTTGATATTTTATGTACAGTATAAACTATATACTTCGTGAAATGTGATATTTCGTGTACAGTATATAATATATATGTAGTGTACTGTCGTAATTTATGTATAGTATATAATACATATTTGGTGAAATTTGATATTTTATGTACAGTATATAATATATATTTGGTGAAATTAGATATTTTATGTACAGTATATAATATATATTTGCTGAAATTTGATATTTTATGTACAGTATATAATATATATTTAGTGTTCTTTCATACTTTCTGTACAGTATATAATACATATTTTGTGTAATTTGATATTTTATGTACAGTATATTATATATTTTTTGAAGTTTGATATTTTATGTACAGTATAAACTATATACTTGGTGAAATGTGATATTCCGTGTACAGTATATAATATATATGTAGTGTACTGTCATATTTTATGTATTGTATATAATACATATTTGGTGAAATTTGATATTTTATGTACAGTGTATAATATGTATTTGGTGAAATTTGATATTTTATGTACAGTATGTAATTTATATTTGGTGAAATTTGATATTTTATGTACAGTATATAATATGTATGTAGTGTACTTTCATATTTTATGTATAGTATATAAAACATATTTGGTGAAATTTGATATTTTGTGTACAGTTTATAATATATATTTTGTGAAATTTGATATTTTATGTACAGTATGTAATATATATTTGGTGAAATTTGATATTTTATGTACAGTATATAAAATATATTTAGTGTTCTTTCATACTTTATGTACACTATATAATACATATTTTGTGTAATTTGATATTCCATGTACAGTATATTACATATTTTTTGAAGTTTGATATTTTATGTAGAGTATAAACTATATATTTTGTGAAATGTGATATTTCGTGTACAGTATATAATATATATGTAGTGTATTGTCATATTTTATGTACAGTATATAATACATATTTGGTAAAATTTGATATTATATGTATAGTATATAATATATATTTCGGGAAATCTGATATTTTATGTACAGTTTGTAATATATATTTGGTAAAATTTGATATTTTATGTACAGCATATAATATATATTTAGTGTTCTTTCATACTTTATGTACAGTATATAATATATATTTTGGGAAATTTTATATTATATGTACGTTATATAATATATATGGTGAAATTTGATATTTCATGTACAGTATATAATATATATTTGGTGAAATTTTATATTTCACATAGAGTATGTAATATATATTTGGTGAAATTTGATATTTTATGTACAGTATATAATATATATTTAGTGCTCTTTCATACTCTCTGTACAGTATATAATACAAATTTTTTTTATTTGATATTTTATGTACAGTATATAATATATTTTTTGAAGTTTGATATTTTATGTACAGTATAAACTATATATTTGGTGAAATGTGATATTTCATGTACAGTATATAAAATATATGTAGTGTACTGTCATATTTTATGTATAGTATATAATACATATTTGGTGAAATTTGATATTTTATGTACAGTATATAATACATATTTGGTGAAATTAGATATTTTATGTAGAGTATATAATATATATTTGCTGAAATTTGATATTTTATGTACAGTATATAATATATATTTAGTGTTCTTTCATACTTTCTGTACAGTATATAATACATATTTTGTGTAATTTGATATTTTATGTACAGTATATTATATATTTTTTGAAGTTTGATATTTTATGTACAGTATAAACTATATACTTCGTGAAATGTGATATTTCGTGTACAGTATATAATATATATGTAGTGTACTGTCGTAATTTATGTATAGTATATAATACATATTTGGTGAAATTTGATATTTTATGTACAGTGTATAATATATATTTGGTGAAATTAGATATTTTATGTACTGTATATAATATATATTTGCTGAAATTTGATATTTTATGTACAGTATATAATATATATTTAGTGTTCTTTCATACTTTCTGTACAGTATATAATACATATTTTGTGTAATTTGATATTATATGTACAGTATATTAAATATTTTTTGAAGTTTGATATTTTATGTACAGTATAAACTATATACTTGGTGAAATGTGATATTCCGTGTACAGCATATAATATATATGTAGTGTACTGTCATATTTTATGTATTGTATATAATACATATTTGGTGAAATTTGATATTTTATGTACAGTATATAATATGTATTTGGTGAAATTTGATATTTTATGTACAGTATGTAATTTATATTTGGTGAAATTTGATATTTTATGTACAGTATATAATATATATTTAGTGTTCTTTCATACTTTATGTACAGTACATATTACATATTTTGTGAAATTTGATATGTTATGTAAGTTATATAATATATATGGTGAAATTTGATATTTTATGTACAGTATATTGTATGTATGTAGTGTACTTTCATATTTTATGTATAGTATATAATACATATTTGGTGAAATTTGATATTTTATGTACAGTTTATAATATATATTTCGTGAAATTTGATATTTTATGTACAGTATGTAATATATATTTGGTGAAATTTGGTATTTTATGTACAGTATATAAAATATATTTAGTGTTCTTTCATACTTTATGTACACTATATAATACATATTTTGTGTAATTTGATATTTCGTGTACAGTATATTACATATTTTTTGAAGTTTGATATTTTATGTACAGTATAAACTATATATTTTGTGAAATGTGATATTTCGTGTACAGTATATAATATATATGTAGTGTATTGTCATATTTTATGTACAGTATATAATACATATTTGGTAAAATTTGATATTATATGTATAGTATATAATATATATTTGGGGAAATCTGATATTTTATGTACAGTGTGTAATATATATTTGGTAAAATTTGATATTTTATGTACAGCATATAATATATATTTAGTGTTCTTTCATACTTTATGTACAGTATATAATATATATTTTGTGAAATTTGATATTATATGTACGTTATATAATATATATGGTGAAATTTGATATTTCATGTACAGTATATAATATATATTTGGTGAAATTTTATATTTCACATACAGTATGTAATATATATTTGGTGAAATTTGATATTTTATGTACAGTATATAATATATATTTAGTGCTCTTTCATACTTTCTGTACAGTATATAATACATATTTTGTGTAATTTGATATTTTATGCACTGTATATTGTATATTTTTTGAAGTTTGATATTTTATGTACAGTATATACTATATACTTCGTGAAATGTGATATTTCGTGTACAGTATATAATATATATGTAGTGTACTGTCGTAATTTATGTATAGTATATAATACATATTTGGTGAAATTTGATATTTTATGTACAGTATATAATATATATTTGGTGAAATTAGATATTTTATGTAGAGTATATAATATATATTTGCTGAAATTTGATATTTTATGTACAGTATATAATATATATTTAGTGTTCTTTCATACTTTCTGTACAGTATATAATACATATTTTGTGTAATTTGATATTTTATGTACAGTATATTATATATTTTTTGAAGTTTGATATTTTATGTACAGTATAAACTATATACTACGTGAAATGTGATATTTCGTGTACAGTATATAATATATATGTAGTGTACTGTCGTAATTTATGTATAGTATATAATACATATTTGGTGAAATTTGATATTTTATGTACAGTGTATAAAATATATTTGGTGAAATTTGATATTTTATGTACTGTATATAATATATATTTGCTGAAATTTGATATTTTATGTACAGTATATAATATATATTTAGTGTTCTTTCATACATTCTGTAGAGTATATAATACATATTTTGTGTAATTTGATATTATATGTACAGTATATTATATATTTTTTGAAGTTTGATATTTTATGTACAGTATAAACTATATACTTGGTGAAATGTGATATTCCGTGTACAGTATATAATATATATGTAGTGTACTGTCATATTTTATGTATTGTATATAATACATATTTGGTGAAATTTGATATTTTATGTACAGTGTATAATATGTATTTGGTGAAATTTGATATTTTATGTACAGTATGTAATTTATATTTGGTGAAATTTGATATTTTATGTACAGTATATAATATATATTTAGTGTTCTTTCATACTTTATGTACAGTACATATTACATATTTTGTGAAATTTGATATATTATGTACGTTATATAATATATATGGTTAAATTTGATATTTTATTTACAGTATATAATATGTATGTAGTGTACTTTCATATTTTATGTATAGTATATAAAACATATTTGGTGAAATTTGATATTTTGTGTACAGTTTATAATATATATTTTGTGAAATTTGATATTTTATGTACAGTATGTAATATATATTTGGTGAAATTTGATATTTTATGTACAGTATATAAAATATATTTAGTGTTCTTTCATACTTTATGTACACTATATAATACATATTTTGTGTAATTTGATATTCCATGTACAGTATATTACATATTTTTTGAAGTTTGATATTTTATGTACAGTATAAACTATATATTTTGTGAAATGTGATATTTCGTGTACAGTATATAATATATATGTAGTGTATTGTCATATTTTATGTACAGTATATAATACATATTTGGTAAAATTTGATATTATATGTATAGTATATAATATATATTTCGGGAAATCTGATATTTTATGTACAGTTTGTAATATATATTTGGTAAAATTTGATATTTTATGTACAGCATATAATATATATTTAGTGTTCTTTCATACTTTATGTACAGTATATAATATATATTTTGGGAAATTTTATATTATATGTACGTTATATAATATATATGGTGAAATTTGATATTTCATGTACAGTATATAATATATATTTGGTGAAATTTTATATTTCACATAGAGTATGTAATATATATTTGGTGAAATTTGATATTTTATGTACAGTATATAATATATATTTAGTGCTCTTTCATACTCTCTGTACAGTATATAATACATATTTTGTGTTATTTGATATTTTATGTACAGTATATAATATATTATTTGAAGTTTGATATTTTATGTACAGTATAAACTATATATTTGGTGAAATGTGATATTTCGTGTACAGTATATAAAATATATGTAGTGTACTGTCATATTTTATGTATAGTATATAATACATATTTGGTGAAATTTGATATTTTATGTACAGTATATAATATATATTTGGTGAAATTAGATATTTTATGTAGAGTATATAATATATATTTGCTGAAATTTGATATTTTATGTACAGTATATAATATATATTTAGTGTTCTTTCATACTTTCTGTACAGTATATAATACATATTTTGTGTAATTTCATATTTTATGTACAGTATATTATATATTTTTTGAAGTTTGATATTTTATGTACAGTATAAACTATATACTTCGTGAAATGTGATATTTCGTGTACAGTATATAATATATATGTAGTGTACTGTCGTAATTTATGTATAGTATATAATACATATTTGGTGAAATTTGATATTTTATGTACAGTGTATAATATATATTTGGTGAAATTAGATATTTTATGTACTGTATATAATATATATTTGCTGAAATTTGATATTTTATGTACAGTATATAATATATATTTAGTGTTCTTTCATACTTTCTGTACAGTATATAATACATATTTTGTGTAATTTGATATTATATGTACAGTATATTAAATATTTTTTGAAGTTTGATATTTTATGTACAGTATAAACTATATACTTGGTGAAATGTGATATTCCGTGTACAGCATATAATATATATGTAGTGTACTGTCATATTTTATGTATTGTATATAATACATATTTGGTGAAATTTGATATTTTATGTACAGTATATAATATGTATTTGGTGAAATTTGATATTTTATGTACAGTATGTCATTTATATTTGGTGAAATTTGATATTTTATGTACAGTATATAATATATATTTAGTGTTCTTTCATACTTTATGTACAGTACATATTACATATTTTGTGAAATTTGATATGTTATGTACGTTATATAATATATATGGTGAAATTTGATATTTCATGTACAGTATATAATATGTATGTAGTGTACTTTCATATTTTATGTATAGTATATAATACATATTTGGTGAAATTTGATATTTTATGTACAGTTTATAATATATATTTTGTGAAATTTGATATTTTATGTACAGTATGTAATATATATTTTGTGAAATTTGATATTTTATGTACAGTTTATAATATATATTTCGTGAAATTTGATATTTTATGTACAGTATGTAATATATATTTGGTGAAATTTGATATTTTATGTACAGTATATAAAATATATTTAGTGTTCTTTCATACTTTATGTACACTATATAATACATATTTTGTGTAATTTGATATTCCATGTACAGTATATTACATATTTTTTGAAGTTTGATATTTTATGTACAGTAAAAACTATATATTTTGTGAAATGTGATATTTCGTGTACAGTATATAATATATATGTAGTGTATTGTCATATTTTATGTACAGTATATAATACATATTTGGTGAAATTTGATATTATATGTATAGTATATAATATATATTTGGGGAAATCTGATATTTTATGTACAGTGTGTAATATATATTTGGTAAAATTTGATATTTTATGTACAGCATATAATATATATTTAGTGTTCTTTCATACTTTATGTACAGTATATAATATATATTTTGTGAAATTTGATATTATATGTACGTTATATAATACATATGGTGAAATTTGATATTTTATGTACAGTATATAATATATATTTGGTGAAATTTGATATTTCACATACAGTATGTAATATATATTTGGGGAAATTTGATATTTTATTTACAGTATATAATATATATTTAGTGCTCTTTCATACTTTCTGTACAGTATATAATACATATTTTGTGTAATTTGATATTTTATGTACAGTATATTATATATTTTTTGAAGTTTGATATTTTATGTACAGTATATAATATATATTTGGAGAAATTAGATATTTTATGTAGAGTATATAATATATATTTGCTGAAATTTGATATTTTATGTACAGTATATAATATATATTTAGTGTTCTTTCATACTTTATGTACAGTATATAATACATATTTTGTGTAATTTGATATTTTATGTACAGTATATTATATATTTTTTGAAGTATGATATTTTATGTACAGTATAAACTATATACTTCGTGAAATGTGACATTTCGTGTACAGTATATAATATATATGTAGTGTACTGTCGTAATTTATGTATAGTATATAATACATATTTGGTGAAATTTGATATTTTATGTACAGTATATAATATATACTTGGTGAAATTAGATATTTTATGTACAGTATATAATATATATTTGCTGAAATTTGATATTTTATGTACAGTATATAATATATATTTAGTGTTCTTTCATACTTTCTGTACAGTATATAATACATATTTTGTGTAATTTGATATTTTATGTACAGTATATTATATATTTTTTGAAGTTTGATATTTTATGTACAGTATAAACTATATATTTGGTGAAATGTGATATTTCGTGTACAGTATATAAAATATATGTAGTGTACTGTCATATTTTGTGTATAGTATATAACACATATTTGGTGAAATTTGATATTTTATGTACAGTATATAATATATATTTGGAGAAATTAGATATTTTATGTAGAGTATATAATATATATTTGCTGAAATTTGATATTTTATGTACAGTATATAATATATATTTAGTGTTCTTTCATACTTTCTGTCCAGTTTATAATACATATTCTGTGTAATTTGATATTTTCTGTACAGTATATTATATATTTTTTGAAGTATGATATTTTATGTACAGTATAAACTATATATTTGGTGAAATGTGATATTTCGTGTACAGTATATAATATATATGTAGTGTACTGTCATATTTTATGTATTGTATATAATACATATTTGGTGAAATTTGATATTTTATGTACAGAATATAATATGTATTTGGTGAAATTTGATATTTTATGTACAGTATGTAATTTATATTTGGTGAAATTTGATATTTTATGTACAGTATATAATATATATTTAATGTTCTTTCATACTTTCTGTACAGTATATAATACATATTTTGTGTAATTTGATATTTTATGTACAGTATATTATATATTTTTTGAAGTTTGATATTTTATGTACAGTATAAACTATATACTTCGTGAAATGTGATATTTTGTGTACAGTATATAATATATATGTAGTGTACTGTCGTAATTTATGTATAGTATATAATACATATTTGGTGAAATTTGATATTTTATGTACAGTGTATAATATATATTTGGTGAAATTAGATATTTTATGTACTGTATATAATATATATTTGCTGAAATTTGATATTTTATGTACAGTATATAATATATATTTAGTGTTCTTTCATACTTTCTGTACAGTATATAATACATATTTTGTGTAATTTGATATTATATGTACAGTATATTATATATTTTTTGAAGTTTGATATTTTATGTACAGTATAAACTATATACTTGGTGAAATGTGATATTCCGTGTACAGCATATAATATATATGTAGTGTACTGTCATATTTTAAGTATTGTATATAATACATATTTGGTGAAATTTGATATTTTATGTACAGTATATAATATGTATTTGGTGAAATTTGATATTTTATGTACAGTATGTAATTTATATTTGGTGAAATTTGATATTTTATGTACAGTATATAATATATATTTAGTGTTCTTTCATACTTTATGTACAGTACATATTACATATTTTGGGAAATTTGATATGTTATGTACGTTATATAATATATATGGTGAAATTTGATATTTTATGTACAGTATATAATATGTATGTAGTGTACTTTCATATTTTATGTATAGTATATAATACATATTTGGTGAAATTTGATATTTTATGTACAGTTTATAATATATATTTTGTGAAATTTGATATTTTATGTACAGTATGTAATATATATTTGGTGAAATTTGATATTTTATGTACAGTATATAAAATATACTTAGTGTTCTTTCATACTTTATGTACACTATATAATACATATTTTGTGTAATTTGATATTTCATGTACAGTATATTACATATTTTTTGAAGTTTGATATTTTATGTACAGTATAAACTATATATTTTGTGAAATGTGATATTTCGTGTACAGTATATAATATATATGTAGTGTATTGTCATATTTTATGTACAGTATATAATACATATTTGGTAAAATTTGATATTATATGTATAGTATATAATATATATTTGGGGAAATCTGATATTTTATGTACAGTGTGTAATATATATTTGGTAAAATTTGATATTTTATGTACAGCATATAATATATATTTAGTGTTCTTTCATACTTTATGTACAGTATATAATATATATTTTGTGAAATTTGATATTATATGTACGTTATATAATATATATGGTGAAATTTGATATTTCGTGTACAGTATATAATATATATTTGGTGAAATTTTATATTTCACATACAGTATGTAATATATATTTGGTGAAATTTGATATTTTATGTACAGTATATAATATATATTTAGTGCTCTTTCATACTTTCTGTACAGTATATAATACATATTTTGTGTAATTTGATATTTTATGTACAGTATATTATATATTTTTTGAAGTTGGATATTTTATGTACAGTATAAACTATATATATGGTGAAATGTGATATTTCGTGTACAGTACATAAAATATATGTAGTGTACTGTCATATTTTATGTATAGTATATAATACATATTTGGTGAAATTTGATATTTTATGTACAGTATGTAATTTATATTTGGTGAAATTTGATATTTTATGTACAGTATATAATATATATTTGGTGAAATTAGATATTTTATGTAGAGTATATAATATATATTTGCTGAAATTTGGTATTTTATGTACAGTATATAATATATATTTAGTGTTCTTTCATACTTTCTGTACAGTATATAATACATATTTTGTGTAATTTGATATTTTATGTACAATATATTATATATTTTTTGAAGTTTGATATTTTATGTACAGTATAAACTATATTCTTCGTGAAATGTGATATTTCGTGTACAGTATATAAAATATATGTAGTGTACTGTCGTAATTTATGTTTAGTATATAATACATATTTGGTGAAATTTGATATTTTATGTACAGTGTATAATATATATTTGGTGAAATTAGATATTTTATGTACTGTATATAATATATATTTGCTGAAATTTGATATTTTATGTACAGTATATAATATATATTTAGTGTTCTTTCATACTTTCTGTACAGTATATAATACATATTTTGTGTAATTTGATATTATATGTACAGTATATTATATATTTTTTGAAGTTTGATATTTTATGTACAGTATAAACTATATACTTGGTGAAATGTGATATTCCGTGTACAGTATATAATATATATGTAGTGTACTGTCATATTTTATGTATTGTATATAATACATATTTGGTGAAATTTGATAATTTATGTACAGTATATAATATGTATTTGGTGAAATTTGATATTTTATGTACAGTATGTAATTTATATTTGGTGAAATTTGATATTTTATGTACAGTATATAATATATATTTAGTGTTCTTTCATACTTTATGTACAGTACATATTACATATTTTGTGAAATTTGATATGTTATGTACGTTATATAATATATATGGTGAAATTTGATATTTTATGTACAGTATATAATATGTATGTAGTGTACTTTCATATTTTATGTATAGTATATAATACATATTTGGTGAAATTTGATATTTTATGTACAGTTTATAATATATATTTTGTGAAATTGGATATTTTATGTACAGTATGTAATATATATTTGGTGAAATTTGATATTTTATGTACAGTATATAAAATATATTTAGTGTTCTTTCATACTTTATGTACACTATATAATACATATTTTGTGTAATTTGATATTTCATGTACAGTATATTACATATTTTTTGAAGTTTGATATTTTATGTACAGTATAAACTATATATTTTGTGAAATGTGATATTTCGTGTACAGTATATAATATATATGTAGTGTATTGTCATATTTTATGTACAGTATATAATACATATTTGGTGAAATTTGATATTATATGTATAGTATATAATATATATTTGGGGAAATCTGATATTTTATTTACAGTGTGTAATATATATTTGGTAAAATTTGATATTTTATGTACAGCATATAATATATATTTAGTGCTCTTTCATACTTTATGTACAGTATATAATATATATTTTGTGAAATTTGATATTATATGTACGTTATATAATACATATTGTGAAATTTGATATTTTATGTACAGTATATAATATATATTTGGTGAAATTTGATATTTCACATACAGTATGTAATATATATTTGGGGAAATTTGATATTTTATTTACAGTATATAATATATATTTAGTGCTCTTTCATACTTTTTGTACAGTATATAATACATATTTTGTGTAATTTGATATTTTATGTACAGTATATTATATATTTTTTGAAGTTTGATATTTTATGTACAGTATAAACTATATATTTGGTGAAATGTGATATTTCGTGTATAGTATATAAAATATATATAGTGTACTGTCATATTTTATGTATAGTATATAATACATATTTGGTGAAATTTGATATTTTATGTACAGTATATAATATATATTTGGTGAAATTAGATATTTTATGTAGAGTATATAATATTTATTTGCTGAAATTTGATATATTATGTACAGCATATAATATATATTTAGTGTTCTTTCATACTTTATGTACAGTATATAATACATATTTTGTGTAATTTGATATTTTATGTACAGTATATTATATATTTTTTGAAGTTTGATATTTTATGTACAGTATAAACTATATACTTTGTGAAATGTGATATTTCGTGTAAAGTATATAATATATATGTAGTGTACTGTCGTAATTTATGTATAGTATATAATACATATTTGGTGAAATTTGATATTTTATGTACAGTATATAATATAGATTTGGTGAAATTAGATATTTTATGTACAGTATATAATATATATTTGCTGAAATTTGATATTTTATGTACAGTATATAATATATATCTAGTGTTCTTTCATACTTTCTGTACAGTATATAATACATATTTTGTGTAATTTGATATTTTATGTACAGTATATTATATATTTTTTGAAGTTTGATATTTTATGTACAGTATAAACTATATATTTGGTGAAATGTGATATTTTGTGTACAGTATATAAAATCTATGTAGTGTACTGTCATATTTTATGTATAGTATATAATACATATTTGGTGAAATTTGATATTTTATGTACAGTATATAATATATATTTGGTGAAATTAGATATTTTATGTAGAGTATATAATATATATTTGCTGAAATTTGATATTTTATGTACAGTATATAATATATATTTAGTGTTCTTTCATACTTTCTGTACAGTATATAATACATATTTTGTGTAATTTGATATTTTATGTACAGTATATTATATATTTTTTGAAGTTTGATATTTTATGTACAGTATAAACTATATACTTCGTGAAATGTGATATTTCGTGTACAGTATATAATATATATGTAGTGTACTGTCGTAATTTATGTATACTATATAATACATATTTGGTGAAATTTGATATTTTATGTACAGTATATAATATATATTTGGTGAAATTAGATATTTTATGTACAGTATATAATATATATTTGCTGAAATTTGATATTTTATGTACAGTATATAATATATATTTAGTGTTCTTTCATACTTTCTGTACAATATATAATACATATTTTGTGTAATTTGATATTTTATGTACAGTATATTATATATTTTTTGAAGTTTGATATTTTATGTACAGTATAAACTATATATTTCGTTAAATGTGATATTTCGTGTACAGTATATAATATATATGTAGTGTATTGTCATATTTTATCTATAGTATATAATACATATTAGGTGAAATTTGATATTTTAAGTACAGTATGTAATTTATAATTGGTGAAATTTGATATTTTATGTACAGTATATAATATATATTTAGTGTTCTTTCATACTTTATGTACAGTACATATTACATATTTTGTGAAATTTGAAATTTTATGTACTTTATATAATATATATGGTGAAATTTGATATTTTATGTACAGTATATAATATGTATGTAGTGTACTTTCATATTTTATGTAGAGTATATAATAGATATTTGGTGAAATTTGATATTTTATGTACAGTTTATAATATATATTTAGTGAAATTTGATACTTTATGTACAGTATGTAATACATATTTGGTGAAATTTGATATTTTATGTACAGTATATAAAATATATTTAGTGTTCTTTCATACTTTATGTACACTATATAATACATATTTTGTGTAATTTGATATTCTATGTACAGTATATGACATATTTTTTGAAGTTTGATATTTTATGTAGAGTATAAACTATATATTTTGTTAAATGTGATATTTCGTGTATAGTATGTAATATATATGTAGTGTATTGTCATATTTTATGTACAGTATATAATACATATTTGGTGAAATTTGATATTATATGTACAGTATATAATATATATTTGGGAAAATTTGATATTTTATGTACAGTGTGTAATATATATTTGGTAAAATTTGATATTTTATGTACAGCATATAATATATATTTAGTGTTCTTTCATACTTTATGTACAGTATATAATATATATTTTGTGAAATTTGATATTATATGTACGTTATATAATATATATGGTGAAATTTGATATTTTATGTACAGTATATAATATATATTTGGTGAAATTTGATATTTCACATACAGTATGTAATATATATTTGGTGAAATTTGAGATTTTATTTACAGTATATAATATATATTTAGTGCTCTTTCATACTTTCTGTACAGTATATAATACATATTTTGTGTAATTTGATATTTTATGTACAGTATATTATATATTTTTTGAAGTTTGATATTTTATTTACAGTATAAAATATATATTTGGTGAAATGTGATATTTCGTGTACAGTATATAAAATATATGTAGTGTACTGTCATATTTTATGTATAGTATATAATACATATTTGGTGAAATTTGATATTTTATGTACAGTATATAATATATATTTGGTGAAATTAGATATTTTATGTAGAGTATATAATATATATTTGCTGAAATTTGATATTTTATGTACAGTATATAATATATATTTAGTGTTCTTTCATACTTTCTGTACAGTATATAATACATATTTTGTGTAATTTGATATTTTATGTACAGTATATTATATATTTTTTGAAGTTTGATATTTTATGTACAGTATAAACTATATATTTCGTGAAATGTGATATTTCGTGTACAGTATATAATATATATGTAGTGTATTGTCGTATTTTATGAATAGTATATAATACATATTTGGTGAAATTTGATATTTTATTTACAGTATGTAATTTATATTTTGTGAAATTTGATATTTTATGTACAGTATATAATATGTATGTAGTGTACTTTCATATTTTATGTATAGTATATAATACATATTTGGTGAAATTTGATATTTTATGTACAGTTTATAATATATATTTCGTGAAATTTGATATTTTATGTACAGTATGTAATATATATTTGGTGAAATTTGATATTTTATGTACAGTATATAAAATATATTTAGTGTTCTTTCATACTTTATGTACACTATATAATACATATTTTGTGTAATTTGATATTTCTTGTACAGTATATTACATATTTTTTGAAGTTTGATATTTTATGTACAGTATAAACTATATATTTTGTGAAATGTGATATTTCGTGTACAGTATATAATATATATGTAGTGTATTGTCATATTTTATTTACAGTATATCATACATATTTGGTGAAATTTGATATTATATGTACAGTATATAATATATATTTGGGGAAATTTGATATTTTATGTACAGTGTGTAACATATATTTGGTAAAATTTGATATTTTATGTACAGCATATAACATATATTTACTGTTCTTTCATACTTTATGTACAGTATATAATATATATTTTGTGAAATTTTATATTATATGTACGTTATATAATATATATGGTGAAATTTGATATTTTATGGACAGTATATAATATATATTTGGTGAAATTTCATATTTCACATACAGTATGTAATATATATTTGGTGAAATTTGATATTTTATGTACAGTATATAATATATATTTAGTGCTCTTTCATACTTTCTGTACAGTATATAATACATATTTTGTGTAATTTGATATTTTATGTACAGTATATTATATATTTTTAGAAGTTTGATATTTTATGTACCGTATAAACTATATATTTGGTGAAATGTGATATTTCGTGTACAGTATATAAAATATATGTAGTGTACTGTCATATTTTATGTATAGTATATAATACATATTTGGTGAAATTTGATATTTTATGTACAGTATATAATATATATTTGGTGAAATTAGATATTTTATGTAGAGTATATAATATATATTTGCTGAAATTTGATATTTTATGTACAGTATATAATATATATTTAGTGTTCTTTCATACTTTCTGTACAGTATATAATACATACTTTGTGTAATTTGATATTTTATGTACAGTGTATTATATATTTTTTGAAGTTTGATATTTTATGTACAGTATAAACTATATACTTCGTGAAATGTGATATTTCATGTACAGTATGTAATATATATGTAGTGTACTGTCGTAATTTATGTATAGTATATAATACATATTTGGTGAAATTTGATATTTTATGTACAGTATATAATATATATTTGGTGAAATTAGATATTTTATGTACAGTATATAATATATATTTGCTGAAATTTGATATTTTATGTACAGAATATAATATATATTTAGTGTCCTTTCATACTTTCTGTACAGTACATAATACATATTTTGTGTAATTTGATATTTTATGTACAGTATATTATATATTTTTTGAAGTTTGATATTTTATGTACAGTATAAACTACATATTTGGTGAAATGTGATATTTTGTGTACAGTATATAATATATATGTAGTGTATTGTCATATTTTATGTATAGTATATAATACATATTTGGTGAAATTTGATATTTTATGAAGAGTATATAATATATATTTGGTGTAAATTGATATTTTATGTACGGTATATAATATATATTTAGTGTTCTTTCATACTTTATGTACAGTATATAATATATATTTTGTGAAATTTGATATTATATGTACGTTATATAATATATGGTGAAATTTGATATTTTATGTGCAGTATATAATATATATTTGGTGAAATTACATATTTCACATACAGTATGTAATATATATTTGGTGAAATTTGATATTTTATGTACAGTATATAATATATATTTAGTGATCTTTCATACTTTCTGTACTGTATATAATACATATTTTGTGTAATTTGATATTATATGTACAGTATATTATATATTTTTTGAAGTTTGATATTTTATGTACAGTATAAACTCTATACTTGGTGAAATGTGATATTCCGTGTACAGTATATAATATATATGTAGTGTACTGTCATATTTTATGTATTGTATATAATACATATTTGGTGAAATTTGATATTTTATGTACAGTATATAATACAAATTTGGTGAAATTTGATATTTTATGTACAGTATGTAATTTATATTTGGTGAAATTTGTTATTTTATGTACAGTATATAATATATATTTAGTGTTCTTTCATACTTTATGTACAGTACATATTACATATTTTGTGAAATTTGATATTTTATGTACGTTATATAATATATATGGTGAAATTTGATATTTTATGTACAGTATATAATATGTATGTAGTGTACTTTCATATTTTATGTATAGAATATAATACATATGTGGTGAAATTTGATATTTTATGAAGAGTATATAATATATATTTGGTGTAATTTGATATTTTATGTACAGTATATAATATATATTTGTTGAAATTTGATATTTTATGTACAGTATGTAATATATATTTAGTTTTCTTTCATACTTTCTCTACAGTATATAATACATATTTTGTGTAATTTGATATTATATGTACAGTATATTATATATTTTTTGAAGTTTGATATTTTATGTACAGTATAAACTATATACTTGGTGAAATGTGATATTCCGTGTACAGTATATAATATATATGTAGTGTACTGTCATATTTTATGTATTGTATATAATACATATTTGGTGAAATTTGATATTTTATGTACAGTATATAATACGAATTTGGTGAAATTTGATATTTTATGTACAGTATGTAATTTATATTTGGTGAAATTTGATATTTTATGTACAGTATATAATATATATTTAGTGTTCTTTCATACTTTATGTACAGTACATATTACATATTTTGTGAAATTTGATATTTTATGTACGTTATATAATATATATGGTGAAATTTGATATTTTATGTACAGTATATAATATGTATGTAGTGTACTTTCATATTTTATGTAGAGTATATAATACATATTTGGTGAAATTTGATATTTTATGTACAGTTTATAATATATATTTCGTGAAATTTGATATTTTATGTACAGTATGTAATATATATTTGGTGAAATTTGATATTTTATGTACAGTATATATAATATATTTAGTGTTCTTTCATACTTTATGTACACTATATAATACATATTTTTTGAAGTTTGATATTTTATGTACAGTATATTACATATTTTTTGAAGTTTGATATTTTATGTACAGTATAAACTATATATTTTGTGAAATATGATATTTTGTGTACAGTATATAATATATATATAGTGTATTGTCATATTTTATGTACTGTATATAATACATATTTGGTGAAATTTGATATTATATGTATAGTATATAATATATATTTGGGGAAATTTGATGTTTTATATACAGTGTGTAATATATATTTGGTAAAATTTGATATTTTATGTACAGCATTTAATATATATTTAGTGTTCTTTCATACTTTATGTACAGTATATAATATATATTTTGTGAAATTTGATATTATATGTACGTTATATAATATATATGGTGAAATTTGATATTTTATGTACAGTATATAATATATATTTGGTGAAATTTGATATTTAACATACAGTATGTAATATGTATTTGGTGAATTTTGATATTTTATGTACAGTATATAATATATATTTAGTGCTCTTTCATACTTTCTGTACAGTATATAATACATATTTTGTGTAATTTGATATTTTATGTACAGTATATTATATATTTTTTGAAGTTTCATATTTTATGTACAGTATAAACTATATATTTGGTGAAATGTGATATTTCGTGTACAGTATATAAAATATACTTAGTGTACTGTCATATTTTATGTATAGTATATAATACATATTTGGTGAAATTTGATATTTTATGTACAGTATATAATATATATTTGTTGAAATTAGATATTTTATGTACAGTATATAATATATATTTGCTGAAATTTGATATTTTATGTACAGTATATAATATATATTTAGTGTTCTTTCATACTTTCTGTACAGTATATAATACATATTTTTTGAAGTTTGATATTTTATGTACAGTATATTATATATTTTTTGAAGTTTGATATTTTATGTACAGTATAAACTATATACTTCGTGAAATGTGATATTTCGTGTACAGTATATAATATATATGTAGTGTACTGTCGAAATTTATGTATAGTATATAATACATATTTGGTGAAATTTGATATTTTATGTACAGTATATAATATATATTTGGTGAAAGTAGATATTTTATGTACAGTATATAATATATATTTGCTGAAATTTGATATTTTATGTACAGTATATAATATATATTTAGTGTTCTTTCATACTTTCTGTACAGTATATAATACATATTTTGTGTAATTTGATATTTTATGTACAGTATATTATATATTTTTTGATGTTTGATATTTTATGTACAGTATAAACTATATACTTCGTGAAATGTGATATTTCATGTACAGTATGTAATATATATGTAGTGTACTGTCGTATTTTATGTATAGTATATAATACATATTTGGTGAAATTTGATATTTTATGTACAGTATATAATATATATTTGGTGAAATTAGATATTTTATGTACAGTATATAATATATATTTAGTGTTCTTTCATACTTTCTCTACAGTATATAATACATATTTTGGGTAATTTGATATTATATGTACAGTATATTATATATTTTTTGAAGTTTGATATTTTATGTACAGTATAAACTATATACTTGGTGAAATGTGATATTCCGTGTACAGTATATAATATATATGTAGTGTACTGTCATACTTTATGTATTGTATATAATACATATTTGGTGAAATTTGATATTTTATGTACAGTATATAATATGTATTTGGTGAAATTTGATATTTTATGTAGAGTATGTAATTTATATTTGGTGAAATTTGATATTTTATGTACAGTATATAATATATATTTAGTGTTCTTTCATACTTTATGTACAGTACATATTACATATTTTGTGAAATTTGATATTTTATGTACGTTATATAATATATATGGTGAAATTTGATAGTTTATGTACAGTATATAATATGTATGTAGTGTACTTTCATATTTTATGTATAGTATATAATACATATTTGGTGAAATTTGATATTTTATGTACAGTTTATAATATATATTTCGTGAAATTTGATATTTTATGTACAGTATGTAATATATATTTGGTGAAATTTGATATTTTATGTACAGTATATAAAATATATTTAGTGTTCTTTCATACTTTATGTACACTATATAATATATATTTTGTGTAATTTGATATTTTATGTACAGTATATTACATATTGTTTGAAGTTTGATATTTTATGTACAGTATAAACTATATATTTTGTGAAATGTGATATTTCGTGTACAGTATATAATATATATGTAGTGTATTGTCATATTTTATGTACAGTATATAATACATATTTGGTGAAATTTGATATTATATGTATAGTATATAATATATATTTGGGGAAATCTGATATTTTATGTACAGTGTGTAATATATATTTGGTAAAATTTGATATTTTATGTACAGCATATAATATATATTTAGTGTTCTTTCATACTTTATGTACAGTATATAATATATATTTTGTGAAATTTGATATTATATGTACGTTATATAATACATATGGTGAAATTTGATATTTTATGTACAGTATATAATATATATTTGGTGAAATTTGATATTTCACATACAGTATGTAATATATATTTGGGGAAATTTGATATTTTATTTACAGTATATAATATATATTTAGTGCTCTTTCATACTTTCTGTACAGTATATAATACATATTTTGTGTAATTTGATATTTTATGTACAGTATATTATATATTTTTTGAAGTTTGATATTTTATGTACAGTATATAATATATATTTGGAGAAATTAGATATTTTATGTAGAGTATATAATATATATTTGCTGAAATTTGATATTTTATGTACAGTATATAATATATATTTAGTGTTCTTTCATACTTTATGTACAGTATATAATACATATTTTGTGTAATTTGATATTTTATGTACAGTATATTATATATTTTTTGAAGTTTGATATTTTATGTACAGTATAAACTATATACTTCGTGAAATGTGACATTTCGTGTACAGTATATAATATATATGTAGTGTACTGTCGTAATTTATGTATAGTATATAATACATATTTGGTGAAATTTGATATTTTATGTACAGTATATAATATATACTTGGTGAAATTAGATATTTTATGTACAGTATATAATATATATTTGCTGAAATTTGATATTTTATGTACAGTATATAATATATATGTAGTGTTCTTTCATAATTTCTGTACAGTATATAATACATATTTTGTGTAATTTGATATTTTATGTACAGTATATTATATATTTTTTGAAGTTTGATATTTTATGTACAGTATAAACTATATATTTGGTGAAATGTGATATTTCGTGTACAGTATATAAAATATATGTAGTGTACTGTCATATTTTGTGTATAGTATATAACACATATTTGGTGAAATTTGATATTTTATGTACAGTATATAATATATATTTGGAGAAATTAGATATTTTATGTAGAGTATATAATATATATTTGCTGAAATTTGATATTTTATGTACAGTATATAATATATATTTAGTGTTCTTTCATACTTTCTGTACAGTTTATAATACATATTCTGTGTAATTTGATATTTTCTGTACAGTATATTATATATTTTTTGAAGTATGATATTTTATGTACAGTATAAACTATATATTTGGTGAAATGTGATATTTCGTGTACAGTATATAATATATATGTAGTGTACTGTCATATTTTATGTATTGTATATAATACATATTTGGTGAAATTTGATATTTTATGTACAGTATATAATATGTGTTTGGTGAAATTTGATATTTTATGTACAGTATGTAATTTATATTTGGTGAAATTTGATATTTTATGTACAGTATATAATATATATTTAGTGTTCTTTCATACTTTCTGTACAGTATATAATACATATTTTGTGTAATTTGATATTTTATGTACAGTATATTATATATTTTTTGAAGTTTGATATTTTATGTACAGTATAAACTATATACTTCGTGAAATGTGATATTTTGTGTACAGTATATAATATATATGTAGTGTACTGTCGTAATTTATGTATAGTATATAATACATATTTGGTGAAATTTGATATTTTATGTACAGTGTATAATATATATTTGGTGAAATTAGATATTTTATGTACTGTATATAATATATATTTGCTGAAATTTGATATTTTATGTACAGTATATAATATATATTTAGTGTTCTTTCATACTTTCTGTACAGTATATAATACATATTTTGTGTAATTTGATATTATATGTACAGTATATTATATATTTTTTGAAGTTTGATATTTTATGTACAGTATAAACTATATACTTGGTGAAATGTGATATTCCGTGTACAGCATATAATATATATGTAGTGTACTGTCATATTTTAAGTATTGTATATAATACATATTTGGTGAAATTTGATATTTTATGTACAGTATATAATATGTATTTGGTGAAATTTGATATTTTATGTACAGTATGTAATTTATATTTGGTGAAATTTGATATTTTATGTACAGTATATAATATATATTTAGTGTTCTTTCATACTTTATGTACAGTACATATTACATATTTTGTGAAATTTGATATGTTATGTACGTTATATAATATATATGGTGAAATTTGATATTTTATGTACAGTATATAATATGTATGTAGTGTACTTTCATATTTTATGTATAGTATATAATACATATTTGGTGAAATTTGATATTTTATGTACAGTTTATAATATATATTTTGTGAAATTTGATATTTTATGTACAGTATGTAATATATATTTGGTGAAATTTGATATTTTATGTACAGTATATAAAATATACTTAGTGTTCTTTCATACTTTATGTACACTATATAATACATATTTTGTGTAATTTGATATTTCATGTACAGTATATTACATATTTTTTGAAGTTTGATATTTTATGTACAGTATAAACTATATATTTTGTGAAATGTGATATTTCGTGTACAGTATATAATATATATGTAGTGTATTGTCATATTTTATGTACAGTATATAATACATATTTGGTAAAATTTGATATTATATGTATAGTATATAATATATATTTGGGGAAATCTGATATTTTATGTACAGTGTGTAATATATATTTGGTAAAATTTGATATTTTATGTACAGCATATAATATATATTTAGTGTTCTTTCATACTTTATGTACAGTATATAATATATATTTTGTGAAATTTGATATTATATGTACGTTATATAATATATATGGTGAAATTTGATATTTCATGTACAGTATATAATATATATTTGGTGAAATTTTATATTTCACATACAGTATGTAATATATATTTGGTGAAATTTGATATTTTATGTACAGTATATAATATATATTTAGTGCTCTTTCATACTTTCTGTACAGTATATAATACATATTTTGTGTAATTTGATATTTTATGTACAGTATATTATATATTTTTTGAAGTTGGATATTTTATGTACAGTATAAACTATATATATGGTGAAATGTGATATTTCGTGTACAGTATATAAAATATATGTAGTGTACTGTCATATTTTATGTATAGTATATAATACATATTTGGTGAAATTTGATATTTTATGTACAGTATGTAATTTATATTTGGTGAAATTTGATATTTTATGTACAGTATATAATATATATTTGGTGAAATTAGATATTTTATGTAGAGTATATAATATATATTTGCTGAAATTTGGTATTTTATGTACAGTATATAATATATATTTAGTGTTCTTTCATACTTTCTGTACAGTATATAATACATATTTTGTGTAATTTGATATTTTATGTACAATATATTATATATTTTTTGAAGTTTGATATTTTATGTACAGTATAAACTATATTCTTCGTGAAATGTGATATTTCGTGTACAGTATATAAAATATATGTAGTGTACTGTCGTAATTTATGTTTAGTATATAATACATATTTGGTGAAATTTGATATTTTATGTACAGTGTATAATATATATTTGGTGAAATTAGATATTTTATGTACTGTATATAATATATATTTGCTGAAATTTGATATTTTATGTACAGTATATAATATATATTTAGTGTTCTTTCATACTTTCTGTACAGTATATAATACATATTTTGTGTAATTTGATATTATATGTACAGTATATTATATATTTTTTGAAGTTTGATATTTTATGTACAGTATAAACTATATACTTGGTGAAATGTGATATTCCGTGTACAGTATATAATATATATGTAGTGTACTGTCATATTTTATGTATTGTATATAATACATATTTGGTGAAATTTGATAATTTATGTACAGTATATAATATGTATTTGGTGAAATTTGATATTTTATGTACAGTATGTAATTTATATTTGGTGAAATTTGATATTTTATGTACAGTATATAATATATATTTAGTGTTCTTTCATACTTTATGTACAGTACATATTACATATTTTGTGAAATTTGATATGTTATGTACGTTATATAATATATATGGTGAAATTTGATATTTTATGTACAGTATATAATATGTATGTAGTGTACTTTCATATTTTATGTATAGTATATAATACATATTTGGTGAAATTTGATATTTTATGTACAGTTTATAATATATATTTTGTGAAATTGGATATTTTATGTACAGTATGTAATATATATTTGGTGAAATTTGATATTTTATGTACAGTATATAAAATATATTTAGTGTTCTTTCATACTTTATGTACACTATATAATACATATTTTGTGTAATTTGATATTTCATGTACAGTATATTACATATTTTTTGAAGTTTGATATTTTATGTACAGTATAAACTATATATTTTGTGAAATGTGATATTTCGTGTACAGTATATAATATATATGTAGTGTATTGTCATATTTTATGTACAGTATATAATACATATTTGGTGAAATTTGATATTATATGTATAGTATATAATATATATTTGGGGAAATCTGATATTTTATTTACAGTGTGTAATATATATTTGGTAAAATTTGATATTTTATGTACAGCATATAATATATATTTAGTGCTCTTTCATACTTTATGTACAGTATATAATATATATTTTGTGAAATTTGATATTATATGTACGTTATATAATACATATGGTGAAATTTGATATTTTATGTACAGTATATAATATATATTTGGTGAAATTTGATATTTCACATACAGTATGTAATATATATTTGGGGAAATTTGATATTTTATTTACAGTATATAATATATATTTAGTGCTCTTTCATACTTTTTGTACAGTATATAATACATATTTTGTGTAATTTGATATTTTATGTACAGTATATTATATATTTTTTGAAGTTTGATATTTTATGTACAGTATAAACTATATATTTGGTGAAATGTGATATTTCGTGTATAGTATATAAAATATATATAGTGTACTGTCATATTTTATGTATAGTATATAATACATATTTGGTGAAATTTGATATTTTATGTACAGTATATAATATATATTTGGTGAAATTAGATATTTTATGTAGAGTATATAATATTTATTTGCTGAAATTTGATATATTATGTACAGCATATAATATATATTTAGTGTTCTTTCATACTTTATGTACAGTATATAATACATATTTTGTGTAATTTGATATTTTATGTACAGTATATTATATATTTTTTGAAGTTTGATATTTTATGTACAGTATATAATATGTATGTAGTGTACTTTCATATTTTATGTATAGTATATAATACATATTTGGTGAAATTTGATATTTTATGTACAGTTTATAATATATATTTCGTGAAATTTGATATTTTATGTACAGTATGTAATATATATTTGGTGAAATTTGATATTTTATGTACAGTATATAAAATATATTTAGTGTTCTTTCATACTTTATGTACACTATATAATACATATTTTGTGTAATTTGATATTTCTTGTACAGTATATTACATATTTTTTGAAGTTTGATATTTTATGTACAGTATAAACTATATATTTTGTGAAATGTGATATTTCGTGTACAGTATATAATATATATGTAGTGTATTGTCATATTTTATTTACAGTATATCATACATATTTGGTGAAATTTGATATTATATGTACAGTATATAATATATATTTGGGGAAATTTGATATTTTATGTACAGTGTGTAACATATATTTGGTAAAATTTGATATTTTATGTACAGCATATAACATATATTTACTGTTCTTTCATACTTTATGTACAGTATATAATATATATTTTGTGAAATTTTATATTATATGTACGTTATATAATATATATGGTGAAATTTGATATTTTATGGACAGTATATAATATATATTTGGTGAAATTTGATATTTCACATACAGTATGTAATATATATTTGGTGAAATTTGATATTTTATGTACAGTATATAATATATATTTAGTGCTCTTTCATACTTTCTGTACAGTATATAATACATATTTTGTGTAATTTGATATTTTATGTACAGTATATTATATATTTTTAGAAGTTTGATATTTTATGTACCGTATAAACTATATATTTGGTGAAATGTGATATTTCGTGTACAGTATATAAAATATATGTAGTGTACTGTCATATTTTATGTATAGTATATAATACATATTTGGTGAAATTTGATATTTTATGTACAGTATATAATATATATTTGGTGAAATTAGATATTTTATGTAGAGTATATAATATATATTTGCTGAAATTTGATATTTTATGTACAGTATATAATATATATTTAGTGTTCTTTCATACTTTCTGTACAGTATATAATACATACTTTGTGTAATTTGATATTTTATGTACAGTATATTATATATTTTTTGAAGTTTGATATTTTATGTACAGTATAAACTATATACTTCGTGAAATGTGATATTTCATGTACAGTATGTAATATATATGTAGTGTACTGTCGTAATTTATGTATAGTATATAATACATATTTGGTGAAATTTGATATTTTATGTACAGTATATAATATATATTTGGTGAAATTAGATATTTTATGTACAGTATATAATATATATTTAGTGTTCTTTCATACTTTCTCTACAGTATATAATACATATTTGGTGAAATTTGATATTATATGTACAGTATATAATATATATTTGGGGAAATTTGATGTTTTATGTACAGTGTGCAATATATATTTGGTAAAATTTGATATTTTATGTACAGCATATAATATATATTTAGTGTTCTTTCATACTTTATGTACAGTATATAATATATATTTTGTGAAATTTGATATTATATGTATGTTATATAATATATATGGTGAAATTTGATATTTTATGTACAGTATATAATATATATTTGGTGAAATTTGATATATCACATACAGTATGTAATATATATTTGGTGAAATTTGATATTTTATGTACAGTATATAATATATATTTAGTGCTCTTTCATACTTTCTGTACAGTATATAATACATATTTTGTGTTATTTGATATTTTATGTACAGTATATTATATATTTTTTGAAGTTTGATATTTTATGTACAGTATAAACTATATATTTGGTGAAATGTGATATTTCGTGTACAGTATATAAAATATATGTAGTGTACTGTCATATTTTATGTATAGTATATAATACATATTTGGTGAAATTTGATATTTTATGTACAGTATATAATATATATTTGGTGAAATTAGATATTTTATGTAGAGTATATAATATATATTTGCTGAAATTTGATATTTTATGTACAGTATATAATATATATTTAGTGTTCTTTCATACTTTCTGTACAGTATATAATACATACTTTGTGTAATTTGATATTTTATGTACAGTATATTATATATTTTTTGAAGTTTGATATTTTATGTACAGTATAAACTATATACTTCGTGAAATGTGATATTTCATGTACAGTATGTAATATATATGTAGTGTACTGTCGTAATTTATGTATAGTATATAATACATATTTGGTGAAATTTGATATTTTATGTACAGTATATAATATATATTTGGTGAAATTAGATATTTTATGTACAGTATATAATATATATTTAGTGTTCTTTCATACTTTCTCTACAGTATATAATACATATTTGGTGAAATTTGATATTATATGTACAGTATATAATATATATTTGGGGAAATTTGATGTTTTATGTACAGTGTGCAATATATATTTGGTAAAATTTGATATTTTATGTACAGCATATAATATATATTTAGTGTTCTTTCATACTTTATGTACAGTATATAATATATATTTTGTGAAATTTGATATTATATGTATGTTATATAATATATATGGTGAAATTTGATATTTTATGTACAGTATATAATATATATTTGGTGAAATTTGATATATCACATACAGTATGTAATATATATTTGGTGAAATTTGATATTTTATGTACAGTATATAATATATATTTAGTGCTCTTTCATACTTTCTGTACAGTATATAATACATATTTTGTGTTATTTGATATTTTATGTACAGTATATTATATATTTTTTGAAGTTTGATATTTTATGTACAGTATAAACTATATATTTGGTGAAATGTGATATTTCGTGTACAGTATATAAAATATATGTAGTGTACTGTCATATTTTATGTATAGTATATAATACATATTTGGTGAAATTTGATATTTTATGTACAGTATATAATATATATTTGGTGAAATTAGATATTTTATGTAGAGTATATAATATATATTTGCTGAAATTTGATATTTTATGTACAGTATATAATATATATTTAGTGTTCTTTCATACTTTCTGTACAGTATATAATACATATTTTGTGTAATTTGATATTTTATGTACAGTATATTATATATTTTTTGAAGTTTGATATTTTATGTACAGTATAAACTATATACTTCGTGAAATGTGATATTTCGTGTACAGTATATAATATATATGTAGTGTACTGTCGTAATTTATGTATAGTATATAATACATATTTGGTGAAATTTGATATTTTATGTACAGTATATAATATATATTTGGTGAAATTAGATATTTTATGTACAGTATATAATATATATTTGCTGAAATTTGATATTTTATGTACAGTATATAATATATATTTAGTGTTCTTTCATACTTTCTGTACAATATATAATACATATTTTGTGTAATTTGATATTTTATGTACAGTATATTATATATTTTTTGAAGTTTGATATTTTATGTACAGTATAAACTATATATTTCGTTAAATGTGATATTTCGTGTACAGTATATAATATATATGTAGTGTATTGTCATATTTTATCTATAGTATATAATACATATTAGGTGAAATTTGATATTTTAAGTACAGTATGTAATTTATAATTGGTGAAATTTGATATTTTATGTACAGTATATAATATATATTTAGTGTTCTTTCATACTTTATGTACAGTACATATTACATATTTTGTGAAATTTGAAATTTTATGTACTTTATATAATATATATGGTGAAATTTGATATTTTATGTACAGTATATAATATGTATGTAGTGTACTTTCATATTTTATGTAGAGTATATAATAGATATTTGGTGAAATTTGATATTTTATGTACAGTTTATAATATATATTTAGTGAAATTTGATACTTTATGTACAGTATGTAATACATATTTGGTGAAATTTGATATTTTATGTACAGTATATAAAATATATTTAGTGTTCTTTCATACTTTATGTACACTATATAATACATATTTTGTGTAATTTGATATTCTATGTACAGTATATGACATATTTTTTGAAGTTTGATATTTTATGTAGAGTATAAACTATATATTTTGTTAAATGTGATATTTCGTGTATAGTATGTAATATATATGTAGTGTATTGTCATATTTTATGTACAGTATATAATACATATTTGGTGAAATTTGATATTATATGTACAGTATATAATATATATTTGGGAAAATTTGATATTTTATGTACAGTGTGTAATATATATTTGGTAAAATTTGATATTTTATGTACAGCATATAATATATATTTAGTGTTCTTTCATACTTTATGTACAGTATATAATATATATTTTGTGAAATTTGATATTATATGTACGTTATATAATATATATGGTGAAATTTGATATTTTATGTACAGTATATAATATATATTTGGTGAAATTTGATATTTCACATACAGTATGTAATATATATTTGGTGAAATTTGAGATTTTATTTACAGTATATAATATATATTTAGTGCTCTTTCATACTTTCTGTACAGTATATAATACATATTTTGTGTAATTTGATATTTTATGTACAGTATATTATATATTTTTTGAAGTTTGATATTTTATTTACAGTATAAAATATATATTTGGTGAAATGTGATATTTCGTGTACAGTATATAAAATATATGTAGTGTACTGTCATATTTTATGTATAGTATATAATACATATTTGGTGAAATTTGATATTTTATGTACAGTATATAATATATATTTGGTGAAATTAGATATTTTATGTAGAGTATATAATATATATTTGCTGAAATTTGATATTTTATGTACAGTATATAATATATATTTAGTGTTCTTTCATACTTTCTGTACAGTATATAATACATATTTTGTGTAATTTGATATTTTATGTACAGTATATTATATATTTTTTGAAGTTTGATATTTTATGTACAGTATAAACTATATATTTCGTGAAATGTGATATTTCGTGTACAGTATATAATATATATGTAGTGTATTGTCGTATTTTATGAATAGTATATAATACATATTTGGTGAAATTTGATATTTTATGTACAGTATGTAATTTATATTTTGTGAAATTTGATATTTTATGTACAGTATATAATATGTATGTAGTGTACTTTCATATTTTATGTATAGTATATAATACATATTTGGTGAAATTTGATATTTTATGTACAGTTTATAATATATATTTCGTGAAATTTGATATTTTATGTACAGTATGTAATATATATTTGGTGAAATTTGATATTTTATGTACAGTATATAAAATATATTTAGTGTTCTTTCATACTTTATGTACACTATATAATACATATTTTGTGTAATTTGATATTTCTTGTACAGTATATTACATATTTTTTGAAGTTTGATATTTTATGTACAGTATAAACTATATATTTTGTGAAATGTGATATTTCGTGTACAGTATATAATATATATGTAGTGTATTGTCATATTTTATTTACAGTATATCATACATATTTGGTGAAATTTGATATTATATGTACAGTATATAATATATATTTGGGGAAATTTGATATTTTATGTACAGTGTGTAACATATATTTGGTAAAATTTGATATTTTATGTACAGCATATAACATATATTTACTGTTCTTTCATACTTTATGTACAGTATATAATATATATTTTGTGAAATTTTATATTATATGTACGTTATATAATATATATGGTGAAATTTGATATTTTATGGACAGTATATAATATATATTTGGTGAAATTTGATATTTCACATACAGTATGTAATATATATTTGGTGAAATTTGATATTTTATGTACAGTATATAATATATATTTAGTGCTCTTTCATACTTTCTGTACAGTATATAATACATATTTTGTGTAATTTGATATTTTATGTACAGTATATTATATATTTTTAGAAGTTTGATATTTTATGTACCGTATAAACTATATATTTGGTGAAATGTGATATTTCGTGTACAGTATATAAAATATATGTAGTGTACTGTCATATTTTATGTATAGTATATAATACATATTTGGTGAAATTTGATATTTTATGTACAGTATATAATATATATTTGGTGAAATTAGATATTTTATGTAGAGTATATAATATATATTTGCTGAAATTTGATATTTTATGTACAGTATATAATATATATTTAGTGTTCTTTCATACTTTCTGTACAGTATATAATACATACTTTGTGTAATTTGATATTTTATGTACAGTATATTATATATTTTTTGAAGTTTGATATTTTATGTACAGTATAAACTATATACTTCGTGAAATGTGATATTTCATGTACAGTATGTAATATATATGTAGTGTACTGTCGTAATTTATGTATAGTATATAATACATATTTGGTGAAATTTGATATTTTATGTACAGTATATAATATATATTTGGTGAAATTAGATATTTTATGTACAGTATATAATATATATTTAGTGTTCTTTCATACTTTCTCTACAGTATATAATACATATTTGGTGAAATTTGATATTATATGTACAGTATATAATATATATTTGGGGAAATTTGATGTTTTATGTACAGTGTGCAATATATATTTGGTAAAATTTGATATTTTATGTACAGCATATAATATATATTTAGTGTTCTTTCATACTTTATGTACAGTATATAATATATATTTTGTGAAATTTGATATTATATGTATGTTATATAATATATATGGTGAAATTTGATATTTTATGTACAGTATATAATATATATTTGGTGAAATTTGATATATCACATACAGTATGTAATATATATTTGGTGAAATTTGATATTTTATGTACAGTATATAATATATATTTAGTGCTCTTTCATACTTTCTGTACAGTATATAATACATATTTTGTGTTATTTGATATTTTATGTACAGTATATTATATATTTTTTGAAGTTTGATATTTTATGTACAGTATAAACTATATATTTGGTGAAATGTGATATTTCGTGTACAGTATATAAAATATATGTAGTGTACTGTCATATTTTATGTATAGTATATAATACATATTTGGTGAAATTTGATATTTTATGTACAGTATATAATATATATTTGGTGAAATTAGATATTTTATGTAGAGTATATAATATATATTTGCTGAAATTTGATATTTTATGTACAGTATATAATATATATTTAGTGTTCTTTCATACTTTCTGTACAGTATATAATACATACTTTGTGTAATTTGATATTTTATGTACAGTATATTATATATTTTTTGAAGTTTGATATTTTATGTACAGTATAAACTATATACTTCGTGAAATGTGATATTTCATGTACAGTATGTAATATATATGTAGTGTACTGTCGTAATTTATGTATAGTATATAATACATATTTGGTGAAATTTGATATTTTATGTACAGTATATAATATATATTTGGTGAAATTAGATATTTTATGTACAGTATATAATATATATTTAGTGTTCTTTCATACTTTCTCTACAGTATATAATACATATTTGGTGAAATTTGATATTATATGTACAGTATATAATATATATTTGGGGAAATTTGATGTTTTATGTACAGTGTGCAATATATATTTGGTAAAATTTGATATTTTATGTACAGCATATAATATATATTTAGTGTTCTTTCATACTTTATGTACAGTATATAATATATATTTTGTGAAATTTGATATTATATGTATGTTATATAATATATATGGTGAAATTTGATATTTTATGTACAGTATATAATATATATTTGGTGAAATTTGATATATCACATACAGTATGTAATATATATTTGGTGAAATTTGATATTTTATGTACAGTATATAATATATATTTAGTGCTCTTTCATACTTTCTGTACAGTATATAATACATATTTTGTGTTATTTGATATTTTATGTACAGTATATTATATATTTTTTGAAGTTTGATATTTTATGTACAGTATAAACTATATATTTGGTGAAATGTGATATTTCGTGTACAGTATATAAAATATATGTAGTGTACTGTCATATTTTATGTATAGTATATAATACATATTTGGTGAAATTTGATATTTTATGTACAGTATATAATATATATTTGGTGAAATTAGATATTTTATGTAGAGTATATAATATATATTTGCTGAAATTTGATATTTTATGTACAGTATATAATATATATTTAGTGTTCTTTCATACTTTCTGTACAGTATATAATACATATTTTGTGTAATTTGATATTTTATGTACAGTATATTATATATTTTTTGAAGTTTGATATTTTATGTACAGTATAAACTATATACTTCGTGAAATGTGATATTTCGTGTACAGTATATAATATATATGTAGTGTACTGTCGTAATTTATGTATAGTATATAATACATATTTGGTGAAATTTGATATTTTATGTACAGTATATAATATATATTTGGTGAAATTAGATATTTTATGTACAGTATATAATATATATTTGCTGAAATTTGATATTTTATGTACAGTATATAATATATATTTAGTGTTCTTTCATACTTTCTGTACAATATATAATACATATTTTGTGTAATTTGATATTTTATGTACAGTATATTATATATTTTTTGAAGTTTGATATTTTATGTACAGTATAAACTATATATTTCGTTAAATGTGATATTTCGTGTACAGTATATAATATATATGTAGTGTATTGTCATATTTTATCTATAGTATATAATACATATTAGGTGAAATTTGATATTTTAAGTACAGTATGTAATTTATAATTGGTGAAATTTGATATTTTATGTACAGTATATAATATATATTTAGTGTTCTTTCATACTTTATGTACAGTACATATTACATATTTTGTGAAATTTGAAATTTTATGTACTTTATATAATATATATGGTGAAATTTGATATTTTATGTACAGTATATAATATGTATGTAGTGTACTTTCATATTTTATGTAGAGTATATAATAGATATTTGGTGAAATTTGATATTTTATGTACAGTTTATAATATATATTTAGTGAAATTTGATACTTTATGTACAGTATGTAATACATATTTGGTGAAATTTGATATTTTATGTACAGTATATAAAATATATTTAGTGTTCTTTCATACTTTATGTACACTATATAATACATATTTTGTGTAATTTGATATTCTATGTACAGTATATGACATATTTTTTGAAGTTTGATATTTTATGTAGAGTATAAACTATATATTTTGTTAAATGTGATATTTCGTGTATAGTATGTAATATATATGTAGTGTATTGTCATATTTTATGTACAGTATATAATACATATTTGGTGAAATTTGATATTATATGTACAGTATATAATATATATTTGGGAAAATTTGATATTTTATGTACAGTGTGTAATATATATTTGGTAAAATTTGATATTTTATGTACAGCATATAATATATATTTAGTGTTCTTTCATACTTTATGTACAGTATATAATATATATTTTGTGAAATTTGATATTATATGTACGTTATATAATATATATGGTGAAATTTGATATTTTATGTACAGTATATAATATATATTTGGTGAAATTTGATATTTCACATACAGTATGTAATATATATTTGGTGAAATTTGAGATTTTATTTACAGTATATAATATATATTTAGTGCTCTTTCATACTTTCTGTACAGTATATAATACATATTTTGTGTAATTTGATATTTTATGTACAGTATATTATATATTTTTTGAAGTTTGATATTTTATTTACAGTATAAAATATATATTTGGTGAAATGTGATATTTCGTGTACAGTATATAAAATATATGTAGTGTACTGTCATATTTTATGTATAGTATATAATACATATTTGGTGAAATTTGATATTTTATGTACAGTATATAATATATATTTGGTGAAATTAGATATTTTATGTAGAGTATATAATATATATTTGCTGAAATTTGATATTTTATGTACAGTATATAATATATATTTAGTGTTCTTTCATACTTTCTGTACAGTATATAATACATATTTTGTGTAATTTGATATTTTATGTACAGTATATTATATATTTTTTGAAGTTTGATATTTTATGTACAGTATAAACTATATATTTCGTGAAATGTGATATTTCGTGTACAGTATATAATATATATGTAGTGTATTGTCGTATTTTATGAATAGTATATAATACATATTTGGTGAAATTTGATATTTTATGTACAGTATGTAATTTATATTTTGTGAAATTTGATATTTTATGTACAGTATATAATATGTATGTAGTGTACTTTCATATTTTATGTATAGTATATAATACATATTTGGTGAAATTTGATATTTTATGTACAGTTTATAATATATATTTCGTGAAATTTGATATTTTATGTACAGTATGTAATATATATTTGGTGAAATTTGATATTTTATGTACAGTATATAAAATATATTTAGTGTTCTTTCATACTTTATGTACACTATATAATACATATTTTGTGTAATTTGATATTTCTTGTACAGTATATTACATATTTTTTGAAGTTTGATATTTTATGTACAGTATAAACTATATATTTTGTGAAATGTGATATTTCGTGTACAGTATATAATATATATGTAGTGTATTGTCATATTTTATTTACAGTATATCATACATATTTGGTGAAATTTGATATTATATGTACAGTATATAATATATATTTGGGGAAATTTGATATTTTATGTACAGTGTGTAACATATATTTGGTAAAATTTGATATTTTATGTACAGCATATAACATATATTTACTGTTCTTTCATACTTTATGTACAGTATATAATATATATTTTGTGAAATTTTATATTATATGTACGTTATATAATATATATGGTGAAATTTGATATTTTATGGACAGTATATAATATATATTTGGTGAAATTTGATATTTCACATACAGTATGTAATATATATTTGGTGAAATTTGATATTTTATGTACAGTATATAATATATATTTAGTGCTCTTTCATACTTTCTGTACAGTATATAATACATATTTTGTGTAATTTGATATTTTATGTACAGTATATTATATATTTTTAGAAGTTTGATATTTTATGTACCGTATAAACTATATATTTGGTGAAATGTGATATTTCGTGTACAGTATATAAAATATATGTAGTGTACTGTCATATTTTATGTATAGTATATAATACATATTTGGTGAAATTTGATATTTTATGTACAGTATATAATATATATTTGGTGAAATTAGATATTTTATGTAGAGTATATAATATATATTTGCTGAAATTTGATATTTTATGTACAGTATATAATATATATTTAGTGTTCTTTCATACTTTCTGTACAGTATATAATACATACTTTGTGTAATTTGATATTTTATGTACAGTATATTATATATTTTTTGAAGTTTGATATTTTATGTACAGTATAAACTATATACTTCGTGAAATGTGATATTTCATGTACAGTATGTAATATATATGTAGTGTACTGTCGTAATTTATGTATAGTATATAATACATATTTGGTGAAATTTGATATTTTATGTACAGTATATAATATATATTTGGTGAAATTAGATATTTTATGTACAGTATATAATATATATTTAGTGTTCTTTCATACTTTCTCTACAGTATATAATACATATTTGGTGAAATTTGATATTATATGTACAGTATATAATATATATTTGGGGAAATTTGATGTTTTATGTACAGTGTGCAATATATATTTGGTAAAATTTGATATTTTATGTACAGCATATAATATATATTTAGTGTTCTTTCATACTTTATGTACAGTATATAATATATATTTTGTGAAATTTGATATTATATGTATGTTATATAATATATATGGTGAAATTTGATATTTTATGTACAGTATATAATATATATTTGGTGAAATTTGATATATCACATACAGTATGTAATATATATTTGGTGAAATTTGATATTTTATGTACAGTATATAATATATATTTAGTGCTCTTTCATACTTTCTGTACAGTATATAATACATATTTTGTGTTATTTGATATTTTATGTACAGTATATTATATATTTTTTGAAGTTTGATATTTTATGTACAGTATAAACTATATATTTGGTGAAATGTGATATTTCGTGTACAGTATATAAAATATATGTAGTGTACTGTCATATTTTATGTATAGTATATAATACATATTTGGTGAAATTTGATATTTTATGTACAGTATATAATATATATTTGGTGAAATTAGATATTTTATGTAGAGTATATAATATATATTTGCTGAAATTTGATATTTTATGTACAGTATATAATATATATTTAGTGTTCTTTCATACTTTCTGTACAGTATATAATACATACTTTGTGTAATTTGATATTTTATGTACAGTATATTATATATTTTTTGAAGTTTGATATTTTATGTACAGTATAAACTATATACTTCGTGAAATGTGATATTTCATGTACAGTATGTAATATATATGTAGTGTACTGTCGTAATTTATGTATAGTATATAATACATATTTGGTGAAATTTGATATTTTATGTACAGTATATAATATATATTTGGTGAAATTAGATATTTTATGTACAGTATATAATATATATTTAGTGTTCTTTCATACTTTCTCTACAGTATATAATACATATTTGGTGAAATTTGATATTATATGTACAGTATATAATATATATTTGGGGAAATTTGATGTTTTATGTACAGTGTGCAATATATATTTGGTAAAATTTGATATTTTATGTACAGCATATAATATATATTTAGTGTTCTTTCATACTTTATGTACAGTATATAATATATATTTTGTGAAATTTGATATTATATGTATGTTATATAATATATATGGTGAAATTTGATATTTTATGTACAGTATATAATATATATTTGGTGAAATTTGATATATCACATACAGTATGTAATATATATTTGGTGAAATTTGATATTTTATGTACAGTATATAATATATATTTAGTGCTCTTTCATACTTTCTGTACAGTATATAATACATATTTTGTGTTATTTGATATTTTATGTACAGTATATTATATATTTTTTGAAGTTTGATATTTTATGTACAGTATAAACTATATATTTGGTGAAATGTGATATTTCGTGTACAGTATATAAAATATATGTAGTGTACTGTCATATTTTATGTATAGTATATAATACATATTTGGTGAAATTTGATATTTTATGTACAGTATATAATATATATTTGGTGAAATTAGATATTTTATGTAGAGTATATAATATATATTTGCTGAAATTTGATATTTTATGTACAGTATATAATATATATTTAGTGTTCTTTCATACTTTCTGTACAGTATATAATACATATTTTGTGTAATTTGATATTTTATGTACAGTATATTATATATTTTTTGAAGTTTGATATTTTATGTACAGTATAAACTATATACTTCGTGAAATGTGATATTTCGTGTACAGTATATAATATATATGTAGTGTACTGTCGTAATTTATGTATAGTATATAATACATATTTGGTGAAATTTGATATTTTATGTACAGTATATAATATATATTTGGTGAAATTAGATATTTTATGTACAGTATATAATATATATTTGCTGAAATTTGATATTTTATGTACAGTATATAATATATATTTAGTGTTCTTTCATACTTTCTGTACAATATATAATACATATTTTGTGTAATTTGATATTTTATGTACAGTATATTATATATTTTTTGAAGTTTGATATTTTATGTACAGTATAAACTATATATTTCGTTAAATGTGATATTTCGTGTACAGTATATAATATATATGTAGTGTATTGTCATATTTTATCTATAGTATATAATACATATTAGGTGAAATTTGATATTTTAAGTACAGTATGTAATTTATAATTGGTGAAATTTGATATTTTATGTACAGTATATAATATATATTTAGTGTTCTTTCATACTTTATGTACAGTACATATTACATATTTTGTGAAATTTGAAATTTTATGTACTTTATATAATATATATGGTGAAATTTGATATTTTATGTACAGTATATAATATGTATGTAGTGTACTTTCATATTTTATGTAGAGTATATAATAGATATTTGGTGAAATTTGATATTTTATGTACAGTTTATAATATATATTTAGTGAAATTTGATACTTTATGTACAGTATGTAATACATATTTGGTGAAATTTGATATTTTATGTACAGTATATAAAATATATTTAGTGTTCTTTCATACTTTATGTACACTATATAATACATATTTTGTGTAATTTGATATTCTATGTACAGTATATGACATATTTTTTGAAGTTTGATATTTTATGTAGAGTATAAACTATATATTTTGTTAAATGTGATATTTCGTGTATAGTATGTAATATATATGTAGTGTATTGTCATATTTTATGTACAGTATATAATACATATTTGGTGAAATTTGATATTATATGTACAGTATATAATATATATTTGGGAAAATTTGATATTTTATGTACAGTGTGTAATATATATTTGGTAAAATTTGATATTTTATGTACAGCATATAATATATATTTAGTGTTCTTTCATACTTTATGTACAGTATATAATATATATTTTGTGAAATTTGATATTATATGTACGTTATATAATATATATGGTGAAATTTGATATTTTATGTACAGTATATAATATATATTTGGTGAAATTTGATATTTCACATACAGTATGTAATATATATTTGGTGAAATTTGAGATTTTATTTACAGTATATAATATATATTTAGTGCTCTTTCATACTTTCTGTACAGTATATAATACATATTTTGTGTAATTTGATATTTTATGTACAGTATATTATATATTTTTTGAAGTTTGATATTTTATTTACAGTATAAAATATATATTTGGTGAAATGTGATATTTCGTGTACAGTATATAAAATATATGTAGTGTACTGTCATATTTTATGTATAGTATATAATACATATTTGGTGAAATTTGATATTTTATGTACAGTATATAATATATATTTGGTGAAATTAGATATTTTATGTAGAGTATATAATATATATTTGCTGAAATTTGATATTTTATGTACAGTATATAATATATATTTAGTGTTCTTTCATACTTTCTGTACAGTATATAATACATATTTTGTGTAATTTGATATTTTATGTACAGTATATTATATATTTTTTGAAGTTTGATATTTTATGTACAGTATAAACTATATATTTCGTGAAATGTGATATTTCGTGTACAGTATATAATATATATGTAGTGTATTGTCGTATTTTATGAATAGTATATAATACATATTTGGTGAAATTTGATATTTTATGTACAGTATGTAATTTATATTTTGTGAAATTTGATATTTTATGTACAGTATATAATATGTATGTAGTGTACTTTCATATTTTATGTATAGTATATAATACATATTTGGTGAAATTTGATATTTTATGTACAGTTTATAATATATATTTCGTGAAATTTGATATTTTATGTACAGTATGTAATATATATTTGGTGAAATTTGATATTTTATGTACAGTATATAAAATATATTTAGTGTTCTTTCATACTTTATGTACACTATATAATACATATTTTGTGTAATTTGATATTTCTTGTACAGTATATTACATATTTTTTGAAGTTTGATATTTTATGTACAGTATAAACTATATATTTTGTGAAATGTGATATTTCGTGTACAGTATATAATATATATGTAGTGTATTGTCATATTTTATTTACAGTATATCATACATATTTGGTGAAATTTGATATTATATGTACAGTATATAATATATATTTGGGGAAATTTGATATTTTATGTACAGTGTGTAACATATATTTGGTAAAATTTGATATTTTATGTACAGCATATAACATATATTTACTGTTCTTTCATACTTTATGTACAGTATATAATATATATTTTGTGAAATTTTATATTATATGTACGTTATATAATATATATGGTGAAATTTGATATTTTATGGACAGTATATAATATATATTTGGTGAAATTTGATATTTCACATACAGTATGTAATATATATTTGGTGAAATTTGATATTTTATGTACAGTATATAATATATATTTAGTGCTCTTTCATACTTTCTGTACAGTATATAATACATATTTTGTGTAATTTGATATTTTATGTACAGTATATTATATATTTTTAGAAGTTTGATATTTTATGTACCGTATAAACTATATATTTGGTGAAATGTGATATTTCGTGTACAGTATATAAAATATATGTAGTGTACTGTCATATTTTATGTATAGTATATAATACATATTTGGTGAAATTTGATATTTTATGTACAGTATATAATATATATTTGGTGAAATTAGATATTTTATGTAGAGTATATAATATATATTTGCTGAAATTTGATATTTTATGTACAGTATATAATATATATTTAGTGTTCTTTCATACTTTCTGTACAGTATATAATACATACTTTGTGTAATTTGATATTTTATGTACAGTATATTATATATTTTTTGAAGTTTGATATTTTATGTACAGTATAAACTATATACTTCGTGAAATGTGATATTTCATGTACAGTATGTAATATATATGTAGTGTACTGTCGTAATTTATGTATAGTATATAATACATATTTGGTGAAATTTGATATTTTATGTACAGTATATAATATATATTTGGTGAAATTAGATATTTTATGTACAGTATATAATATATATTTAGTGTTCTTTCATACTTTCTCTACAGTATATAATACATATTTGGTGAAATTTGATATTATATGTACAGTATATAATATATATTTGGGGAAATTTGATGTTTTATGTACAGTGTGCAATATATATTTGGTAAAATTTGATATTTTATGTACAGCATATAATATATATTTAGTGTTCTTTCATACTTTATGTACAGTATATAATATATATTTTGTGAAATTTGATATTATATGTATGTTATATAATATATATGGTGAAATTTGATATTTTATGTACAGTATATAATATATATTTGGTGAAATTTGATATATCACATACAGTATGTAATATATATTTGGTGAAATTTGATATTTTATGTACAGTATATAATATATATTTAGTGCTCTTTCATACTTTCTGTACAGTATATAATACATATTTTGTGTTATTTGATATTTTATGTACAGTATATTATATATTTTTTGAAGTTTGATATTTTATGTACAGTATAAACTATATATTTGGTGAAATGTGATATTTCGTGTACAGTATATAAAATATATGTAGTGTACTGTCATATTTTATGTATAGTATATAATACATATTTGGTGAAATTTGATATTTTATGTACAGTATATAATATATATTTGGTGAAATTAGATATTTTATGTAGAGTATATAATATATATTTGCTGAAATTTGATATTTTATGTACAGTATATAATATATATTTAGTGTTCTTTCATACTTTCTGTACAGTATATAATACATACTTTGTGTAATTTGATATTTTATGTACAGTATATTATATATTTTTTGAAGTTTGATATTTTATGTACAGTATAAACTATATACTTCGTGAAATGTGATATTTCATGTACAGTATGTAATATATATGTAGTGTACTGTCGTAATTTATGTATAGTATATAATACATATTTGGTGAAATTTGATATTTTATGTACAGTATATAATATATATTTGGTGAAATTAGATATTTTATGTACAGTATATAATATATATTTAGTGTTCTTTCATACTTTCTCTACAGTATATAATACATATTTGGTGAAATTTGATATTATATGTACAGTATATAATATATATTTGGGGAAATTTGATGTTTTATGTACAGTGTGCAATATATATTTGGTAAAATTTGATATTTTATGTACAGCATATAATATATATTTAGTGTTCTTTCATACTTTATGTACAGTATATAATATATATTTTGTGAAATTTGATATTATATGTATGTTATATAATATATATGGTGAAATTTGATATTTTATGTACAGTATATAATATATATTTGGTGAAATTTGATATATCACATACAGTATGTAATATATATTTGGTGAAATTTGATATTTTATGTACAGTATATAATATATATTTAGTGCTCTTTCATACTTTCTGTACAGTATATAATACATATTTTGTGTTATTTGATATTTTATGTACAGTATATTATATATTTTTTGAAGTTTGATATTTTATGTACAGTATAAACTATATATTTGGTGAAATGTGATATTTCGTGTACAGTATATAAAATATATGTAGTGTACTGTCATATTTTATGTATAGTATATAATACATATTTGGTGAAATTTGATATTTTATGTACAGTATATAATATATATTTGGTGAAATTAGATATTTTATGTAGAGTATATAATATATATTTGCTGAAATTTGATATTTTATGTACAGTATATAATATATATTTAGTGTTCTTTCATACTTTCTGTACAGTATATAATACATATTTTGTGTAATTTGATATTTTATGTACAGTATATTATATATTTTTTGAAGTTTGATATTTTATGTACAGTATAAACTATATACTTCGTGAAATGTGATATTTCGTGTACAGTATATAATATATAGGTAGTGTACTGTCGTAATTTATGTATAGTATATAATACATATTTGGTGAAATTTGATAATTTATGTACAGTATATAATATATATTTGGTGAAATTAGATATTTTATGTAGAGTATATAATATATATTTGCTGAAATTTGATATTTTATGTACAGTATATAATATATATTTAGTGTTCTTTCATACTTTCTGTACAGTATATAATACATATTTTGTGTAATTTGATATTTTATGTACAGTATATTATATATTTTTTGAAGTTTGATATTTTATGTACAGTATAAACTATATATTTCGTGAAATGTGATATTTTGTGTACAGTATATAATATATATGTAGTGTATTGTCGTATTTTATGTATAGTATATAATACATATTTGGTGAAATTTGATATTTTATGTACAGTATGTAATTTATATTTTGTGAAATTTGATATTTTATGTACAGTATATAATTTGTATGTAGTGTACTTTCATATTTTATGTATAGTATATAATACATATTTGGTGAAATTTGATATTTTATGTACAGTTTATAATATATATTTCGTGAAATTTGATATTTTATGTACAGTATGTAATATATATTTGGTGAAATTTGATATTTTATGTACAGTATATAAAATATATTTAGTGTTCTTTCATACTTTATGTACACTATATAAAACATATTTTGTGTAATTTGATATTTCATGTACAGTATATTACATATTTTTTGAAGTTTGATATTTTATGTACAGTATAAACTCTATATTTTGTGAAATGTGATATTCCGTGTACAGTATATAATATATATGTAGTGTATTGTCATATTTTATGTACAGTATATCATACATATTTGGTGAAATTTGATATTATATGTACAGTATATAATATATATTTGGGGAAATTTGATATTTTATGTACAGTGTGTAATATATATTTGGTAAAATTTGATATTTTATGTACAGCATATAACATATATTTACTGTTCTTTCATACTTTATGTACAGTATATAATATATATTTTGTGAAATTTGATATTATATGTACGTTATATAATATATATGGTGAAATTTGATATTTTATGGACAGTATATAATATATATTTGGTGAAATTTGATATTTCACATACAGTATGAAATATATATTTGGTGAAATTTGATATTTTATGTACAGTATATAATATATATTTAGTGCTCTTTCATACTTTCTGTACAGTATATAATACATATTTTGTGTAATTTGATATTTTATGTACAGTATATTATATATTTTTAGAAGTTTGATATTTTATGTACCATATAAACTATATATTTGGTGAAATGTGATATTTCGTGTACAGTATATAAAATATATGTAGTGTACTGTCATATTTTATGTATAGTATATAATACACATTTGGTGAAATTTGATATTTTATGTACAGTTTATAATATATATTTGGTGAAATTAGATATTTAATGTAGAGTATATAATATATATTTGCTGAAATTTGATATTTTATGTACAGTATATAATATATATTTAGTGTTCTTTCATACTTTCTGTACAGTATATAATACATATTTTGTGTAATTTGATATTTTATGTAGAGTATATTATATATTTTTTGAAGTTTGATATTTTATGTACAGTATAAACTATATACTTCGTGAAATGTGATATTTCGTGTACAGTATATAATATATATGTAGTGTACTCTCGTAATTTATGTATAGTATATAATACATATTTGGTGAAATTTGATATTTTATGTACAGTATATAATATATATTTGGTGAAATTAGATATTTTATGTACAGTATATAATATATATTTGCTGAAATTTGATATTTTATGTACAGAATATAATATATATTTAGTGTCCTTTCATACTTTCTGTACAGTATATAATACATATTTTGTGTAATTTGATATTTTATGTACAGTATATTATATATTTTTTGAAGTTTGATATTTTATGTACAGTATAAACTACATATTTGGTGAAATGTGATATTTTGTGTACAGTATATAATATATATGTAGTGTATTGTCATATTTTATGTATAGTATATAATACATATTTGGTGAAATTTGATATTTTATGAAGAGTATATAATATATATTTGGTGTAAATTGATATTTTATGTACGGTATATAATATATATTTAGTGTTCTTTCATACTTTATGTACAGTATATAATATATATTTTGTGAAATTTGATATTATATGTACGTTATATAATATATGGTGAAATTTGATATTTTATGTGCAGTATATAATATATATTTGGTGAAATTACATATTTCACATACAGTATGTAATATATATTTGGTGAAATTTGATATTTTATGTACAGTATATAATATATATTTAGTGATCTTTCATACTTTCTGTACTGTATATAATACATATTTTGTGTAATTTGATATTATATGTACAGTATATTATATATTTTTTGAAGTTTGATATTTTATGTACAGTATAAACTCTATACTTGGTGAAATGTGATATTCCGTGTACAGTATATAATATATATGTAGTGTACTGTCATATTTTATGTATTGTATATAATACATATTTGGTGAAATTTGATATTTTATGTACAGTATATAATACAAATTTGGTGAAATTTGATATTTTATGTACAGTATGTAATTTATATTTGGTGAAATTTGTTATTTTATGTACAGTATATAATATATATTTAGTGTTCTTTCATACTTTATGTACAGTACATATTACATATTTTGTGAAATTTGATATTTTATGTACGTTATATAATATATATGGTGAAATTTGATATTTTATGTACAGTATATAATATGTATGTAGTGTACTTTCATATTTTATGTATAGAATATAATACATATGTGGTGAAATTTGATATTTTATGAAGAGTATATAATATATATTTGGTGTAATTTGATATTTTATGTACAGTATATAATATATATTTGTTGAAATTTGATATTTTATGTACAGTATGTAATATATATTTAGTTTTCTTTCATACTTTCTCTACAGTATATAATACATATTTTGTGTAATTTGATATTATATGTACAGTATATTATATATTTTTTGAAGTTTGACATTTTATGTACAGTATAAACTATATACTTGGTGAAATGTGATATTCCGTGTACAGTATATAATATATATGTAGTGTACTGTCATATTTTATGTATTGTATATAATACATATTTTGTGAAATTTGATATTTTATGTACAGTATATAATACGAATTTGGTGAAATTTGATATTTTATGTACAGTATGTAATTTATATTTGGTGAAATTTGATATTTTATGTACAGTATATAATATATATTTAGTGTTCTTTCATACTTTATGTACAGTACATATTACATATTTTGTGAAATTTGATATTTTATGTACGTTATATAATATATATGGTGAAATTTGATATTTTATGTACAGTATATAATATGTATGTAGTGTACTTTCATATTTTATGTAGAGTATATAATACATATTTGGTGAAATTTGATATTTTATGTACAGTTTATAATATATATTTCGTGAAATTTGATATTTTATGTACAGTATGTAATATATATTTGGTGAAATTTGATATTTTATGTACAGTATATATAATATATTTAGTGTTCTTTCATACTTTATGTACACTATATAATACATATTTTTTGAAGTTTGATATTTTATGTACAGTATATTACATATTTTTTGAAGTTTGATATTTTATGTACAGTATAAACTATATATTTTGTGAAATATGATATTTTGTGTACAGTATATAATATATATATAGTGTATTGTCATATTTTATGTACTGTATATAATACATATTTGGTGAAATTTGATATTATATGTATAGTATATAATATATATTTGGGGAAATTTGATGTTTTATATACAGTGTGTAATATATATTTGGTAAAATTTGATATTTTATGTACAGCATTTAATATATATTTAGTGTTCTTTCATACTTTATGTACAGTATATAATATATATTTTGTGAAATTTGATATTATATGTACGTTATATAATATATATGGTGAAATTTGATATTTTATGTACAGTATATAATATATATTTGGTGAAATTTGATATTTAACATACAGTATGTAATATGTATTTGGTGAATTTTGATATTTTATGTACAGTATATAATATATATTTAGTGCTCTTTCATACTTTCTGTACAGTATATAATACATATTTTGTGTAATTTGATATTTTATGTACAGTATATTATATATTTTTTGAAGTTTCATATTTTATGTACAGTATAAACTATATATTTGGTGAAATGTGATATTTCGTGTACAGTATATAAAATATAGTTAGTGTACTGTCATATTTTATGTATAGTATATAATACATATTTGGTGAAATTTGATATTTTATGTACAGTATATAATATATATTTGTTGAAATTAGATATTTTATGTACAGTATATAATATATATTTGCTGAAATTTGATATTTTATGTACAGTATATAATATATATTTAGTGTTCTTTCATACTTTCTGTACAGTATATAATACATATTTTTTGAAGTTTGATATTTTATGTACAGTATATTATATATTTTTTGAAGTTTGATATTTTATGTACAGTATAAACTATATACTTCGTGAAATGTGATATTTCGTGTACAGTATATAATATATATGTAGTGTACTGTCGAAATTTATGTATAGTATATAATACATATTTGGTGAAATTTGATATTTTATGTACAGTATATAATATATATTTGGTGAAAGTAGATATTTTATGTACAGTATATAATATATATTTGCTGAAATTTGATATTTTATGTACAGTATATAATATATATTTAGTGTTCTTTCATACTTTCTGTACAGTATATAATACATATTTTGTGTAATTTGATATTTTATGTACAGTATATTATATATTTTTTGATGTTTGATATTTTATGTACAGTATAAACTATATACTTCGTGAAATGTGATATTTCATGTACAGTATGTAATATATATGTAGTGTACTGTCGTATTTTATGTATAGTATATAATACATATTTGGTGAAATTTGATATTTTATGTACAGTATATAATATATATTTGGTGAAATTAGGTATTTTATGTACAGTATATAATATATATTTAGTGTTCTTTCATACTTTCTCTACAGTATATAATACATATTTTGGGTAATTTGATATTATATGTACAGTATATTATATATTTTTTGAAGTTTGATATTTTATGTACAGTATAAACTATATACTTGGTGAAATGTGATATTCCGTGTACAGTATATAATATATATGTAGTGTACTGTCATACTTTATGTATTGTATATAATACATATTTGGTGAAATTTGATATTTTATGTACAGTATATAATATGTATTTGGTGAAATTTGATATTTTATGTAGAGTATGTAATTTATATTTGGTGAAATTTGATATTTTATGTACAGTATATAATATATATTTAGTGTTCTTTCATACTTTATGTACAGTACATATTACATATTTTGTGAAATTTGATATTTTATGTACGTTATATAATATATATGGTGAAATTTGATAGTTTATGTACAGTATATAATATGTATGTAGTGTACTTTCATATTTTATGTATAGTATATAATACATATTTGGTGAAATTTGATATTTTATGTACAGTTTATAATATATATTTCGTGAAATTTGATATTTTATGTACAGTATGTAATATATATTTGGTGAAATTTGATATTTTATGTACAGTATATAAAATATATTTAGTGTTCTTTCATACTTTATGTACACTATATAATATATATTTTGTGTAATTTGATATTTTATGTACAGTATATTACATATTGTTTGAAGTTTGATATTTTATGTACAGTATAAACTATATATTTTGTGAAATGTGATATTTCATGTACAGTATATAATATATATGTAGTGTATTGTCATATTTTATGTACAGTATATATTACATATTTGGTGAAATTTGATATTATATGTACAGTATATAATATATATTTGGGGAAATTTGATATTTTATGTACAGTGTGTAATATATATTTGGTAAAATTTGATATTTTATGTACAGCATATAATATATATTTAGTGTTCTTTCATACTTTATGTACAGTATATAATATATATTTTGTGAAATTTGATATTATATGTACGTTATATAATATATATGGTGAAATTTGATATTTTATGTACAGTATATAATATATATTTGGTGAAATTTGATATTTCACATACAGTATGCAATATATATTTGTTGAAATTTGATATCTTATGTACAGTATATAATATATATTTAGTGCTCTTTCACACTTTCTGTACAGTATATAATACATATTTTGTGTAATTTGATATTTTATGTACAGTATATTATATATTTTTTGAAGTTTGATATTTTATGTGCAGTATAAACTATATATTTGGTGAAATGTGATATTTCGTGTACAGTATATGAAATATATGTAGTGTACTGTCATATTTTATGTATAGTATATAATACATATTTGGTGAAATTTGATATTTTATGTTCAGTATATAATATATATTTGGTGAAATTAGATATTTTATGTAGAGTATATAATATATATTTGCTGAAATTTGATATTTTATGTACAGTATATAATATATATTTAGTGTTCTTTCATACTTTCTGTACAGTATATAATACATATTTTGTGTAATTTGATATTTTATGTACAGTATTTTATATATTTTTTGAAGTTTGATATTTTATGTACAGTATAAACTATATACTTCGTGAAATGTGATATTTCGTGTACAGTATATAATATATAGGTAGTGTACTGTCGTAATTTATGTATAGTATATAATACATATTTGGTGAAATTTGATATTTTATGTACAGTATATAATATATATTTGGTGAAATTAGATATTTTATGTACAGTATATAATATATATTTGCTGAAATTTGATATTTTATGTACAGTATATAATATATATTTAGTGTTCTTTCATACTTTCTGTACAGTATATAATACATATTTTGTGTAATTTGATATTTTATTTACAGTATATTATATATTTTTTGAAGTTTGATATTTTATGTACAGTATAAACTATATATTTCGTGAAATGTGATATTTCGTGTACAGTATATAATATATATGTAGTGTATTGTCATATTTTATGTATAGTATATAATACATATTTGGTGAAATTTAATATTTTATGAAGAGTATATAATATATATTTGGTGTAATTTGATATTTTATGTACAGTATGTAATATATATTTGTTGAAATTTGATATTTTATGTACAGTATATAATATATATTTAGTGTTCTTTCATACTTTCTCTACAGTATATAATACATATTTTGTGTAATTTGATATTATATGTACAGTATATTATATATTTTTTGAAGTTTGATATTTTATGTACAGTATAAACTATATACTTGGTGAAATGTGATATTCCGTGTACAGTATATAATACATATGTAGTGTACTGTCATATTTTATGTATTGTATATAATACATATTTGGTGAAATTTGATATTTTATGTACAGTATATAATACGTATTTGGTGAAATTTGATATTTTATGTACAGTATGTAATTTATATTTGGTGAAATTTGATATTTTATGTACAGTATATAATATATATTTAGTGTTCTTTCATACTTTATGTACAGTACATATTACATATTTTGTGAAATTTGATATTTTATGTACGTTATATAATATATATGGTGAAATTTGATATTTCATGTACAGTATATAATATGTATGTAGTGTACTTTCATATTTTATGTATAGTATATAATACATATTTGGTGAAATTTGATATTTTATGTACAGTTTACAATATATATTTCGTGAAATTTGATATTTTATGTACAGTATGTAATATATATTTGGTGAAATTTGATATTTTATGTACAGTATATAAAATATATTTAGTGTTCTTTCATACTTTATGTACACTATATAATACATATTTTGTGTAATTTGATATTTCATGTACACTATATTACATATTTTTTGAAGTTTGATATTTTATGTACAGTATAAACTATATATTTTGTGAAATGTGATATTTCGTGTACAGTATATAATATATATGTAGTGTATTGTCATATTTTATGTACAGTATATCATACATATTTGGTGAAATTTGATATTATATGTACAGTATATAATATATATTAGGGGAAATTTGATATTTTATGTACAGTGTGTAATATATATTTGGTAAAATTTGATATTTTATGTACAGCATATAACATATATTTACTGTTCTTTCATACTTTATGTACAGTATATAATATATATTTTGTGAAATTGGATATTATATGTACGTTATATAATATATATGGTGAAATTTGATATTTTATGTACAGTATATAATATATATTTGGTGAAATTTGATATTTCACATACAGTATGTAATATATATTTGGTGAAATTTGATATTTTATGTACAGTATATAATATATATTTAGTGCTCTTTCATACTTTCTGTACAGTATATAATACATATTTTGTGTAATTTGATATTTTATGTACAGTATATTATATATTTTTTGAAGTTTGATATTTTATGTACAGTATAAACTATATATTTGGTGAAATGTGATATTTCATGTACAGTATATGAAATATATGTAGTGTACTGTCATATTTTATGTATAGTATATAATACATATATGGTGAAATTTGATATTTTATGTTCAGTATATAATATATATTTGGTGAAATTAGATATTTTATGTAGAGTATATAATATATATTTGCTGAAATTTGATATTTTATGTACAGTATATAATATATATTTAGTGTTCTTTCTTACTTTCTGTACAGTATATAATACATATTTTGTGTAATTTGATATTTTATGTACAGTATTTTATATATTTTTTGAAGTTTGATATTTTATGTACAGTATAAACTATATACTTCGTGAAATGTGATATTTCGTGTACAGTATATAATATATAGGTAGTGTACTGTCGTAATTTATGTATAGTATATAATACATATTTGGTGAAATTTGATATTTTATGTACAGTATATAATATATATTTGGTGAAATTAGATATTTTATGTACAGTATGTAATATATATTTGCTGAAATTTGATATTTTATGTACAGTATATAATATATATTTAGTGTTCTTTCATACTTTCTGTACAGTATATAATACATATTTTGTGTAATTTGATATTTTATGTACAGTATATTATATATTTTTTGATGTTTGATATTTTATGTACAGTATAAACTATATATTTCGTGAAATGTGATATTTCATGTACAGTATGTAATATATATGTAGTGTACTGTCGTAATTTATGTATAGTATATAATACATATTTGGTGAAATTTGATATTTTATGTACAGTATATAATATATATTTGGTGAAATTAGATATTTTATGTACAGTATATAATATATATTTAGTGTTCTTTCATACTTTCTCTACAGTATATAATACATATTTTGTGTAATTTGATATTATATGTACAGTATATAATATATTTTTTGAAGTTTGATATTTTATGTACAGTATAAACTATATACTTGGTGAAATGTGATATTCCGTGTACAGTATATAATATATATGTAGTGTACTGTCATATTTTATGTATTGTATATAATACATATTTGGTGAAATTAGATATTTTATGTACAGTATATAATATATATTTGGTGAAATTTGATATTTTATGTACAGTATATAATATATATTTAGTGTTCTTTCATACTTTCTGTACAGAATATAATACATGTTTTGTGTAATTTGATATTTCATGTACAGTATATTATATATTTTTTGAAGTTTGATATTTTACGTACAGTATAAACTATATATTTCGTGAAATGTGATATTTCGTGTACGGTATATAATATATATGTAGTGTATTGTCATATTTTATGTATAGTATATAATACATATTTGGTGAAATTTGATATTTTATGAAGAGTATATAATATATATTTGGTGTAATTTGATATTTTATGTACAGTATGTAATATATATTTGTTGAAATTTGATATTTTATGTACAGTATATAATATATATTTAGTGTTCTTTCATACTTTCTCTACAGTATATAATACATATTTTGTGTAATTTGATATTATATGTACAGTATATTATATATTTTTTGAAGTTTGATATTTTATGTACAGTATAAACTATATACTTGGTGAAATGTGATATTCCGTGTACAGTATATAATATATACGTAGTGTACTGTCATATTTTATGTATTGTATATAATACATATTTGGTGAAATTTGATATTTTATGTACAGTATATAATATGTATTTGGTGAAATTTGATATTTTATGTACAGTATGTAATTTATATTTGGTGAAATTTGATATCTTATGTACAGTATATAATATATATTTAGTGTTCTTTCATACTTTATGTACAGTACATACTACATGTTTTGTGAAATTTGATATTTTATGTACGTTATATAATATATATGGTGAAATTTGATATTTCATGTACAGTATATAATATGTATGTAGTGTACTTTCATATTTTATGTATAGTATATAATACATATTTGGTGAAATTTGATATTTTATGTACAGTTTATAATATATATTTCGTGAAATTTGATATTTTATGTACAGTATGTAATATATATTTGGTGAAATTTGATATTTTATGTACAGTATATAAAATATATTTAGTGTTCTTTCATACTTTATGTACACTATATAATACATATTTTGTGTAATTTGATATTTCATGTACAGTATATTACATATTTTTTGAAGTTTGATATTTTATGTACAGTATAAACTATATATTTTGTGAAATGTGATATTTCGTGTACAGTATATAATATATATGTAGTGTATTGTCATATTTTATGTACAGTATATCATACCTATTTGGTGAAATTTGATATTATATGTACAGTATATAATATATATTTGGGGAAATTTGATATTTTATGTACAGTGTGTAATATATATTTGGTAAAATTTGATGTTTTATGTACAGCATATAACATATATTTACTGTTCTTTCATACTTTATGTACAGTATATAATATATATTTTGTGAAATTTGATATTATATGTACGTTATATAATATATATGGTGAAATTTGATATTTTATGTACAGTATATAATATATATTTGGTGAAATTTGATATTTCACATACAGTATGTAATATATATTTGGTTAAATTTGATATTTTATGTACAGTATATAATATATATTTAGTGCTCTTTCATACTTTCTGTACAGTATATAATACATATTTTGTGTAATTTGATATTTTATGTACAGTATATTATATATTTTTAGAAGTTTGATATTTTATGTACAGTATAAACTATATATTTGGTGAAATGTGATATTTCGTGTACAGTATATAAAATATATGTAGTGTACTGTCATATTTTATGTATAGTATATAATACATATTTGGTGAAATTTGATATTTTATGTACAGTATATAATATATATTTGGTGAAATTAGATATTTTATGTAGAGTATATAACATATATTTGCTGAAATTTGATATTTTATGTACAGTATATAAAATATATTTAGTGTTCTTTCATACTTTCTGTACAGTATATAATACATATTTTGTGTAATTTGATATTTTATGTACAGTATATTATATATTTTTTGATGTTTGATATTTTATGTACAGTATAAACTATATACTTCGTGAAATGTGATATTTCATGTACAGTATGTAATATATATGTAGTGTACTGTCGTAATTTATGTATAGTATATAATACATATTTGGTGAAATTTGATATTTTATGTACAGTATATAATATGTATTTGGTGAAATTAGATATTTTATGTACAGTATATAATATATATTTAGTGTTCTTTCATACTTTCTCTACAGTATATAATACATATTTTGTGTAATTTGATATTTTATGTACAGTATATTATACATTTTTTGAAGTTTGATATTTTATGTGCAGTATAAACTATATACTTGGTGAAATGTGATATTCCATGTACAGTATATAATATATATGTAGTGTACTGTCATATTTTATGTATTGTATATAATACATATTTGGTGAAATTAGATATTTTATGTACAGTATATAATATATATTTGCTGAAATTTGATATTTTATGTACAGTATATAATATATATTTAGTGTTCTTTTATACTTTCTGTACAGTATATAATACATGTTTTGTGTAATTTGATATTTTATGGACAGTATATTATATATTTTTTGAAGTTTGATATTTTATTTACAGTATAAACTATATATTTCGTGAAATGTGATATTTCGTGTACGGTATATAATATATATGTAGTGTATTGTCGTATTTTATGTATAGTATATAATACATATTTGGTGAAATTTGATATTTTATGAAGAGTATATAATATATATTTGGTGTAATTTGATATTTTATGGACAGTATGTAATATATATTTGTTGAAATTTGATATGTTATGTACAGTATATAATATATATTTAGTGTTCTTTCATACTTTCTCTACAGTATATAATACATATTTTGTGTAATTTGATATTATATGTACAGTATATTATATATTTTTTGAAGTTTGATATTTTATGTACAGTATAAACTATATACTTGGTGAAATGTGATATTCCGTGTACAGTATATAATATATATGTAGTGTACTGTCATATTTTATGTATTGTATATAATACATATTTGGTGAAATTTGATATTTTATGTACAGTATATAATATGTATTTGGTGAAATTTGATATTTTATGTACAGTATGTAATTTATATTTGGTGAAATTTGATATTTTATGTACAGTATATATTATATATTTAGTGTTCTTTCATACTTTATGTACAGTACATATTACATATTTTGTGAAATTTGATATTTTATGTACGTTATATAATATATATGGTGAAATTTGATATTTCATGTACAGTATATAATATGTATGTAGTGTACTTTCATATTTTATGTATAGTATATAATACATATTTGGTGAAATTTGATATTTTATGTACAGTTTATAATATATATTTCGTGAAATTTGATATTTTATGTACAGTATGTAATATATATTTGGTGAAATTTGATATTTTATGTACAGTATATAAAATATATTTAGTGTTCTTTCATACTTTATGTACACTATATAATACATATTTTGTGTAATTTGATATTTCATGTACAGTATATTACATATTTTTTGAAGTTTGATATTTTATGTACAGTATAAACTATATATTTTGTGAAATGTGATATTTTGTGTACAGTATATAATATATATGTAGTGTATTGTCATATTTTATGTACAGTATATCATACATATTTGGTGAAATTTGATATTATATGTACAGTATATAATATATATTTGGGGAAATTTGATATTTTATGCACAGTGTGTAATATATATTTGGTAAAATTTGATATTTTATGTACAGCATATAACATATATTTACTGTTCTTTCATACTTTATGTACAGTATATAATATATATTTTGTGAAATTTGATATTATATGTACGTTATATAATATATATGGTGAAATTTGATATTTTATGTACAGTATATAATATATATTTGGTGAAATTTGATATTTCACATACAGTATGTAATATATATTTCGGGAAATTTGATATTTAATGTACAGTATATAATATATATTTAGTGCTCTTTCATACTTTCTGTACAGTATATAATACATATTTTTTGTAATTTGATATTTTATGTACAGTATATTATATATTTTTAGAAGTTTGATATTTTATGTACAGTATAAACTATGTATTTGGTGAATTGTGATATTTCGTGTACAGTATATAAAATATATGTAGTGTACTGTCATATTTTATGTATAGTATATAATACATATTTGGTGAAATTTGATATTTCATGTACAGTATATTATATATATTTGGTGAAATTAGATATTTTATGTAGAGTATATAATATATATTTGCTGAAATTTTATATTTTATGTACAGTATATAATATATATTTAGTGTTCTTTCATACTTTCTGTACAGTGTATAATACATATTTTGTGTAATTTGATATTTTATGTACAGTATATTATATATTTTTTGATGTTTGATATTTTATGTACAGTATAAACTATATACTTCGTGAAATGTGATATTTCATGTACAGTATGTAATATATATGTAGTGTACTGTCGTAATTTATGTATAGTATATAATACATATTTGGTGAAATTTGATATTTTATGTACAGTATATAATATATATTTGGTGAAATTAGATATTTTATGTACAGTATATAATATATATTTAGTGTTCTTTCATACTTTCTCTACAGTATATAATACATATTTTGTGTAATTTGATATTATATGTACAGTATATTATATATTTTTTGAAGTTTGATATTTTATGTACAGTATAAACTATATACTTGGTGAAATGTGATATTCCGTGTACAGTATATAATATATATGTAGTGTACTGTCATATTTTATGTATTGTATATAATACATATTTGGTGAAATTTGATATTTTATGTACAGTATATAATATGTATTTGGTGAAATTTGATATTTTATGTACAGTATGTAATTTATATTTGGTGAAATTTGATATTTTATGTACAGTATATAATATATATTTAGTGTTCTTTCATACTTTATGTACAGTACATATTACATATTTTGTGAAATTTGATATTTTATGTACGTTATATAATATATATGGTGAAATTTGATAGTTTATGTACAGTATATAATATGTATGTAGTGTACTTTCATATTTTATGTATAGTATATAATACATATTTGGTGAAATTTGATATTTTATGTACTGTTTATAATATATATTTCGTGAAATTTGATATTTTATGTACAGTATGTAATATATATTTGGCGAAATTTGATATTTTAAGTACAGTATATAAAATATATTTAGTGTTCTTTCATACTTTATGTACACTACATAATACATATTTTGTGTAATTTGATATTTTATGTACAGTATATTACAAATTTTGTGAAATTTGATATTTTATGTACGTTATATAATATATATGGTGAAATTTGATAGTTTATGTACAGTATATAATATGTATGTAGTGTACTTTCATATTTTATGTACAGTATATATTACATATTTGGTGAAATTTGATATTATATGTACAGTATATAATATATATTTGGGGAAATTTGATATTTTATGTACAGTGTGTAATATATATTTGTTAAAATTTGATATTTTATGTACAGCATATAATATATATTTAGTGTTCTTTCATACTTTATGTACAGTATATAATATATATTTTGTGAAATTTGATATTATTTGTACGTTATATAATATATGTGGTGAAATTTGATATTTTATGTACAGTATATAATATATATTTGGTGAAATTTGATATTTCACATACAGTATGTAATATATATTTGTTGAAATTTGATATTTTATGTACAGTATATAATATATATTTAGTGCTCTTTCACACTTTCTGTACAGTATATAATACATATTTTGTGTAATTTGATATTTTATGTACAGTATATTATATATTTTTTGAAGTTTGATATTTTATGTACAGTATAAACTATATATTTGGTGAAATGTGATATTTCGTGTACAGTATATGAAATATATGTAGTGTACTGTCATATTTTATGTATAGTATATAATACATATTTGGTGAAATTTGATATTTTATGTTCAGTATATAATATATATTTGGTGAAATTAGATATTTTATGTAGAGTATATAATATATATTTGCTGAAATTTGATATTTTATGTACAGTATATAATATATATTTAGTGTTCTTTCATACTTTCTGTACAGTATATAATACATATTTTGTGTAATTTGATATTTTATGTACAGTATATTATATATTTTTTGAAGTTTGATATTTTATGTACAGTATAAACTATATACTTCGTGAAATGTGATATTTCGTGTACAGTATATAATATATAGGTAGTGTACTGTCGTAATTTATGTATAGTATATAATACATATTTGGTGAAATTTGATATTTTATGTACAGTATATAATATATAATTGGTGAAATTAGATATTTTATGTACAGTATATAATATATATTTGCTGAAATTTGATATTTTATGTACAGTATATAATATATATTTAGTGTTCTTTCATACTTTCTGTACAGTATATAATACATATTTTGTGTAATTTGATATTTTATGTACAGTATATTATATATTTTTTGAAGTTTGATATTTTATGTACAGTATAAACTATATATTTCGTGAAATGTGATATTTCGTGTACAGTATATAATATATATGTAGTGTATTGTCATATTTTATGTATAGTATATAATACATATTTGGTGAAATTTAATATTTTATGAAGAGTATATAATATATATTTGGTGTAATTTGATATTTTATGTACAGTATGTAATATATATTTGTTGAAATTTGATATTTTATGTACAGTATATAATATATATTTAGTGTTCTTTCATACTTTCTCTACAGTATATAATACATATTTTATGTAATTTGATATTATATGTACAGTATATTATATATTTTTTGAAGTTTGATATTTTATGTACAGTATAAACTATATACTTGGTGAAATGTGATATTCCGTGTACAGTATATAATACATATGTAGTGTACTGTCATATTTTATGTATTGTATATAATACATATTTGGTGAAATTTGATATTTTATGTACGTTATATAATATATATGGTGAAATTTGATATTTTATGTACAGTATATAATATGTATGTAGTGTACTTTCATATTTTATGTATAGTATATAATACATATTTGGTGAAATTTGATATTTTATGTACAGTTTATAATATATATTTTGTGAAATTTGATATTTTATGTACGTTATATAATATATATGGTGAAATTTGATATTTTATGTACAGTATATAATATGTATGTAGTGTACTTTCATATTTTATGTATAGTATATAATACATATTTGGTGAAATTTGATATTTTATGTACAGTTTATAATATATATTTTGTGAAATTTGATATTTTATGTACAGTATGTAATATATATTTGGTGAAATTTGATATTTTATGTACAGTATATAAAATATATTTAGTGTTCTTTCATACTTTATGTACACTATATAATACATATTTTGTGTAATTTGATATTTTATGTACAGTATATTACATATTTTTTGAAGTTTGATATTTTATGTACAGTATAAACTATATATTTTGTGAAATGTGATATTTCGTGTACAGTATATAATATATATGTAGTGTATTGTCATATTTTATGTACAGTATATAATAAATATTTGGTGAAATTTGATATTATATGTACAGTATATAATATATATTTGGGGAAATTTGATATTTTATGTACAGTGTCTAATATATATTTGGTAAAATTTGATATTTTATGTACAGCATACAATATATATTTAGTGTTCTTTCATACTTTATGTACAGTATATAATATATATTTTGTGAAATTTGATATTATATGTACGTTATATAATATATGGTGAAATTTGATATTTTATGTGCAGTATATAATATATATTTGGTGAAATTTCATATTTCACATAAAGTATGTAATATATATTTGGTGAAATTTGATATTTTATGTACAGTATATAATATATAATTATTGCTCTTTCATACTTTCTGTACTGTATATAATACATATTTTGTGTAATTTGATATTTTATGTACAGTATATTATATATTTTTTTAAGTTTGATATTTTATGTACAGTATAAACTATATATTTGGTGAAATGTGATATTTCGTGTACAGTATATAATATATATGTAGTGTATTGTCATATTTTATGTATAGTATATAATACATATTTGGTGAAATTTGATATTTTATGAAGAGTATATTATATATATTTGGTGTAAATTGATATTTTATGTACGGTATATAATATATATTTAGTGTTCTTTCATACTTTCTCCACAGTATATAATACGTATTTTGTGTAATTTGATATTATATGTACAGTATATTATATATTTTTTGAAGTTTGATATTTTATGTACAGTATAAACTATATACTTGGTGAAATGTGATATTCCGTGTACAGTATATAATATATATGTAGTGTACTGTCATATTTTATGTATTGTATATAATACATATTTGGTGAAATTTGATATTGTATGTACAGTATATAATACAAATTTGGTGAAATTTGATATTTTATGTACAGTATGTAATTTATATTTGGTGAAATTTGTTATTTTATATACAGTATATAATATATATTTAGTGTTCTTTCATACTTTATGTACAGTACATATTACATATTTTGTGAAATTTGATATTTTATGTACGTTATATAATATATATGGTGAAATTTGATATTTTATGTACAGTATATAATATGTATGTAGTGTACTTTCATATTTTATGTATAGAATATAATACATATGTGGTGAAATTTGATATTTTATGAAGAGTATATAATATATATTTGGTGTAATTTGATATTTTATGTACAGTATATAATATATATTTGTTGAAATTTGATATTTTCTGTACAGTATATAATATATATTTAGTGTTCTTTCATACTTTCTCTACAGTATATAATACATATTTTGTGTAATTTGATATTATATGTACAGTATATTATATATTTTTTGAAGTTTGATATTTTATGTACAGTATAAACTATATACTTGGTGAAATGTGATATTCCGTGTACAGTATATAATATATATGTAGTGTACTGTCATATTTTATGTATTGTATATAATACATATTTGGTGAAATTTGATATTTTATGTACAGTATATAATACAAATTTGGTGAAATTTGATATTTTATGTACAGTATGTAATTTATATTTGGTGAAATTTCATATTTTATGTACAGTATATAATATATATTTAGTGTTCTTTCATACTTTATGTACAGTACATATTACATATTTTGTGAAATTTGATATTTTATGTACGTTATATAATATATATGGTGAAATTTGATATTTTATGTACAGTATATAATATGTATGTAGTGTACTTTCATATTTTATGTATAGTATATAATACATATTTGGTGAAATTTGATATTTTATGTACAGTTTATAATATATATTTTGTGAAATTTGATATTTTATGTACAGTATGTAATATATATTTGGTGAAATTTGATATTTTATGTACAGTATATAAAATATATTTAGTGTTCTTTCATACTTTATGTACACTATATAATACATATTTTGTGTAATTTGATATTTCATGTACAGTATATTACATATTTTTTGAAGTTTGATATTGTATGTACAGTGTAAACTATATATTTTGTGAAATGTGATATTTCGTGTACAGTATATAATATATATGTAGTGTATTGTCATATTTTATGTACAGTATATAATACATATTTGGTGAAATTTTATATTATATGTATAGTATATAATATATATTTGGGGAAATCTGATATTTTATGTACAGTGTGTAATATATATTTGGTAAAATTTGATATTTTATGTACAGCATATAATATATATTTAGTGTTCCTTCATACTTTATGTACAGTATATAATATATATTTTGTGAAATTTGATATTATATGTACGTTATATAATACATATGGTGAAATTTGATATTTTATGTACAGTATATAATATATATTTGGTGAAATTTGATATTTCACATACAGTAAGTAATATATATTTGGGGAAATTTGATATTTTATGTACAGTATATAATATATATTTAGTGCTCTTTCACACTTTCTGTACAGTATATAATACATATTTTGTGTAATTTGATATTTTATGTACAGTATATTATATATTTTTTGAAGTTTGATATTTTATGTACAGTATAAACTATATATTTGGTGAAATGTGATATTTCGTGTACAGTATATGAAATATATGTAGTGTACTGTCATATTTTATGTATAGTATATAATACATATTTGGTGAAATTTGATATTTTATGTTCAGTATATAATATATATTTGGTGATATTAGATATTTTATGTAGAGTATATAATATATATTTGCTGAAATTTGATATTTTATGTACAGTATATAATATATATTTAGTGTTCTTTCATACTTTCTGTACAGTATATAATACATATTTTGTGTAATTTGATATTTTATGTACAGTATATTATATATTTTTTGAAGTTTGATATTTTATGTACAGTATAAACTATATATTTCGTGAAATGTGATATTTCGTGTACAGTATATAATATATATGTAGTGTATTGTCATATTTTATGTATAGTATTTAATACATATTTGGTGAAATTTAATATTTTATGAAGAGTATATAATATATATTTGGTGTAATTTGATATTTTATGTACAGTATGTAATATATATTTGTTGAAATTTGATATTTTATGTACAGTATATAATATATATTTAGTGTTCTTTCATACTTTCTCTACAGTATATAATACATATTTTATGTAATTTGATATTATATGTACAGTATATTATATATTTTTTGAAGTTTGATATTTTATGTACAGTATAAACTATATACTTGGTGAAATGTGATATTCCGTGTACAGTATATAATACATATGTAGTGTACTGTCATATTTTATGTATTGTATATAATACATATTTGGTGAAATTTGATATTTTATGTACGTTATATAATATATATGGTGAAATTTGATATGTTATGTACAGTATATAATATGTATGTAGTGAACTTTCATATTTTATATATAGTATATAATACATATTTGGTGAAATTTGATATTTTATGTACAGTTTATAATATATATTTTGTGAAATTTAATATTTTATGTACGTTATATAATATATATGGTGAAATTTGATATTTTATGTACAGTATATAATATGTATGTAGTGTACTTTCATATTTTATGTATAGTATATAATACATATTTGGTGAAATTTGATATTTTATGTACAGTTTATAATATATATTTTGTGAAATTTGATATTTTATGTACAGTATGTAATATATATTTGGTGAAATTTGATATTTTATGTACAGTATATAAAATATATTTAGTGTTCTTTCATACTTTATGTACACTATATAATACATATTTTGTGTAATTTGATATTTTATGTACAGTATATTACATATTTTTTGAAGTTTGATATTTTATGTACAGTATAAACTATATATTTTGTGAAATGTGATATTTCGTGTACAGTATATAATATATATGTAGTGTATTGTCATATTTTATGTACAGTATATAATACATATTTGGTGAAATTTGATATTATATGTACAGTATATAATATATATTTGGGGAAATTTGATATTTTATGTACAGTGTCTAATATATATTTGGTAAAATTTGATATTTTATGTACAGCATACAATATATATTTAGTGTTCTTTCATACTTTATGTACAGTATATAATATATATTTTGTGAAATTTGATATTATATGTACGTTATATAATATATGGTGAAATTTGATATTTTATGTGCAGTATATAATATATATTTGGTGAAATTTCATATTTCACATAAAGTATGTAATATATATTTGGTGAAATTTGATATTTTATGTACAGTATATAATATATATTTAGTGCTCTTTCATACTTTCTGTACTGTATATAATACATATTTTGTGTAATTTGATATTTTATGTACAGTATATTATATATTTTTTTAAGTTTGATATTTTATGTACAGTATAAACTATATATTTGGTGAAATGTGATATTTCGTGTACAGTATATAATATATATGTAGTGTATTGTCATATTTTATGTATAGTATATAATAAATATTTGGTGAAATTTGATATTTTATGAAGAGTATATAATATATATTTGGTGTAAATTGATATTTTATGTACGGTATATAATATATATTTAGTGTTCTTTCATACTTTCTCCACAGTATATAATACGTATTTTGTGTAATTTGATATTATATGTACAGTATATTATATATTTTTTGAAGTTTGATATTTTATGTACAGTATAAACTATATACTTGGTGAAATGTGATATTCCGTGTACAGTATATAATATATATGTAGTGTACTGTCATATTTTATGTATTGTATATAATACATATTTGGTGAAATTTGATATTGTATGTACAGTATATAATACAAATTTGGTGAAATTTGATATTTTATGTACAGTATGTAATTTATATTTGGTGAAATTTGTTATTTTATGTACAGTATATAATATATATTTAGTGTTCTTTCATACTTTATGTACAGTACATATTACATACTTTGTGAAATATGATATTTTATGTACGTTATATAATATATATGGTGAAATTTGATATTTTATGTACAGTATATAATATGTATGTAGTGTACTTTCATATTTTATGTATAGAATATAATACATATTTGGTGAAATTTGATATTTTATGAAGAGTATATAATATATATTTGGTGTAATTTGATATTTTATGTACAGTATATAATATATATTTGTTGAAATTTGATATTTTCTGAACAGTATATAATATATATTTAGTGTTCTTTCATACTTTCTCTACAGTATATAATACATATTTTGTGTAATTTGATATTATATGTACAGTATATTATATATTTTTTGAAGTTTGATATTTTATGTACAGTATAAACTATATACTTGGTGAAATGTGATATTCCCTGTACAGTATATAATATATATGTAGTGTACTGTCATATTTTATGTATTGTATATAATACATATTTGGTGAAATTTGATATTTTATGTACAGTATATAATACAAATTTGGTGAAATTTGATATTTTATGTACAGTATGTAATTTATATTTGGTGAAATTTCATATTTTATGTACAGTATATAATATATATTTAGTGTTCTTTCATACTTTATGTACAGTACATATTACATATTTTGTGAAATTTGATATTTTATGTACGTTATATAATATATATGGTGAAATTTGATATTTTATGTACAGTATATAATATGTATGTAGTGTACTTTCATATTTTATGTATAGTATATAATACATATTTGGTGAAATTTGATATTTTATGTACAGTTTATAATATATATTTTGTGAAATTTGATATTTTATGTACAGTATGTAATATATATTTGGTGAAATTTGATATTTTATGTACAGTATATAAAATATATTTAGTGTTCTTTCATACTTTATGTACACTATATAATACATATTTTGTGTAATTTGATATTTCATGTACAGTATATTACATATTTTTTGAAGTTTGATATTGTATGTACAGTGTAAACTATATATTTTGTGAAATGTGATATTTCGTGTACAGTATATAATATATATGTAGTGTATTGTCATATTTTATGTACAGTATATAATACATATTTGGTGAAATTATTTATTATATGTATAGTATATAATATATATTTGGGGAAATCTGATATTTTATGTACAGTGTGTAATATATATTTGGTAAAATTTGATATTTTATGTACAGCATATAATATATATTTAGTGTTCTTTCATACTTTATGTACAGTATATAATATATATTTTGTGAAATTTGATATTATATGTACGTTATATAATACATATGGTGAAATTTGATATTTTATGTACAGTATATAATATATATTTGGTGAAATTTGATATTTCACATACAGTATGTAATATATATTTGGGGAAATTTGATATTTTATTTACAGTATATAATATATATTTAGTGCTCTTTCATACTTTCTGTACAGTATATAATACATATTTTGTGTAATTTGATATTTTATGTACAGTATATTATATATTTTTTGAAGTTTGATATTTTATGTACAGTATAAACTATATATTTGGTGAAATGTGATATTTCGTGTACAGTATATAAAATATATGTAGTGTACTGTCATATTTTATGTATAGTATATAATACATATTTGGTGAAATTTGTTATTTTATGTACAGTATATAATATATATTTAGTGTTCTTTCATACTTTATGTACAGAACATATTACATACTTTGTGAAATATGATATTTTATGTACGTTATATAATATATATGGTGAAATTTGATATTTTATGTACAGTATATAATATGTATGTAGTGTACTTTCATATTTTATGTATAGAATATAATACATATTTGGTGAAATTTGATATTTTATGAAGAGTATATAATATATATTTGGTGTAATTTGATATTTTATGTACAGTATATAATATATATTTGTTGAAATTTGATATTTTCTGAACAGTATATAATATATATTTAGTGTTCTTTCATACTTTCTCTACAGTATATAATACATATTTTGTGTAATTTGATATTATATGTACAGTATATTATATATTTTTTGAAGTTTGATATTTTATGTACAGTATAAACTATATACTTGGTGAAATGTGATATTCCGTGTACAGTATATAATATATATGTAGTGTACTGTCATATTTTATGTATTGTATATAATACATATTTGGTGAAATTTGATATTTTATGTACAGTATATAATACAAATTTGGTGAAATTTGATATTTTATGTACAGTATGTAATTTATATTTGGTGAAATTTCATATTTTATGTACAGTATATAATATATAATTAGTGTTCTTTCATACTTTATGTACAGTACATATTACATATTTTGTGAAATTTGATATTTTATGTACGTTATATAATATATATGGTGAAATTTGATATTTTATGTACAGTATATAATATGTATGTAGTGTACTTTCATATTTTATGTATAGTATATAATACATATTTGGTGAAATTTGATATTTTATGTACAGTTTATAATATATATTTTGTGAAATTTGATATTTTATGTACAGTATGTAATATATATTTGGTGAAATTTGATATTTTATGTACAGTATATAAAATATATTTAGTGTTCTTTCATACTTTATGTACACTATATAATACATATTTTGTGTAATTTGATATTTCATGTACACTATATTACATATTTTTTGAAGTTTGATATTTTATGTACAGTATAAACTATATATTTTGTGAAATGTGATATTTCGTGTACAGTATATAATATATATGTAGTGTATTGTCATATTTTATGTACAGTATATCATACATATTTGGTGAAATTTGATATTATATGTACAGTATATAATATATATTTGGGGAAATTTGATATTTTATGTACAGTGTGTAATATATATTTGGTAAAATTTGATATTTTATGTACAGCATATAACATATATTTACTGTTCTTTCATACTTTATGTACAGTATATAATATATATTTTGTGAAATTTGATATTATATGTACGTTATATAATACATATGGTGAAATTTGATATTTTATGTACAGTATATAATATATATTTGGTGAAATTTGATATTTCACATACAGTATGTAATATATATTTGGGGAAATTTGATATTTTATTTACAGTATATAATATATATTTAGTGCTCTTTCATACTTTCTGTACAGTATATAATACATATTTTGTGTAATTTGATATTTTATGTACAGTATATTATATATTTTTTGAAGTTTGATATTTTATGTACAGTATAAACTATATATTTGGTGAAATGTGATATTTCGTGTACAGTATATAAAATATATGTAGTGTACTGTCATATTTTATGTATAGTATATAATACATATTTGGTGAAATTTGATATTTTATGTACAGTATATAATATATATTTGGTGAAATTAGATATTTAATGTAGAGTATATAATATATATTTGCTGAAATTTGATATTTTATGTACAGTATATAAAATATATTTAGTGTTCTTTCATACTTTATGTACAGTATATAATACATATTTTGTGTAATTTGATATTTTATGTAGAGTATATTATATATTTTTTGAAGTTTGATATTTTATGTACAGTATAAACTATATACTTCGTGAAATGTGATATTTCGTGAACAGTATATAATATATATGTAGTGTACTGTCGTAATTTATGTATAGTATATAATACATATTTGGTGAAATTTGATATTTTATGTACAGTATATAATATATATTTGGTGAAATTAGATATTTTATGTACAGTATATAATATATATTTGCTGAAATTTGACATTTTATGTACAGTATATAATATATATTTAGTGTTCTTTCATACTTTCTGTACAGTATATAATACATATTTTGTGTAATTTGATATTTTATGTACAGTATATTATATATTTTTTGAAGTTTGATATTTTATGTGCAGTATAAACTATGTATTTGGTGAAATGTGATATTTCGTGTACAGTATATAATATATATGTAGTGTACTGTCATATTTTATGTATAGTATATAATACATATTTGGTGAAATTTGATATTTTATGTACAGTATATAATATATATTTGGTGAAATTTGATGTTTTACATACAGTATGTAATATATATTTGCTGAAATTTGATATTTTCTGAACAGTATGTAATATATATTTGCTGAAATTTGATATTTTAAGAAAAGCATATAATATATAATTAGTTTTCTTTCATACTTTAAGTACAGTATATAATATATATTTTGTGAAATTTGATATTATATGTACGTTATATAATATATAGTGAAATTTGATATTTTAAGTACAGTATATAATATATATTAGGTGAAATTTGATATTTTATTTACAGTATATAATATATATGTAGTGTACTTTCATATTTTATGTATAGTATATAATACATATTTGGTGAAATTTCATATTTTATGTACAGTACATAATATGTATTTGGTGAAATTAGATATTTTATGTATAGTATGTAATATATATTTGGTGAAATTTGATATTTTATGTACAATATATAATATATATTTAGTGTTCTTTCAAACTTTAAGTACAGTTTATAATACATATTTTGTGTAATTTGATATTTTATGTACAGTATACTATATTTTTTGAAGTTTGATATTTTATGTACAGTATAATCTATATATTTGGTGAACTGTGATATTTCGTGTACAGTATATAATATATATGTACTTTACTGTCATATTTTATGCATAGTATATAATACATATTTGGTGTAATTAGATATTTTATGTACAGTATATAATATATATTTGGTGAAATTTGATATTTTATATACAGTATGTAATATATATTTGGTGAAATTTGATATTTTATGTACAGTATATAGTATATATTTAGTGTTCTTTCATACTTTATGTACAGTATATAACATATATTTTGTGAAATTTGATATTTTATGTACGTTATATAATATGTATGGTGAAATTTGATATTTTATGTACAGTATATAATATATATGTAGTGTACTTTCATATTTTATGTATAGTATATAATACATATTTGGTGAAATTTGATATTTTATGTACAGTATATAATATATATTTGGTGAACTTTGATATTTTACATACAGTATGTAATATGTATTTGGTGAAATTTGATATTTTATGTACAGTATATAATATATATTTATTGTTCTTTCATACTTTATGTACAGTATATAATATATATTTTGTGAAATTTGATATTTTATGTACGTTATATAATATATATGGTGAAGTTTGATATTTTATGTACAGTATATAATATATATGTAGTGTACTTTCATATTTTATGTATAGTATATAATACATATTTGGTGAAATTTGATATTTTATGTACAGTATATAATATATATTTGGTGAAATTTGATATTTTACATACAGTATGTGATATATATTTGGTGAAACTTGATATTTTATGTACAGTATGTAATATATATTTGGTGAAATTTGATATTTTACATAAAGTGTATAATATATATTTGGTGAAATTTGATATTTTATGTACAGTATGTAATATATATTTGGTGAAATTTGATATTTTATGTTCAGTATATAATATATATGTAGTGTTCTTTCATACTTTATGTACAGTATATAAAGCATATTTTGTGAAATTTGATATTTTATGTACGTTATATAATATATATGGTGAAATTTGATATTTTATGTACAGTATATCATATATGTAGTGTACTTTCATATTTTATGTACAGTATATAATACATATTTTGTGTAATTTGATATTTTATGTACAGTATATTATATATTTTTTGAAATTTGATATTTTATGTACAGTATAAACTATATATTTCGTGAAATGTGATATTTCGTGTACAGTATATAATATATACGTAGTGTACTGTCATATTTTATGCATAGTATATAATATATATTTGGTGAAATTTGATATTTTATGTACAGTATGTAATATATATTTGGTGAAATTTGATATTTTATGTACAGTATGTAATATATACTTGGTGAAATTTGATATTTTATGTACAGCATAAAATATATATTTAGTGTTCTTTCATACTTTATGTGCAGTATATAATATATATTTTGTGAAATTTGATATTTTATGTAAGTTATATAATATATATGTTGAAATTTGATATTTTATGTACAGCATGTAATATATATGTAGTGTACTTTCATATTTTATGTATAGTATATAATACATATTTGGTGAAATTTGATATTTTATGTACAGTATATAATATATATTTGGTGAAATTTGAAATTTTACATACAGTATGTAATATATATTTCGTGAAATTTGGTATTTTATGTACAGCATATAATATATATGTAGTGTACTTTCATATTTTATGTATAGTATATAATACATATTTGGTAAAATTTGATATTTTATTTACAGGATGTAATATATATTTGGTGAAATTTGATATTTTATGTACAGTATATAATACATATTTAGTGTTCTTTCATACTTTATGTACAGTAGATTATATATATTTTGTGAAATTTGATATTTTATGTACGTTATATAATATATGGTGAAATTTGATATTTTATGTACAGCATATAATATTTATGTAGTGTACTTTCATATTTTATGTATAGTATATAATACATATTTGGTGAAATTTGATATTGTATGTACAGTATGTAATATATATTTGGTGAAATTTGATGTTTTACATACAGTATGTAATGTATATTTGGTGAAATTTGATATTTTATGTACAGTATGTAATATACATTTGGTGAAATTTGATATTTTATGTACAGCATATAATATATAATTATTTTTCTTTCATACTTTAAGTACAGTATATAATATATATTTTGTGAAATTTGATATTATATGTACGTTATATAATATATATTGTGAAATTTGGTATTTTATGTACAGTATATAATATATATTAGGTGAAATTTGATATTTTTTGTACAGTATATAATATATATTTGGTGAAATTTGATATTTTATATACAGTATATAATGTATATTTAGTGTTCTTTCATACTTTCTGTACAGTATATAATACATATTTTGTGTAATTTGATACTTTATGTACAGTATATTATATATATTTTGAAGTTTGATATTTTATGTACAGTATAAACTATATATTTGGTGAAAAGTGATATTTCGTGTACAGTATATAATATATATGTAGTCTACTCTTATATTTTATGTATAGTATATAATACATATTTGGTGAAATTTCATATTTCATGTACAGTATATAATATATATTTGGTGAAATTAGATATTTTATGTATAGTACGTAATATATATTTGTTGAAATTTGATATTTTATGTACAGTATATAAGATATATTTAGTGTTCTTTCATACTTTATATACAGTGTATAATATATATTTTGTGAAATTTCATATTTTATGTAAGTTATATAATATATATGTTGAAATTTGATATTTTATGTACAGTATATAATATATATGTAGTGTACTTTCATATTTAATGTATAGTATATAATACATATTTGGTGAAATTTGATATTTTATGTACAGTGTATAATATATATTTGGTGAAATTTGATATTTTACACACAGTATGTGATATATTTGGTGAAATTTGATATTTTATGTACAGTATGTAATATATATTTGGTGAAATTTGATATTTTACAGAAAGTGTATAATATATATTTGGTGAAATCTGATATTTTATGTACAGTATATAGTATATATTTGGTGAAATTTGATATTTTATGTACAGTATATAATATATATGTAGTGTTCTTTCATACTTTATGTACAGTATATAATACATATTTTGTGTAATTTGATATTTTATGTACAGTATATTATATATTTTTTGAAGTTTGTTATTTTATGTACAGTATAAAATATATATTTGGTGAAATGTGATATTTCGTGTACAGTATATAATATAAATGTAGTGTTCTGTCATATTTTATGTATAGTATATAATACATATTTGGTGAAATTTGATATTTAATGTACAGTATATAATATATATTCGGTGAAATTTGATATTTTATGTACAGTATTTAATATATATTTGGTGAAATTTGATATTTTGTGTACAGTATATAATATATATTTAGTGTTCTTTCATACTTTATGTACAGTATATAATATATATTTTGTGAAATTTGATATTTTATGTACGTTATATAATATATATGGTGAAATTTGATATTTTATGTACAGTATATAATATATGTAGTGTACTTTCATATATTATGTATAGTATATAACACATATTTGATGAAATTTGATATTTTATGTACAGTATATAATATGTATTTGGTGAAATTAGATGTATTACATGCTGTATGTAATATATATTTGGTGAAATTTGAAATCTTATGTTCAGTATATGAAATATATTTAGTGTTCTTTCATACTTTATGTACAGTATATAATACATATTTTGTGTAATTTGATATTTTATGTACAGCATATTATATATTTTTTGAAGTTTGATATTTTATGGACAGTATAAACTATATATTTCATGAAATATGATATTTCGTGTACAGTACATATTATATACGTAGTGTACTGTCATATTATTGTATAGTATATAATACATTTTTGGTGAAATTTGATATTTTATGTACAGTATATAATATATATTTGGTGAAATTTGATATTTTATGTACTGTATGTAATATATATTTGATGAAATTTGATATTTTATGTAAAGCATATAATAGATATTTAGTGTTGTTTCATACTTTATGTACAGTATATAACATTTATTTTGTGAAATTTGATATTATGTGTACGTTATATAATATATATGGTGAAATTTGATATTTTATGTACAGTATATAATATATATTTGATGAAATTTGATATTTTACATACATTATGTAATATATATTTGGTGAAATTTGATATTTTATGTACAGTATATAATATATATTTAGTGTTCTTTCATAATTTCTGTTCAGTATATAATACATATTTTGTTTAATTTGATATTTTATGTACAGTATATTATATATTTTTTGAAGTTTGATATTTTATGTACAGTGTAAACTATATGTTTCCTGAAATGTGATATTTCATGTACAGTATATAATATATATGTAGCGTACTTTCATATTTTATGTATAGTATATAATACATATTTGGTGAAATTTGATATTTTATGTACAGTATATAATATATATTTGGTGAAATTTGGTATTTTACATACAGTATGTAATATATATTTGGTGAAATTTGATATTTTATGATAGCATATAATAGATATTTACTGTTCTTTCATTCTTTATGTACAGTATATAATATATATTTTGTTAAATTTGATATTATATGTACGTTATATAATACATATGGTGAAATTTGATATTTTATGTACAGTATATAATATATACTTAGTGTTCTTTCATACTTTCTGTACAGTATATAATACATATTTTGTGTAATTTGATATTTTATGTACCGTATAATATATATTTTTTGAAGTTTGATATTTTATGTACAGTATAAACTATATATTGGTTGAAATGTGATATTTCATGTACAGTATATATTATATATGTAGTCTACTGTCATATTTTATGTAGAGTATATAATACATATTTGGTGAAATTTCATATTTTATGTACAGTATATAATATATATTTGTTGAAATTTGATATTTTATGTACAGTATATAATATATTTTTAGTGTTCTTTCATACTTTATGTACAGTATATGATACATATTTTGTGTAATTTGATATTTTATGTACAGTATATTACGTATTTTTTGAAGTTTGATATTTTATGCACAGTATAAACTACGTATTTGCTGCACTGTGATATTTCGTGTACAGTATATAATATATATGTAGTGTACTGTCATATTTTATGTATAGTATATAATACATATTTGGTGAAATTTGATATTTTATGTACAGTATATAATATATATTTGGTGTAATTTGATATTTTATATACAGTATATAATATATATTTAGTGTTTTTTCATACTTTATGTACAGTATATAATATATATTTTGTGAAATATGATATTTTACATACTGTATATAATATATACGGTGATATTTGATATTTCATTTACAGTATATAATATATATGTAGTGTACTTTCATATTTTATGTATAGTATATAATACATATTTGGTGAAATTTGATATTTTAAGTACAGTATATAATACTTATTTGGTGAAATTTGATATATTACATACTGCATGTAATATATATTTGGTGAAATTTGATATTTTATGTACAGTATATAAAATATATTTATTGTTCTTTCATACTTTATGTACAGTATATAATACATATTTTGTGTAATTTGATATTTTATGTACAGTATATTATATATATTTTGAGGTTTGATATTTTATTTACAGTATAAACTATATATTTCGTGAAATGTGATATTTTGTGTACAGTATATAATATATATGTAGTGTACTGTCATATTTTATGTAAAGTATATAATACATATTTGGTGAAATTTGATATTTTATGTACAGTATATAATATATATTTGGTGAAATTTGATATTTTATGTACAGTATGTAATATACATTTGGTGAAATTTGATATTTTATGTACAGCATATAATACATATTTAGTGTTCTTTCATACTTTATGTACAGTATATAACATATATTTTGTGAAATTTGATATTATATGTACGTTATATATCTGGTGAAATTTGATATTTTATGTACAATATGCAATATATATTTGGTGAAATTTGATATTGTACATACAGTATGTAATATATATTTGGTGAAATTTGATATTTTATGTACAGTATACAATATTTATTTAGTGTTCTTTCATACTTTCTGTACAGTATATAATTCATATTTTGTGTAATTTGATATTTTATGTACCGTATAATATATATTTTTTGAAGTTTGATATTTTATGTACAGTATAAACTATATATTGGGTGAAATGTGATATTTCGTGTACAGTATATAATATATATATAGTCTACTGTCATATTTTATGTATAGTATATAATACATATTTGGTGAAATTTCATATTTTATGTACAGTATATAATATATATTTAGTGTTTATTCATACTTTATGTATAGTATATAATATATATTTTGTGAAATTTGATGTTTTAATTACGTTATATAATATATATGGTGAAATTTGATATTTTATGTACCGTATATAGTATATATGTAGTGTACTTTATATTTTATGTATAGTATATAATACATATTTGGTGAAATTTGATATTTTATGTACAGTACATAATATATATTTGGTGAAATTTGATATTTTACATACAGTATGTAATATATATTTGGTGAAATTTGATATTTTATGTACAGTATATAATATATATTTAATGTTCTTTCATAATTTCTGTACAGTATATAATACATATTTGGTGAAATTTGATATTTTATGTACAGTATATTATATATTTTTTGAAGTTTGATATTTTATGTACAGTATAAACTATATATATGTTGAAATGTGATATTTCGTGTACAGTAAATAATATACATGTAGTGTACTGTCATATTTTATGTATAGTATAAAATACATATATGGTGAAATTTGATATTTTATGTACAGTATATAATATATATTTGGTGAAATTTGATATTTTTTGTATAGTATGTAATATATATATGGTGAAATTTGATATTTTATGTACAGTATATAATATATATTTAGTGTTCTTTCATACTTTATGTACAGTATATAATTTATATTTTGTGAAATTTTATATTTTATGTATGTTTTATAATATATATGGTGAAATTTGATATTTTATGTACAGTATATAATATATATGTAGAGTACTTTCATATTTTATGTATAGTATATAATACATATTTGGTGAAATTTGATATTTTATGTACAGTATAAAATATATATTTGGTGAAATTTGATATTTTACATACAGTATGTAATGTATATTTGGTGAAATTTGATATTTTATGTACAGTATATAATATATATTTAGCGTTCTCTCATACTTTCTGTACTGTATATAATACATATTTTGTGAAATTTGATATTTTATGTACCGTATAATATATATTTTTTGAAGTTTGATATTTTATGTACAGTATAAACTATATATTTGGTGAAATGTGATATTTCATGTACAGTATATAATATATAAGTAGTGTACTGTCATATTTTATGTATAGTATATAATACATATTTGGTGAAATTTGATATTTTATGTACAGTATATAATATATATTTGGTGAAATTTGATATTTTATGTACAGTATATAATATATATTTGGTGAAATTTAATATTTTATGTACAGTATATAATATATATTTAGTGTTCTTTCATAATTTATGTACAGTATATAATACATATTTTGTGTAATTTGATATTTTATGTACAGTATATTATGTATTTTTTGAAGTTTGATATTTTATGTACAGTATAAACTATGTATTTGGTGGACTGTGATATATCGTGTACAGTATATAATATATATGTATTGTACTGTCATATTTTATGTATAGTATATAACACATATTTGGTGAAATTTGATATTTTATGTACAGTATATAATATATATTTGGTGAAATTTGATATTTTATATACAGTATATAATATATATTTAGTGTTTTTTCTTACTTTATGTACAGTATATAATATATATTTAGTGAAATTTGATATTTTAAGTACGTTATATAATATATATGGTGAAATTTGATATTTTATGTACAGTATATAATATATATGTAGTGTACTTTATATTTTATGTATAGTATATAATACATATTTGGTGAAATTTGATATTTTATGTACAGTACATAGTATATATTTGGTGAAATTTGATATTTTACATACAGTATGTAATATATATTTGGTGAAATTTGATATTTTATGTACAGTATATAATATATATTTATTGTTCTTTCATAATTTCTGTACAGTATATAATACATATTTGGTGATATTTGATATTTTATGTACAGTATATTATATATTTTTTGAAGTTTGATATTTTATGTACAGAATAAACTATATATTTGTTGAAATGTGATATTTCATGTACAGTAAATAATACATATGTAGTGTACCGTCATATTTTATGTATAGTATAAAATACATATTTGGTGAAATTTGATATTTTATGTACAGTATATAATATATATTTAGTGAAATTTGATATTTTATGTACAGTATATAATATATATTTAGTGTTCCTTCATACTTTATGTACACTATATAATATATATTTTGTGAAATTTGATATTTTATGTATGTTATATTATATATATGGTGAAATTTGATATTTTATATACAGTATATAATATATATGTAGAGTAATTTCATATTTTATGTATAGTATATAATACATATTTGGTGAAATTTGATATTTTATGTACAGTATAAAATATATATTTGGTGAAATTTGATATTTTACATACAGTATATAATCTACATTTGGTGGAATTTGATATTTTATGCACAGTATATAATATATATTTAGTGTTCTTTCATACTTTATGTACAGTATATAATACATATTTTGTGAAATTTGATATTTTATGTACAGTATATTATATATTTTTTGAAGTTTGATATTTTATGTACAGTATAAACTATATATTTGGTGAAATGTGATATTTCGTGTACAGTATATAATATATAAGTAGTGTACTGTCATATTTTATGTATAGTATATAATACATATTTGGTGAAATTTGATATTTTATGTACAGCATATAATATATATTTGGTGAAATTTGATATTTTATGTACAGTATATAATCTATATTTGGTGAAATTTTACATTTTATGTACAGTATATAATATATATTTAGTGTTCTTTCATACTTTATGTACAGTATATAATACATATTTTGTGTAATTTTATATTTTATGTACAGTATATTATGTATTTTTTGAAGTTTGATATTTTATGTACAGTATAAACTATGTATTTGGTGAAATGTGATATTTCGTGTACAGTATATAATATATGTGTAGTGTACTGTCATATTTTATGTATAGTATATAACACATATTTGGTGAAATTTGATATTTTATGTACAGTATATAATATATATTTGGTGAAATTTGATATTTTATAAACAGTATATAATATATATTTAGTGTTTTTTCATACTTTATGTACAGTATATAATATATATTTAGTGAAATTTGATATTTTAAGTACGTTATATAATATATATGGTGAAATTTGATATTTTATGCACAGTATATAATATATATGTAGGGTACTTTATATTTTATGTATAGTATATAATACATATTTGGTGAAATTTGATATTTTATGTACAGTACATAATATATATTTGGTGAAATTTGATATTTTACATAGAGTATGTAATATATATTTGGTGAAATTTGATATTTTATGTACGGTATATAATATATATTTAGTGTTCTTTCATAATTTCTGTACAGTATATAATACATATTTGGTGAAATTTGATATTTTATGCACAGTATATTATATATTTTTTGAAGTTTGATATTTTATGTACAGAATAAACTATATATTTGTTGAAATGTGATATTTCGTGTACAGTAAATAATATATATGTAGTGTACTGTCATATTTTATGTATAGTATAAAATACATATTTGGTGAAGTTTGATATTTTATGTACAGTATATAATATATATTTGGTGAAATTTGATATTTTATGTACAGTATATAATATATATTTAGTGTTTTTTCATACTTTATGTACAGTATATAATATATATTTAGTGAAATTTGATATTTTAAGTACGTTATATAATATATATGGTGAAATTTGATATTTTATGCACAGTATATAATATATATGTAGTGTACTTTATATTTTATGTATAGTATATAATACATATTTGGTGAAATTTGATATTTTATGTACAGTACATAATATATATTTGGTGAAATTTGATATTTTACATAGAGTATGTAATATATATTTGGTGAAATTTGATATTTTATGTACGGTATATAATATATATTTAGTGTTCTTTCATAATTTCTGTACAGTATATAACACATATTTGGTGAAATTTGATATTTTATGCACAGTATATTATATATTTTTTGAAGTTTGATATTTTATGTACAGAATAACCTATATATTTGTTGAAATGTGATATTTCGTGTACAGTAAATAATATATATGTAGTGTACTGTCATATTTTATGTATAGTATAAAATACATATTTGGTGAAGTTTGATATTTTATGTACAGTATATAATATATATTTGGTGAAATTTGATAATTTATTTACAGTATATAATATATATTTAGTGTTCTTTCATACTTTATGTACAGTATATAATATATATTTTGTGAAATTTGATATTTTATGTATGTTATGTAATATATATGGTGAAATTTGATATTTTATATACACAGTATATAATATATATGTAGAGTACTTTCATATTTTATGTATAGTATATAATACATACTTGGTGAAATTTGATATTTTATGTACAGTATAAAATATATATTTGGTGGAATTTGATATTTTACATAGAGTATGTAATCTATATTTGGTGAAATTTGATATTTTATGTACAGTATATAATATATATTTAGTGTTCTTTCATACTTTATGTACAGTATATAACACATATTTTGTGTAATTTGATATTTTATGTACAGTATATTATGTATTTTTTGAAGTTTGATATTTTATGTACAGTATAAACTATGTATTTGGTGGACTGTGATATTTCGTGTACAGTATATAATATATATGTAGTGTACTGTCATATTTTATGTATAGTATATAACACATATTTGGTGAAATTTGATATTTTATGTACAGTATATAATATATATTTGGTGATATTTGATATTTTATATACAGTATATAATATATATTTAGTGTTTTTTCATACTTTATGTACAGTATATAATATATATTTAGTGAAATTTGATATTTTAAGTACGTTATATAATATATATGGTGAAATTTGATATTTTATGTACAGTATATAATATATATGTAGTGTACTTTATATTTTATGTATAGTATATAATACATATTTGGTGAAATTTGATATTTTATTTACAGTACATAATATATATTTGGTGAAATTTGATATTTTACATAGAGTATATAATATATATTTGGTGAAATTTGATATTTTATGTTCGGTATATAATATATATTTAGTGTTCTTTCATAATTTCTGTACAGTATATAATACATATTTGGTGAAATTTGATATTTTATGCACAGTATATTATATATTTTTTGAAGTTTGATATTTTATGTACAGAATAAACTACATATTTGTTGAAATGTGATATTTCGTGTACAGTAAATAATATATATGTAGTGTACTGTCATATTTTATGTATAGTATAAAATACATATTTGGTGAAGTTTGATATTTTATGTACAGTATATAATATATATTTGGTGAAATTTGATATTTTATGTACAGTATATAATATATATTTAGTGTTCTTTCATACTTTATGTACAGTATATAATATATATTTTGTGAAATTTGATATTTTATGTATGTTATTTAATATATATGGTGAAATTTGATATTTTACGTACAGTATATAATATATATGTAGAGTACTTTCATGTTTTATGTATAGTATATAATACATATTTGGTGAAATTTGATATTTTATGTACAGTATAAAATATATATTTGGTGAAATTTGATATTTTACATACTGTATGTAATCTATATTTGGTGAAATTTGATATTTTATGTACAGTATATAATATATATTTAGTGTTCTTTCAAACATTATGTACAGTATATAATACATATTTTGTGAAATTTGATATTTTATGTACAGTATATTATATATTTTTTGAAGTTTGATATTTTATGTACAGTATAAACTTTATATTTGGTGAAATGTGATATTTCGTGTACAGTATATAATATATATGTAGTGTACTGTCATATTTTATGTATAGTATATAATACATATTTGGTGAAATTTGATATTTTATGTACAGTATATAATATATATTTGGTGAAATTTGATATTTTATGTACAGTATATAATATATATTTGGTGAAATTTGATATATTATGTACAGTATATAATATATATTTAGTGTTCTTTCATACTTTATGTACAGTATATAATACATATTTTGTGTAATTTGATATTTTATGTACAGTATATTATGTATTTTTTGAAGTTTGATATTTTATGTACAGTATAAACTATGTATTTGGTGGACTGTGATATTTCGTGTACAGTATATAATATATATGTAGTGTACTGTCATATTTTATGTATAGTATATAACACATATTTGGTGAAATTTGATATTTTATATACAGTATATAATATATATTTAGTGTTTTTTCATTCTTTATGTAAAGTATATAATATATATTTAGTGAAATTTGATATTTTAAGTACTTTATATAATATATATGGTGAAATTTGATATTTTATGTACAGTATATAATATATATGTAGTGTACTTTATATTTTATGTATAGTATATAATACATATTTGGTGAAATTTGATATTTTATGTACAGTACATAATATATATTTGGTGAAATTTGATATTTTACATACAGTATGTAATATATATTTGGTGAAATTTGATATTTTATGTACAGTATATAATATATATTTGGTGAAATTTGATATTTTACATACAGTATGTAATATATATTTGGTGAAATTTGATATTTTATGTACAGTATATAATATATATTTGGTGAAATTTGATATTTTATGTACAGTATATAATATATATTTGGTGAAATTTGATATATTATGTACAGTATATAATATATATTTAGTGTTCTTTCATACTTTATGTACAGTATATAATACATATTTTGTGTAATTTGATATTTTATGTACAGTATATTATGTATTTTTTGAAGTTTGATATTTTATGTACAGTATAAACTATGTATTTGGTGGACTGTGATATTTCGTGTACAGTATATAATATATATGTAGTGTACTGTCATATTTTATGTATAGTATATAACACATATTTGGTGAAATTTGATATTTTATATACAGTATATAATATATATTTAGTGTTTTTTCATTCTTTATGTAAAGTATATAATATATATTTAGTGAAATTTGATATTTTAAGTACTTTATATAATATATATGGTGAAATTTGATATTTTATGTACAGTATATAATATATATGTAGTGTACTTTATATTTTATGTATAGTATATAATACATATTTGGTGAAATTTGATATTTTATGTACAGTACATAATATATATTTGGTGAAATTTGATATTTTACATACAGTATGTAATATATATTTGGTGAAATTTGATATTTTATGTACAGTATATAATATATATTTAGTGTTCTTTCATAATTTCTGTACAGCATATAATACATATTAGGTGAAATTTGATATTTTATGTACAGTATATTATATATTTTTTGAAGTTTGATATTTTATGTACCGAATAAACTATATATTTGTTGAAATGTCATATTTCGTGTACAGTAAATAATATATATGTAGTGTACTGTCATATTTTATGTATAGTATAAAATACATATTTGGTGAAATTTGATATTTTATGTACAGTATATAATATATACTTGGTGAAATTTGATATTTTATGTACAGGATGTAATATATATTTGGTGAAATTTGATATTTTATGTACAGTATATAATATATATTTAGTGTTCTTTGATACTTTATGTACAGTATATAATATATATTTAGTGAAATTTGAGATTTTAAGTACTTTATATAATACATATGGTGAAATTTGATATTTTATATACAGTAGGTAATATATATGTAGTGTACTTTCATATTTTATGTATATTATATAATACATATTAGGTGAAATTTGATATTTTATGTACAGTATATAATATATATTAAATGTTATTTCATACTTTATGTACAGTATATAATATATATTTTGTGAAATTTGGTATTTTATGTACGTTATATAATATATATGGTGAAATTTGATATTTTATGTGCAGTATATAATATGTATGTAGAGTACTTTCATATTTTATCTATAGTATATAATACATATTTGGCGAAATTTGATATTTTATATACAGTATATAATATGAATTTTGTGAAATTTGATATATTACATACTGTATGTAATATATATTTGGTGAAATTTGGTATTTTATGTACAGTATATAATATATATTTAGTGTTCTTTCATACTTTATGTACAGTATGTAATACATATTTTGTGTAATTTGATATTTTATGTTCAGTATATTATATATTTTTGAAGTTTGATATTTTATGTACAGTATAAACTATATATTTGGTGAAATGTGATATTTTGTGTACAGTATATAATATATATGTATTGTATTTTCATATTTTATGTATAGTCTATAAAACATATTTGGTGAAATTTGATATTTTATGTACAATATATAATATAAATTTCGAGAAATTTGATATTTTATGTACAGTATATAATATATATTTGTGAAATTTGATATTTTATGTACACTATGTAATATATATTTTGTGAAATTTGATATTTTATGTATGTTATATAATATATATGGTGAAATTTGATATTTTATGTGCAGTATAAAATATATACGTAGTGTACTTTCATATTTTATCTATAGTATATAATACATATTTGGTGAAATTTGATATTTTATGTACAGTATAAAATATATATTTGGTGAAATTTGATATTTTATGTACAGCATATAATAGATATTTATTGTTCTTTCATACTTTATGTACAGTATATAATATATATTTAGTGTTCTTTCATACTTTATGTACAGTATACTATATATTTTGTGAAATTTGATATTTTATGTATGTTATATAATATATATGGTGAAATTTGATATTTTATGTACAGTATATAAAATATATTTTGTGAAATTTGATATTTTACATACAGTATGTAATATATATTTGGTGAAATTTGATATTTTAAGTACAGTATATAATATATATTTAGTGTTCTTTCATACTTTATGTACAGTATATAATATATATTTTGTGAAATTTGATATTTTATATACGTTATATAATATATATGGTGAAATTTGATATTTTATGTACAGTATATAATATATATGTAGTGTACATTCATATTTTATGTATAGTATATAATACATATTTGGTGAAATTTGATATTTTATGTACAGTATATAATATGTATTTGGTGAAATTTGATATTTTACATACAGTATGTAATATATATTTGGTGAAATATGATGTTTTATGTACAGTATATAATATATATTTAGTGTTCTTTCATAGTTTCTGTACAGTATATAATACATATTTTGTGAAATTTGATATTTTATGTACGTTATATAATATATATGGAGAAATTTGATATTTTAGGTACAGTATATAATATATATGTAGTGTACTTTCATATTTTATGTATAGTATATAATACATATATGGTGAAATTTGATATTTTATGTAAAGTATATAATATATATTTGGTGAAATTTGATATTTTACATACAGTATGTAATATATATTTGGTTAAATTTGATATTTTATGTACAGTATATAATATATATTTAGTTTTCTTTCATAATTTCTGTACAGTATATAATACATATTTTGCGTAATTTGATATTTTATGTACAGTTTATTATATATTTTTGAAGTTTAATATTTTATGTACAGTGTAAACCATATATTTGGTGAAATGTGATATTTTGTGTACAGTATATAATATATATGTAGTGTACTGTCATATTTTATGTATAGTATAAAATACATATTTGGTGAAATTTGATATTTTATGTACAGTATATAATATATATTTGGTGAAATTTGATATTTTATATACATTATGTAATATATGTTTGGTGAAATTTGATATTTTATGTACAGTATATAATATATATTTAGTGTTCCTTCATACTTTATGTACAGTATATAATATATATTTTGTGAAATTTGATATTTTATGTATGTTATATAATATATATGGTGAAATTTGATATTTTATGTACAGTATATAATATATATGTAGAGTACTTTCATATTTTATGTATGGTATATAATACATATTTGGTGAAATTTGATATTTTATTTACAGTATATAATGTATATTTGGAGAAATTTGATATTTTACATACAGTATGTAATATATATTTGGTGAAATATGATGTTTTATGTACAGTATATAATATATATTTAGTGTTCTTTCATAGTTTCTGTACAGTATATAATACATATTTTGTGAAATTTGATATTTTATGTACGTTATATAATATATATGGAGAAATTTGATATTTTATGTACAGTATATAATATATATGTACTGTACTTTCATATTTTATGTATAGTATATAATACATATTTGGTGAAATTTGATATTTTATGTACAGTATATAATATATTTAGTGTTCTTTCATACTTTATGTACAGTATATAATATATATTTTGCAAAATTTGATATTTTATGTATGTTATATAATATATATGGTGAAATTTCATATTTTATGTACAGTATATAATATATATTTGGTGAAATTAGATATTTTATGTACAGTATGTAATATATATTTGTTGAAATTTGATATTTTATGTACAGTATATAATATATATTTAGTGTTCTTTCATACTTTATGTACAGTATATAATACATATTTTGTGTAATTTGATATTTTATGTACAGTATATTATATATTTTTTGAAGTTTGATATTTTATTTACAGTATAAACTATGTATTTGGTGAACTGTGATATTTCGTGTACAGTATATAATATATATGTAGTGTACTGTCATATTTTATGTATAGTATATAATACATACTTGGTGAAATTTGATATTTTATGTACAGTATATAATATATATTTGGTGAAATTTGATATTTTATATACAGTATATAATGTATATTTAGTGTTTTTTCATACTTTATGTACAGTATATAATATATATTTTGTGAAATTCGATATTTTAAGTACGTTATATAATATATATGGTGAAATTTGATCTTTTATGTACAGTATATAATATATATGTAGTGTACTTTATATTTTATGTATAGTATATAATACCTATTTGGTGAAATTTGATATTTTATGTACAGTATATAATATATATTTGGTGAAATTTGATATTTTACATACAGTATGTAATATATATTTGGTGAAATTTGATATTTTATGTACGGTATATAATATATATTTAGTGTTCTTTCATAGTTTCTGTACAGTATATAATACATATTTTGTGTAATTTGATATTTTATGTACAGTATATTATATATTTTTTGAAGTTTGGTATTTTATGTACAGAATAAACTATATATATGTTGAAATGTGATATTTCGTGTACAGTATATAATATATATGTAGTGTACTGTCATATTTTATGTATAGTATAAAATACATATTTGGTGAAATTTGATATTTTATGTACAGTGTATAATATATATTTGGTGAAATTTGATATTTTATGTACAGGATGTAATATATATTTGGTGAAATTTGATATTTTATGTACAGTATATAATATATATTTAGTGTTCTTGCATACTTTATGTACAGTATATAATATATATTTTGTGAAATTTGATATTTTATGTATGTTATATAATATATATGGTGAAATTTGATATTTTATGTACAGTATATAATATATATGTAGAGTACTTTCATATTTTATGTATAGTATATAATACATATTTGGTGAAATTTGATATTTTATGTGCAGTGTATTATATAATTTTTGAAGTTTGTTATTTTATGTACAGTATAAACTATATATTTGGTGAAATGTGATATATCGTGTACAGTATATAATATATATGTAGTGTACTTTCATATTTTATGTATAGTATATAATACATATTTGGTGAAATTTGATATTTTATGTACAGTATATAATATATGTTTGGTGAAATTTGATATTTTACATACAGTATGTAATATATATTTGATGAAATTTGATATTTTATGTACAGTATATAATATATATTTGGTGAAATTTGATATTTTATGTACAGTATATAAAATATATTTAGTGTTCTTTCATACTTTATGTACAGTATATAATACATATTTTGCATAATTTGATATTTTATGTACAGTATATTATATATTTTTTGAGGTTTGATATTTCATGTACAGTATAAACTATATATTTCGTGAAATGTGATATTTTGTGTACAGTATATAATATATATGTAGTGTACTGTCATATTTTATGTATAGTATATAATACATATTTGGTGAAATTTGATATTTTATGTACAGTATATAATATATATTTGGTGAAATTTGATATTTTCTGTAAAGTATGTAATATATATTTGGTGAAATTTGATATTTTATGTACAGCATATAATAGATATTTAGTGTTCTTTCATTTTTTATGTACAGTATATAATATATATTTTGTGAAATTTGGTATTTTATGTACAGTATGTTATATATATTTGTTGAAATTTGATATTTTATGTACAGTATATAATATATATTTAGTGTTGTTTCATACTTTATGTACAGTATATAATACATATTTTGTGTAATTTGATATTTTATGTACAGTATATTATATATTTTTTGAAGTTTGATATTTTATGTACAGTATAAACTATGTATTTGGTGAAATGTGATATTTAGTGTACAGTATATAATATATATGTAGTGTACTGTCATATTTTATGTATAGCATATAATACATATTTGGTGAAATTTGATATTTTTTGTACAGTATATAATATATATTTGGTGAAATTTGATATTTTATGTACAGTATGTAATCTATATTTGGTGGAATATGGTATTTTATTTACAGTGTATACTATATATTTAGTGTTCTTGCATACTTTATGTACAGTATACGATACATATTTTCTGTAATTTCATATTTTATGTACAGTATATTATATATTTTTTGAAGTTTGATATTTTATGTACACTATAAACTATATATTTGGTAAAATGTGATATTTCATGTACAGTATATAATATATATGTAGTGAACTGTCATATTTTATGTATAGTATGTAATACGTATTTGGGTGAAATTTGATATTTTATGTACAGTATATAATATATATTTGGTGAAATTTGATATTTTATGTACAGTATGTAATATATATTTGGTGAAATTTGATATTTTATGTACAGTATATAATATATATTTAGTGTTCTTTCATACTTTATGTACACTATATAATATATATTTTGTGAAATTTGATATTTTACGTACGGTATATAATATATATGGTGAAATTTGATATTTTATTTACAGTATGTAATATATATGTAGTGTACTTTCATATTTTATGTATAGTATATAATACATATTTGGTGAAATTTGATATTTTATGTACAGTATATAATATATATTTGGTGAGATTTGATATTTTATGTACAGTATGTAATATATATTTGGTGAAATTTGATATTTTATGTACAGTATATAAAATATATTTAGTGTTCTTTCATACTTTATGTACAGTATATAATACATATTTTGTGTAATTTATTATTTTATGTACACTATATTATATATTTTTTGAGGTTTGATATTTAATGTACAGTATAAACTATATATTTCGTGAAATGTGATATTTTGTGTACAGTATATAATATATATGTAGTGTACTGTCATATTTTATGTATAGTATGTAATACATATTTGGTGATATTAGATATTTTATGTACAGTATAAAATATACATTTGGTGAAATTTGATGTTATATGTACAGTATGTAATATATATTTGGTGAAATTTGATATTTTATGTACAGCATATAATAGATATTTAGTGTTCTTTCATTTTTTATGTACAGTATATAATATATATTTTGTGAAATTTGGTATTTTATGTACAGTATGTAATATATATTTGTTGAAATTTGATACTTTATGTACAGTATATAATATATATTTAGTGTTGTTTCATACTTTATGTACAGTATATAATACATATTTTGTGTAATTTGATATTTTATGTACAGTATATTATATATTTTTTGAAGTTTGATATTTTATGTACAGTATAAACTATGTATTTGGTGAAATGTGATATTTAGTGTACAGTATATAATATATATGTAGTGTACTGTCATATTTTATGTATAGCATATAATACATATTTGGTGAAATTTGATATTTTTTGTACAGTATATAATATATATTTGGTGAAATTTGATATTTTATGTACAGTATGTAATCTATATTTGGTGGAATATGGTATTTTATTTACAGTGTATACTATATATTTAGTGTTCTTGCATACTTTATGTACAGTATACGATACATATTTTCTGTAATTTCATATTTTATGTACAGTATATTATATATTTTTTGAAGTTTGATATTTTATGTACACTATAAACTATATATTTGGTAAAATGTGATATTTCATGTACAGTATATAATATATATGTAGTGAACTGTCATATTTTATGTATAGTATGTAATACGTATTTGGGTGAAATTTGATATTTTATGTACAGTATATAATATATATTTGGTGAAATTTGATATTTTATGTACAGTATGTAATATATATTTGGTGAAATTTGATATTTTATGTACAGTATATAATATATATTTAGTGTTCTTTCATACTTTATGTACACTATATAATATATATTTTGTGAAATTTGATATTTTACGTACGGTATATAATATATATGGTGAAATTTGATATTTTATTTACAGTATGTAATATATATGTAGTGTACTTTCATATTTTATGTATAGTATATAATACATATTTGGTGAAATTTGATATTTTATGTACAGTATATAATATATATTTGGTGAGATTTGATATTTTATGTACAGTATGTAATATATATTTGGTGAAATTTGATATTTTATGTACAGTATATAAAATATATTTAGTGTTCTTTCATACTTTATGTACAGTATATAATACATATTTTGTGTAATTTATTATTTTATGTACACTATATTATATATTTTTTGAGGTTTGATATTTAATGTACAGTATAAACTATATATTTCGTGAAATGTGATATTTTGTGTACAGTATATAATATATATGTAGTGTACTGTCATATTTTATGTATAGTATGTAATACATATTTGGTGATATTAGATATTTTATGTACAGTATAAAATATACATTTGGTGAAATTTGATGTTATATGTACAGTATGTAATATATATTTGGTGAAATTTGATATTTTATGTACAGCATATAATAGATATTTAGTGTTCTTTCATTTTTTATGTACAGTATATAATATATATTTTGTGAAATTTGGTATTTTATGTACAGTATGTAATATATATTTGTTGAAATTTGATACTTTATGTACAGTATATAATATATATTTAGTGTTGTTTCATACTTTATGTACAGTATATAATACATATTTTGTGTAATTTGATATTTTATGTACAGTATATTATATATTTTTTGAAGTTTGATATTTTATGTACAGTATAAACTATGTATTTGGTGAAATGTGATATTTAGTGTACAGTATATAATATATATGTAGTGTACTGTCATATTTTATGTATAGCATATAATACATATTTGGTGAAATTTGATATTTTTTGTACAGTATATAATATATATTTGGTGAAATTTGATATTTTATGTACAGTATGTAATCTATATTTGGTGGAATATGGTATTTTATTTACAGTGTATACTATATATTTAGTGTTCTTCCATACTTTATGTACAGTATACGATACATATTTTCTGTAATTTCATATTTTATGTACAGTATATTATATATTTTTTGAAGTTTGATATTTTATGTACACTATAAACTATATATTTGGTAAAATGTGATATTTCATGTACAGTATATAATATATATGTAGTGAACTGTCATATTTTATGTATAGTATGTAATACGTATTTGGGTGAAATTTGATATTTTATGTACAGTATATAATATATATTTGGTGAAATTTGATATTTTATGTACAGTATGTAATATATATTTGGTGAAATTTGATATTTTATGTACAGTATATAATATATATTTAGTGTTCTTTCATACTTTATGTACACTATATAATATATATTTTGTGAAATTTGATATTTTACGTACGGTATATAATATATATGGTGAAATTTGATATTTTATTTACAGTATGTAATATATATGTAGTGTACTTTCATATTTTATGTATAGTATATAATACATATTTGGTGAAATTTGATATTTTATGTACAGTATATAATATATATTTGGTGAGATTTGATATTTTATGTACAGTATGTAATATATATTTGGTGAAATTTGATATTTTATGTACAGTATATAAAATATATTTAGTGTTCTTTCATACTTTATGTACAGTATATAATACATATTTTGTGTAATTTATTATTTTATGTACACTATATTATATATTTTTTGAGGTTTGATATTTAATGTACAGTATAAACTATATATTTCATGAAATGTGATATTTTGTGTACAGTATATAATATATATGTAGTGTACTGTCATATTTTATGTATAGTATGTAATACATATTTGGTGATATTAGATATTTTATGTACAGTATAAAATATACATTTGGTGAAATTTGATGTTTTATGTACAGTAAGTAATATATATTTGGTGAAATTTGATATTTTATGTACAGCATATAATAGATATTTAGTGTTCTTTCATACTTTATGTACAGTATATAACACATATTTTGTGAAATTTGATATTATATGTACGTTATATAATATATCTGGTGAAATTTGATATTTTATGTACAGTATGTAATATATATTTGGTGAAATTTGATATTGTACATACAGTATGTAATATATATTTGGTGAAATTTGATATTTTATGTACAGTATATAATATATATTTAGTGTTCTTTCATACTTTCTGTACAGTATATAATACATATTTTGTGTAATTTGATATTTTATGTACCGTATAATATATATTTTATTAAGTTTGATATTTTATGTACAGTATAAACTATATATTGGGTGAAATGTGATGTTTCGTGTACAGTATATAATATATATGTAGTCTACTGTCATATTTTATGTATAGTATATAATACATATTTGGTGAAATTTCATATTTTATATACAGTATATAATATATATTTGGTGAAATTTGATATTTTACATACAGTATGTAACATATATTTGGTGAAATTTGATATTTTATGTACAGTATGTAATCTATATTTGGTGAAATATGATATTTTATTTACAGTGTATACTATATATTTAGTGTTCTTGCATACTTTACGTACTGTATATAATACATATTTTGTGTAATTTCATATTTTATGTACAGTATATTATATATTTTTTGAAGTTTGATATTTTATGTACAGTATAAACTATATATTTGGTAAAATGTGATATTTCATGTACAGTATATAATATATATGTAGTGAACTGTCATATTTTATGTATAGTATGTAATACATATTTGGTGAAATTTTATATTTTATGTACAGTATATAATATATATTTGGTGAAATTTGATATTTTATGTACAGTATGTAATATATATTTGGTGAAATGTGCTATTTTATGTACAGTATATAATATATATTTAGTGTTCATTCACATTTTATGTACTCTATATAATACATATTTGGAGTAATTTGATTTATTATGTACAGTATATTATATGTTTCGTGAAATAAGGTATTTTTTGTGCAGTATATAATATATATTTTAGTGTAATTTGATATTTTATGTACGGTATATAATATATATTTTGTGACGTTTGATATTTCACTTACAATATATAATATATATACGGTGAAATTTGATATTTTCTCTGCAGTATATATTACATATTTGGTGAAATTTGATATTTTATGTTCATTATATAGTATATGGTGAAATTTGATATTTTCTGTACAGTATATATTACATATTTGGTGAAATATTATATTTTATGTACATTATAGAGTATATGGTGAAATTTGATATTTTATATGCAGTTTATAATATATATATGGTGAAATTTGATATTTTATGTACAGTATATAATATATATTTCTTGAAATTTGATATTTTATGTACAGTATATAATATATATTTCTTGAAATTTGATATTTTATGTACAGTATATAATATATATTTTGTGAAATTTGATATAATATGTACAGTATATAATATATATTTGATGTAATTTGATATTTAATGTACAGTATTTAACGTATATTTGCTGTACTTTCATATTGTATGTACAGTATATAATATATATTTGGTGAAATTTGATATTTTATGTAGAGTATATATTTTATATTTGGTGTACCTTGATATTTTATGTAGAGTATGTAATAAATGTTTGGTTAATTTTGATATTTTATGTACAGTATATTATACATATTTGGTGAAATTTGATATTTTGTGTACAGTATATAATATATATTTGCTGAAATTTGATATTTTATGTACAGTATATAATATATATTTGGTGAAATTTGATATTTTATCTACAGTATATAATATATATTTGTTGAAATTTGATGTTTTATGTACAGTGTATAATATATATTTGGTGAAAGTTGATATTTTATGTACAGTTTATAATATATATTTAACGTACTTTCATATTTATGTACAGTATATAAGGTTTATTTTGTGAAATTTCGTATTTTATGTACAGAATATATTATATATTTGGTGAAATTTGGTATTTTATGTACAGTATATAGTACATATTGGGTGAAGTTTGATATTTTATATACAGTATATAATATATATTTGGTGAAATTTGATATTATATTTACAGTATTTAATAGATAGTTTGTGAAATTTGATATTTCACGTATGGTATATAATATATATTTTTTGAAATTTGATATTTTATGTACAGTATATAATGTATATTTAGTCTACTTTCATATTTTATGTACAGTATATAATACATATTTGGTGAAATTTGATATTTTATGTACAGTATATTATATATTTGGTGAAATTTGATATTTTATGTACTGTGTATAATATATATTTAGTTAAAGTTGATATATTATGTACAGTTTATAATATATATGTAGTGTACTTTCATATTTATGTGTAGTACATAATATATACTTGGTGAAATTTGGTATTTAATGTGCAGAATATAATATATATTTGGTGGAATTTGGTATTTTATGTACAGTATGTAATTTATATTTGTTAAAGTTGTATATTTTATGTACAGTACTTAACATGTATTTGGTGAAATTTGATACTTTATGTACAGTATTTAATACATATTTGGTAAAGTTTGATATTTTGTGTACAGTATATAATATATATTTAGTGTACTTTCATATTTTATGGACAGTATATAATACAAATTTGGTGAAATTTGATATTCTATGTACAGTATATGATATATATTTGGTGATATTTGATATTTTATATACAGTATATAATATGTATTTGGTGTACTTTCATATTTTATGTACAGTATATAATATATATTTGGAGAAATTTGATATTTTATGTACAGTATATATTAAATATTTTGTGAAATTTGATATTTTATGTACAGTATATAATATATATTTGCAGAAATTTGATTTTTTTTACTTTATATTATATATATGTCCTGAAATTTGATATTTTACGTATGGTATACAATATATATTTCGTGAAGTTTGATATTTTACTTACATTATATAATATATATGGTGAAATTTGATATTTTATGGCCAGTATATAATACATATTTAGTGTTCTTTCATATTTTATGTACAGTATATAATACATATTTGGTGAAACTTGATATTTTATGTATAGTATATAATATATTTAGTGTACTTTCATATTTTAAGTATAGTATATAGAACTTATGTGGTAAAATTTCACATTTTTTTTACAGTATATAATATATATTCAGTGAAATATGACATTATATTTACAGTATAAAATATATATTTACTGTACTTTCATATTTTATATACAGTATATAATACATATTTGCTGAAATTTGATATATTATGTACAGTATATAATACATATTTGGAGAAATTGGATATTTTATGTAGAGTATATAATATATATTTGGTGAAATTTGATATTTTATCTTGAGTATGTATTATATATTTGGTGTAACTTGATATTTTATCTAGTGTATACAGTAAATGTTTGGTTAATTTTTATATTTTATGTACAGTATATAGTATATATTTGGTGAAATTTGATATTTTATGTACAGTATATAATATATATTTTGTGTACTTTCATATTTCATGTACAGTATATAATACATATTTGGTGGAATTTGATATTTTATTGACAGTATATAATATATATTTGCTGAAATTTGATATTTTATGTACAGTAAATAATGTATAATTGGTGTACTTTGGTATTTTATGTACAGTGTAGAATATATATTTGCTGTATTTTCACATTTTATGTACAGTATATAATACATATTTGGTGAAATTTCATATTTTATGTACAGTATATATTATATATTTGGTGAAATTTGATATCTTATATACAGTATAAAATATATATTAACAGTACTTTCATATTTTATCTACACTATATAATATATATTCAATATACTTTCATATTTTATGTACCGTATATAATTTATATTTGGTGAAATTTGCTATTTTATGTACAGTGTATAATATATATTTAGTGTACATTCACATTTTATGTACTCTATATAATACATATTTGGAGTAATTTGATATTTTATGAACAGTATATAATATATTTCGTGAAATAAGTTATTTTTTGTGCAGTATTTAATATATATTTGGTGTAATGTGATATTTTATGTATGGTATATAATATATATTTTGTGATGTTTGATATTTCACTTACAATATATAATATATATGGTGAAATTTGATATTTTCTATACAGTGTACATTCCATATTTGGTGAAATTTGATATTTTATGTATATTATATAGTATATGGTGAAATTTGATATTTTATGTACAGTGTATAATATATATTTGGTGAAATTAGATATTTTATGTACAGTATTTAATATATATTTGTTGAAATTTGATTTTTTATGTACAATATATAATATATATTTAGTGTTCTTTCATACTTTATGTACAGTATATAATATATATTTTGTGTAATTTGATATTTTATGTACAGTATATTATGTATTTTTTGAAGTTTGATATTTAATGTACAGTATAAACTATGTATTTGGTGAAATGTGATATTTCGTGTACAGTATATAATATATATGTAGTGTACTGTCATGTTTTATGTATAGTATATAATACATGTTTGGTGAAATTTGATATTTTATGTACAGTATATAATATATATTTGGTGAAATTTGATATTTTACATACAGTATATAATATATATTTGGTGAAATTTGATATTTTATGTACAGTATATAATATATATAAAGTGTTCTTTCATAATTTCTGTACAGTATATAATACATATTTTGTATAATTTGATATTTAATGTACAGTATAAACTATGTATTTGGTGAAATGTGATATTTCATGTACAGTTTATAATAGATATGTAGTCTACTGTCATATTTTATGTATAGTATAAAATACATATTTGGTGAAATTTGATATTTATTTTACAGTGTATAATATATATTTGGTGAAATTAGATATTTTATGTATAATATGTAATATATATTTGTTGAAATTTGATATTTTATGTACAGTATATAACATATTTTTAGTGTTCTTTCAAACTTTATGTACAGTACATAATACATATTTTGTGTAATTTGATATTTTATGTACAGCATATTATATATTTTTTGAAGTTTGATATTTTATGTACAGTATAAACTATGTATTTGGTGAACTGTGATATTTCGTTTACAGTATATAATATATATGTAGAGTACTGTCATATTTTATGTATAGTATATAATGCATATTTGGTGTAATTTGATATTTTATGTACAGTATATAATACATATTTGGTGAAATTTGATATTTTATATACAGTATGTAATATATATTTGGTGAAATTTGATATTTTATGTACAGTATATAGTATATATTTAGTGTTCTTTCATACTTTATGTACAGTATATAATATATATTTTTTAAAATTTGATATTTTACGTAGGTTATATAATATATATGGTGAAATTTGATATTTTATGTACAGTATAAAATAAATATGTAGTGTACTTTCATATTTTATGTGTAGTATATAATACATATTTGGTGAAATTTGATATTGTATGTACAGTATATAATATGTATTTGGTGAAATTTGATATTTTACTTACACTATGTAATATATATTTGTTGAAATTTGATATTTTATGTACAGTATATAAAATATATTTAGTGTTCTTTCATACTTTATGTACAGTATATAATATATATTTTGCGAAATTTGATATTATATGTACGTTATATAATATATATGGTGAAATTTGATATTTTATGTACAGTATATAATATATATTTGGTGAAATTTGATATTTCACATACAGTATGTAATATATATTTGGTGATATTTGATATTTTATGTACAGTATATAATATATATTTAGTGTTCTTTCATACATTCTGTTCAGTATATAATACATATTTTGTGTAATTTGACATTTTATGTACAGTATATTATATATTTTTTGAAGTTTGATATTTTATGTACAGTATAAACTATTTATTTGGTGAAATGTGATATTTCGTGTACAGTATATAATATATATGTAGTGTACTGTCATATTTTATGTATAGTATATAATACATATTTGGGGAAATTTGATATTTTATGTACAGTATATAATATATATTTGGTGAAATTAGATATTTTATGTACAGTATATAATATATATTTGCTGAAATTTGATATTTTATGTACAGTATATAATATATATTTAGTGTTCTTTCATACTTTATGTACAGTGTATAATACATATTTTGTGAAATTTGATATTTTATGTACTTTATATAATATATGTGGTGAAATTTGATATTTTATGTACAGTACATAATATATATGTAGTGTACATTCATATTTTATGTATAGTATATAATACATATTTGGTGAAATTTGATATTTTATGTACAGTATATAATATATATTTGTTGAAATTTGATATTTTATGTACAGTATGTAATATATATTTGGTGAAATTTGATATTTTATGTACAGTATATAATATATACGTAGTGTTCTTTCATACTTTATGTACAGTATATAATACATATATTGTGTAATTTGATATTTTATGTACAGTATATTATATATTTTTTGAAGTATGATATTTTATGTACAGTATAAACTATGTATTTGGTGAACTGTGATATTTCATGTACAGTATATAATATATATGTAGTGTACTTTCATATTTTATATATAGTATATAATACATATTTGGTGAAATTTGATATTTTATGTACACTATATGATATATATTAGGTGAAATTTGATATTTTATGTACAGTATGTAATATATATTTGGTGAAATTTGATATTTTATGTACAGTAAATAATATATATTTAGTGTTCTTTCATACTTTATGTACAGTATTTAATATATATTATGCGAAATTTGATATTATATGTACGTTATATACTATATATGGTGAAATTTGATATTTTATGTACAGTATATAATATATATGTAGTGTACTTTCATATTTTATGTATAGTATATAATACATATTTGGTGAAATTTGATATTTCATGTGCAGTATATAATAAGTATTTGGTGAAATTTGATATATTACATACTGTAAGTAATCTATATTTGGTGAAATTTGATACTTTATGTATAGTTTATAAAATATATTTAGTGTTCTTTCATACTTTATGTACAGTATATAATGCATATTTTGTGTAATTTGATATTTTATGTACAGTATAAACTATATATTTCGTGAAATGTGATATTTCGTGTACAGTATATAATATATATGTAGTGTATTGTCATATTTTATGTATAGTATATAATACATATTTGGTGAAATTTGATATTTTATGTACAGTATATAATATATATTTGATAAAATTTGATATTTTATGTACAGCATATAATATATATTTAGTGTTCTTTCATACTTTATGTACGGTATAAAATATATATTTTGTGAAATTTGATATGATATGTACGTTATATAATATATATGGTGAAATTTGATATTTTATGTACAGTATAAAATATATATTTGGTGAAATTTGTTATTTTACATACAGTATGTAATATATATTTGGTGAAATTTGATATTTTATGTACAGTATATAGTATATATTTGGTGAAATTTGTTATTTTACATACAGTATGTAATATATATTTGCTGAAATTTGATATTTTATGTACAGTAAATAATGTATATTTGGTGTACTTTGGTATTTTATGTACAGTGTAGAATATATATTTGCTGTATTTTCACATTTTATGTACAGTATATAATACATATTTGGTGAAATTTCATAATTTATGTACAGTATATATTATATATTTGGTGAAATTTGATATCTTATATACAGTATAAAATATATATTAACAGTACTTTCATATTTTATCTACACTATATAATATATATTCAATATACTTTCATATTTTATGTACCGTATATAATTTATATTTGGTGAAATTTGCTATTTTATGTACAGTGTATAATATATATTTAGTGTACATTCACATTTTATGTACTCTATATAATACATATTTGGAGTAATTTGATATTTTATGAACAGTATATAATATATTTCGTGAAATAAGTTATTTTTTGTGCAGTATTTAATATATATTTGGTGTAATGTGATATTTTATGTATGGTATATAATATATATTTTGTGATGTTTGATATTTCACTTACAATATATAATATATATGGTGAAATTTGATATTTTCTATACAGTGTACATTCCATATTTGGTGAAATTTGATATTTTATGTATATTATATAGTATATAGTGAAATTTGATATTTTATGTACAGTGTATAATATATATTTCGTGAAATTAGATATTTTATGTACAGTATTTAATATATATTTGTTGAAATTTGATTTTTTATGTACAATATATAATATATATTTAGTGTTCTTTCATACTTTATGTACAGTATATAATATATATTTTGTGTAATTTGATATTTTATGTACAGTATATTATGTATTTTTTGAAGTTTGATATTTAATGTACAGTATAAACTATGTATTTGGTGAAATGTGATATTTCGTGTACAGTATATAATATATATGTAGTGTACTGTCATGTTTTATGTATAGTATATAATACATGTTTGGTGAAATTTGATATTTTATGTACAGTATATAATATATATTTGGTGAAATTTGATATTTTACATACAGTATATAATATATATTTGGTGAAATTTGATATTTTATGTACAGTATATAATATATATAAAGTGTTCTTTCATAATTTCTGTACAGTATATAATACATATTTTGTATAATTTGATATTTAATGTACAGTATAAACTATGTATTTGGTGAAATGTGATATTTCATGTACAGTTTATAATAGATATGTAGTCTACTGTCATATTTTATGTATAGTATAAAATACATATTTGGTGAAATTTGATATTTATTTTACAGTGTATAATATATATTTGGTGAAATTAGATATTTTATGTATAATATGTAATATATATTTGTTGAAATTTGATATTTTATGTACAGTATATAACATATTTTTAGTGTTCTTTCAAACTTTATGTACAGTATATAATACATATTTTGTGTAATTTGATATTTTATGTACAGCATATTATATATTTTTTGAAGTTTGATATTTTATGTACAGTATAAACTATGTATTTGGTGAACTGTGATATTTCGTTTACAGTATATAATATATACGTAGAGTACTGTCATATTTTATGTATAGTATATAATGCATATTTGGTGTAATTTGATATTTTATGTACAGTATATAATACATATTTGGTGAAATTTGATATTTTATATACAGTATGTAATATATATTTGGTGAAATTTGATATTTTATGTACAGTATATAGTATATATTTAGTGTTCTTTCATACTTTATGTACAGTATATAATATATATTTTTTAAAATTTGATATTTTACGTACGTTATATAATATATATGGTGAAATTTGATATTTTATGTACAGTATAAAATAAATATGTAGTGTACTTTCATATTTTATGTGTAGTATATAATACATATTTGGTGAAATTTGATACTGTATGTACAGTATATAATATGTATTTGGTGAAATTTGATATTTTACTTACACTATGTAATATATATTTGTTGAAATTTGATATTTTATGTACAGTATATAAAATATATTTAGTGTTCTTTCATACTTTATGTACAGTATATAATATATATTTTGCGAAATTTGATATTATATGTACGTTATATAATATATATGGTGAAATTTGATATTTTATGTACAGTATATAATATATATTTGGTGAAATTTGATATTTCACATACAGTATGTAATATATATTTGGTGATATTTGATATTTTATGTACAGTATATAATATATATTTAGTGTTCTTTCATACATTCTGTTCAGTATATAATACATATTTTGTGTAATTTGACATTTTATGTACAGTATATTATATATTTTTTGAAGTTTGATATTTTATGTACAGTATAAACTATTTATTTGGTGAAATGTGATATTTCGTGTACAGTATATAATATATATGTAGTGTACTGTCATATTTTATGTATAGTATATAATACATATTTGGGGAAATTTGATATTTTATGTACAGTATATAATATATATTTGGTGAAATTAGATATTTTATGTACAGTATATAATATATATTTGCTGAAATTTGATATTTTATGTACAGTATATAATATATATTTAGTGTTCTTTCATACTTTATGTACAGTGTATAATACATATTTTGTGAAATTTGATATTTTATGTACTTTATATAATATATGTGGTGAAATTTGATATTTTATGTACAGTACATAATATATATGTAGTGTACATTCATATTTTATGTATAGTATATAATACATATTTGGTGTAATTTGATATTTTATGTACAGTATATAATATATATTTGTTGAAATTTGATATTTTATGTACAGTATGTAATATATATTTGGTGAAATTTGATATTTTATGTACAGTATATAATATATACGTAGTGTTCTTTCATACTTTATGTACAGTATATAATACATATATTGTGTAATTTGATATTTTATGTACAGTATATTATATATTTTTTGAAGTATGATATTTTATGTACAGTATAAACTATGTATTTGGTGAACTGTGATATTTCATGTACAGTATATAATATATATGTAGTGTACTTTCATATTTTATATATAGTATATAATACATATTTGGTGAAATTTGATATTTTATGTACACTATATAATATATATTAGGTGAAATTTGATATTTTATGTACAGTATGTAATATATATTTGGTGAAATTTGATATTTTATGTACAGTAAATAATATATATTTAGTGTTCTTTCATACTTTATGTACAGTATATAATATATATTATGCGAAATTTGATATTATATGTACGTTATATACTATATATTGTGAAATTTGATATTTTATGTACAGTATATAATATATATTTGGTAAAATTTGATATTTTATGTACAGCATATAATATATATTTAGTGTTCTTTCATACTTTATGTACAGTATAAAATATATATTTTGTGAAATTTGATATGATATGTACGTTATATAATATATATGGTGAAATTTGATATTTTATGTACAGTATAAAATATATATTTGGTGAAATTTGTTATTTTACATACAGTATGTAATATATATTTGGTGAAATTTGATATTTTATGTACAGTATATAATATATATTTGGTGAAATTAGATATTTTATGTACATTATATAATATATATTTGATGAAATTTGATATTTTATGTACAGTATATAATATATATTTAGTGTTCTTTCATACTTTCTGTATAGTATATAATACATATTTTGTGTAATTTGATATTTTATGTACAGTATATTATATATTTTTTGAAGTTTGATATTTTATGTACAGTGTAAACTATGTATTTGGTGAAATGTGATATTTCGTGTACAGTATATAATATATATGTAGTCTACTGTCATATATTATGTATAGTATATCATACATGTTTGGTGAAATTTGATATTTTATGTACAGTATATAATATATATTTGGTGAAATTTGATATTTTACATACATTATGTAATATATATTTGGTGAAATTTGATATTTTATGTACAGTATATAATATATATTTAGTGTTCTTTCATAATTTCTGTACAGTATATAATACATATTTTGTATAATTTGATATTTTATGTACAGTATATTATATATTTTTTGAAGTTTGATATTTTATGTACAGTATAAACTATATATTTGGTGAAATGTGATATTTCGTGTACAGTATATAATATATATGTAGTGTACTTTCATATTTTATGTATAGTATATAATACATATTTCGTGAAATTTGATATTTTATGTTCAGTATATAATATATATTTGGTGAAATTTGATATATTATGTACAGTATGTAATATATATTTGGTGAAATTTGATATTTTATGTACAGTATATAGTATATATTTAGTGTTCTTTCATACTTTATGTACAGTGTATAATATATATTTTTTAAAATTTGATATTTTACGTACGTTATATAATATATATGGTGAAATTTGATATTTTATGTACAGTATAAAATACATATGTAGTGTACTTTCATATTTTATGCGTAGTATATAATACATATTTGGTGAAATTTGATATTGTATGTACAGTATATAATATGTATTTGGTGAAATTTGATATTTTACTTACACTATGTAATATATATTTGTTGAATTTTGATATTTTATGTACAGTATATAAAATATATTTAGTGTTCTTTCATACTTTATGTACAGTATATAATATATATTTTGCGAAATTTGATATTATATGTACGTTATATAATATATATGGTGAAATTTGATATTTTATGTACAGTATATAATATATATTTGGTGAAATTTGATATTTCACATACAGTATGTAATATATATTTGGTGATATTTGATATTTTATGTACAGTATATAATATATATTTAGTGTTCTTTCATACATTCTGTACAGTATATAATATATATTTTGTGTAATTTGACATTTTATGTACAGTATATTATATATTTTTTGAAGTTTGATATTTTATGTACAGTATAAACTATTTATTTGGTGAAATGGGATATTTCGTGTACAGTATATAATATATATGTAGTGTACTGTCATATTTTATGTATAGTATATAATACATATTTGGGGAAATTTGATATTTTATGTACAGTATATAATATATATTTGGTGAAATTAGATATTTTATGTACAGTATATAATATATATTTGCTGAAATTTGATATTTTATGTACAGTATATAATATATATTTAGTGTTCTTTCATACTTTATGTACAGTGTATAATACATATTTTGTGAAATTTGATATTTTATGTACTTTATATAATATATGTGGTGAAATTTGATATTTTATGTACAGTACATAATATATATGTAGTGTACATTCATATTTTATGTATAGTATATAATACATATTTGGTGAAATTTGATATTTTATGTACAGTATATAATATATATTTGTTGAAATTTGATATTTTATGTACAGTATGTAATATATATTTGGTGAAATTTGATATTTTATGTACAGTATATAATATATACGTAGTGTTCTTTCATACTTTATGTACAGTATATAATACATATATTGTGTAATTTGATATTTTATGTACAGTATATTATATATTTTTTGAAGTATGATATTTTATGTACAGTATAAACTATGTATTTGGTGAACTGTGATATTTCATGTACAGTATGTAATATATATTTGGTGAAATTTGATATTTCATGTACAGTATATAATATATATGTAGTGTACTTTCATATTTTATATATAGTATATAATACATATTTGGTGAAATTTGATATTTTATGTACACTATATAATATATATTTGGTGAAATTTGATATTTTATGTACAGTATATAATATATATTTAGTGTTCTTTCATACTTTATGTACAGTATATAATATATATTATGCGAAATTTGATATTATATGTACGTTATATACTATATATGGTGAAATTTGATATTTTATGTACAGTATATAATATATATGTAGTGTACTTTCATATTTTATGTATAGTATATAATACATATTTGGTGAAATTTGATATTTCATGTGCAGTATATAATAAGTATTTGGTGAAATTTGATATATTACATACTGTAAGTAATCTATATTTGGTGAAATTTGATACTTTATGTATAGTTTATAAAATATATTTAGTGTTCTTTCATACTTTATGTACAGTATATAATGCATATTTTGTGTAATTTGATATTTTATGTACAGTATAAACTATATATTTCGTGAAATGTGATATTTCGTGTACAGTATATAATATATATGTAGTGTATTGTCATATTTTATGTATAGTATATAATACATATTTGGTGAAATTTGATATTTTATGTACAGTATATAATATATATTTGGTAAAATTTGATATTTTATGTACAGCATATAATATATATTTAGTGATCTTTCATACTTTATGTACAGTATAAAATATATATTTTGTGAAATTTGATATGATATGTACGTTATATAATATATATGGTGAAATTTGATATTTTATGTACAGTATAAAATATATATTTGGTGAAATTTGTTATTTTACATACAGTATGTAATATATATTTGGTGAAATTTGATATTTTATGTACAGTATATAATATATATTTGGTGAAATTAGATATTTTATGTACATTATATAATATATATTTGCTGAAATTTGATATTTTATGTACAGTATATAATATATATTTAGTGTTCTTTCATACTTTCTGTATAGTATATAATACATATTTTGTGTAATTTGATATTTTATGTACAGTATATTATATATTTTTTGAAGTTTGATATTTTATGTACAGTGTAAACTATGTATTTGGTGAAATGTGATATTTCGTGTACAGTATATAATATATATGTAGTCTACTGTCATATATTATGTATAGTATATCATACATGTTTGGTGAAATTTGATATTTTATGTACAGTATATAATATATATTTGGTGAAATTTGATATTTTACATACATTATGTAATATATATTTGGTGAAATTTGATATTTTTTGTACAGTATATAATATATATTTAGTGTTCTTTCATAATTTCTGTACAGTATATAATACATATTTTGTATAATTTGATATTTTATGTACAGTATATTATATATTTTTTGAAGTTTGATATTTTATGTACAGTATAAACTATATATTTGGTGAAATGTGATATTTCGTGTACAGTATATAATATATATGTAGTGTACTTTCATATTTTATGTATAGTATATAATACATATTTCGTGAAATTTGATATTTTATGTTCAGTATATAATATATATTTGGTGAAATTTGATATATTATGTACAGTATGTAATATATATTTGGTGAAATTTGATATTTTATGTACAGTATATAGTATATATTTAGTGTTCTTTCATACTTTATGTACAGTGTATAATATATATTTTTTAAAATTTGATATTTTACGTACGTTATATAATATATATGGTGAAATTTGATATTTTATGTACAGTATAAAATACATATGTAGTGTACTTTCATATTTTATGCGTAGTATATAATACATATTTGGTGAAATTTGATATTGTATGTACAGTATATAATATGTATTTGGTGAAATTTGATATTTTACTTACACTATGTAATATATATTTGTTGAATTTTGATATTTTATGTACAGTATATAAAATATATTTAGTGTTCTTTCATACTTTATGTACAGTATATAATATATATTTTGCGAAATTTGATATTATATGTACGTTATATAATATATATGGTGAAATTTGATATTTTATGTACAGTATATAATATATATTTGGTGAAATTTGATATTTCACATACAGTATGTAATATATATTTGCTGAAATTTGATATTTTATGTACAGTATATAATATATATTTAGTGTTCTTTCATACATTCTGTACAGTATATAATATATATTTTGTGTAATTTGACATTTTATGTACAGTATATTATATATTTTTTGAAGTTTGATATTTTATGTACAGTATAAACTATTTATTTGGTGAAATGTGATATTTCGTGTACAGTATATAATATATATGTAGTGTACTGTCATATTTTATGTATAGTATATAATACATATTTGGGGAAATTTGATATTTTATGTACAGTATATAATATATATTTGGTGAAATTAGATATTTTATGTACAGTATATAATATATATTTGCTGAAATTTGATATTTTATGTACAGTATATAATATATATTTAGTGTTCTTTCATACTTTATGTACAGTGTATAATACATATTTTGTGAAATTTGATATTTTATGTACTTTATATAATATATGTGGTGAAATTTGATATTTTATGTACAGTACATAATATATATGTAGTGTACATTCATATTTTATGTATAGTATATAATACATATTTGGTGAAATTTGATATTTTATGTACAGTATATAATATATATTTGTTGAAATTTGATATTTTATGTACAGTATGTAATATATATTTGGTGAAATTTGATATTTTATGTACAGTATATAATATATACGTAGTGTTCTTTCATACTTTATGTACAGTATATAATACATATATTGTGTAATTTGATATTTTATGTACAGTATATTATATATTTTTTGAAGTATGATATTTTATGTACAGTATAAACTATGTATTTGGTGAACTGTGATATTTCATGTACAGTATGTAATATATATTTGGTGAAATTTGATATTTCATGTACAGTATATAATATATATGTAGTGTACTTTCATATTTTATATATAGTATATAATACATATTTGGTGAAATTTGATATTTTATGTACACTATATAATATATATTTGGTGAAATTTGATATTTTATGTACAGTATATAATATATATTTAGTGTTCTTTCATACTTTATGTACAGTATGTAATATATATTATGCGAAATTTGATATTATATGTACGTTATATACTATATATGGTGAAATTTGATATTTTATGTACAGTATATAATATATATGTAGTGTACTTTCATATTTTATGTATAGTATATAATACATATTTGGTGAAATTTGATATTTCATGTGCAGTATATAATAAGTATTTGGTGAAATTTGATATATTACATACTGTAAGTAATCTATATTTGGTGAAATTTGATACTTTATGTATAGTTTATAAAATATATTTAGTGTTCTTTCATACTTTATGTACAGTATATAATGCATATTTTGTGTAATTTGATATTTTATGTACAGTATAAACTATATATTTCGTGAAATGTGATATTTCGTGTACAGTATATAATATATATGTAGTGTATTGTCATATTTTATGTATAGTATATAATACATATTTGGTGAAATTTGATATTTTATGTACAGTATATAATATATATTTGGTAAAATTTGATATTTTATGTACAGCATATAATATATATTTAGTGATCTTTCATACTTTATGTACAGTATAAAATATATATTTTGTGAAATTTGATATGATATGTACGTTATATAATATATATGGTGAAATTTGATATTTTATGTACAGTATAAAATATATATTTGGTGAAATTTGTTATTTTACATACAGTATGTAATATATATTTGGTGAAATTTGATATTTTATGTACAGTATATAATATATATTTGGTGAAATTAGATATTTTATGTACATTATATAATATATATTTGCTGAAATTTGATATTTTATGTACAGTATATAATATATATTTAGTGTTCTTTCATACTTTCTGTATAGTATATAATACATATTTTGTGTAATTTGATATTTTATGTACAGTATATTATATATTTTTTGAAGTTTGATATTTTATGTACAGTGTAAACTATGTATTTGGTGAAATGTGATATTTCGTGTACAGTATATAATATATATGTAGTCTACTGTCATATATTATGTATAGTATATCATACATGTTTGGTGAAATTTGATATTTTATGTACAGTATATAATATATATTTGGTGAAATTTGATATTTTACATACATTATGTAATATATATTTGGTGAAATTTGATATTTTTTGTACAGTATATAATATATATTTAGTGTTCTTTCATAATTTCTGTACAGTATATAATACATATTTTGTATAATTTGATATTTTATGTACAGTATATTATATATTTTTTGAAGTTTGATATTTTATTTACAGTATAAACTATATATTTGGTGAAATGTGATATTTCGTGTACAGTATATAATATATATGTAGTGTACTTTCATATTTTATGTATAGTATATAATACATATTTCGTGAAATTTGATATTTTATGTTCAGTATATAATATATATTTGGTGAAATTTGATATATTATGTACAGTATGTAATATATATTTGGTGAAATTTGATATTTTATGTTCAGCATATAATAGATATTTAGTGTTCTTTCATAATTTATGTACAGTATATAATATATATTTTGTGAAATTTGATATTATATGTACTTTATATAATATATATGGTGAAATTTGATATTTTATGTACAATATATAATATGTATGTAGTGTACTTTCATATTTTATGTATAGTATATAATACATATTTGGTGAAATTTGATATTTTATGTACAGTTTATAATATATATTTCGTGAAATTTGATATTTTATGTACAGTATGTAATATATATTTGGTGAAATTTGATATTTTATGTACAGTATATAAAATATATTTAGTGTTCTTTCATACTTTATGTACACTATATAATACATATTTTGTGTAATTTGATATTTCATGTACAGTATATTACATATTTTTTGAAGTTTGATATTTTATGTACAGTATAATTTATATTTTGTGAAATGTGATATTTCGTGTACAGTATATAATATATATGTAGTGTATTGTCATATTTTATGTACAGTATATCATACATATTTGGTGAAATTTGATATTATATGTACAGTATATAATATATATTTGGGGAAATTTGATATTTTATGTACAGTGTGTAATATATATTTGGTAAAATTTGATATTTTATGTACAGCATATAACATATATTTACTGTTCTTTCATACTTTATGTACAGTATATAATATATATTTTGTGAAATTTTATATTATATGTACGTTATATAGTATATATGGTGAAATTTGATATTTTATGGACAGTATATAATATATATTTGGTGAAATTTGATATTTCACATACAGTATGTAATATATATTTGGTGAAATTTGATATTTTATGTACAGTATATAATATATATTTAGTGCTCTTTCATACTTTCTGTACAGTATATAATACATATTTTGTGTAATTTTATATTTTATGTACAGTATATTATATATTTTTAGAAGTTTGATATTTCATGTACCGTATAAACTATATATTTGTTGAAATGTGATATTTCGTGTACAGTATATAAAATATATGTAGTGTACTGTCATATTTTATGTATAGTATATAATACATATTTGGTGAAATTTGATATTTTATGTACAGTATATAATATATATTTGGTGAAATTAGATATTTTATGTAGAGTATATAATATATATTTGCTGAAATTTGATATTTTATGTACAGTATATAATATATATTTAGTGTTCTTTCATACTTTCTGTACAGTATATAATACATATTTTGTGTAATTTGATATTTTATGTACAGTATATTATATATTTTTTGAAGTTTGATATTTTATGTACAGTATAAACTATATACTTCGTGAAATGTGATATTTCATGTACAGTATGTAATATATATGTAGTGTACTGTCGTAATTTATGTATAGTATATAATACATATTTGGTGAAATTTAATATTTTATGTACAGTATATAATATATATTTGGTGAAATTAGATATTTTATGTACAGTATATAATATATATTTAGTGTTCTTTCATACTTTCTCTACAGTATATAATACATATTTGGTGAAATTTGATATTATATGTACAGTATATAATATATATTTGGGGAAATTTGATGTTTTATGTACAGTGTGCAATATATATTTGGTAAAATTTGATATTTTATGTACAGCATATAATATATATTTAGTGTTCTTTCATACTTTATGTACAGTATATAATATATATTTTGTGAAATTTGATATTATATGTATGTTATATAATATATATGGTGAAATTTGATATTTTACGTACAGTATATAATATATATTTGGTGAAATTTGATATTTCACATACAGTATGTAATATATATTTGGTGAAATTTGATATTTTATGTACAGTATATAATATATATTTAGTGCTCTTTCATACTTTCTGTACAGTATATAATACATATTTTGTGTAATTTGATATTTTATGTACAGTATATTATATATTTTTTGAAGTTTGATATTTTATGTACAGTATAAACTATATATTTGGTGAAATGTGATATTTCGTGTACAGTATATAAAATATATGTAGTGTACTGTCATATTTTATGTATAGTATATAATACATATTTGGTGAAATTTGATATTTTATGTACAGTATATAATATATATTTGGTGAAATTAGATATTTTATGTAGAGTATATAATATATATTTGCTGAAATTTGATATTTTATGTACAGTATATAATATATATTTAGTGTTCTTTCATACTTTCTGTACAGTATATAATACATATTTTGTGTAATTTGATATTTTATGTACAGTATATTATATATTTTTTGAAGTTTGATATTTTATGTACAGTATAAACTATATACTTCGTGAAATGTGATATTTCGTGTACAGTATATAATATATAGGTAGTGTACTGTCGTAATTTATGTATAGTATATAATACATATTTGGTGAAATTTGATAATTTATGTACAGTATATAATATATATTTGGTGAAATTAGATATTTTATGTACAGTATATAATATATATTTGCTGAAATTTGATATTTTATGTACAGTATATAATATATATTTAGTGTTCTTTCATACTTTCTGTACAGTATATAATACATGTTTTGTGTAATTTGATATTTTATGTACAGTATATTATATATTTTTTGAAGTTTGATATTTTATGTACAGTATAAACTATATATTTCGTGAAATGTGATATTTCGTGTACAGTATATAATATATATGTAGTGTATTGTCATATTTTATGTACAGTATATAATACATATTTGGTGAAATTTGATATTTTATGAAGAGTATATAATATATATTTGGTGTAATTTGATATTTTATGTACAGTATGTAATATATATTTGTTGAAATTTGATATTTTATGTACAGTATATAATATATATTTAGTGTTCTTTCATACTTTCTCTACAGTATATAATACATATTTTGTGTAATTTGATATTATATGTACAGTATATTATATATTTTTTGAAGTTTGATATTTTATGTACAGTATAAACTATATACTTGGTGAAATGTGATATTCCGTGTACAGTATATAATATATATGTAGTGTACTGTCATATTTTATGTATTGTATATAATACATATTTGGTGAAATTTGATATTTTATGTACAGTATATAATATGTATTTGGTGAAATTTGATATTTTATGTACAGTATGTAATTTATATTTGGTGAAATTTGATATTTTATGTACAGTATATAATATATATTTAGTGTTCTTTCATACTTTATGTACAGTACATATTACATATTTTGTGAAATTTGATATTTTATGTACGTTATATAATATATATGGTGAAATTTGATATTTTATGTACAGTATATAATATGTATGTAGTGTACTTTCATATTTTATGTATAGTATATAATACATATTTGGTGAAATTTGATATTTTATGTACAGTTTATAATATATATTTCGTGAAATTTTATATTTTATGTACAGTATGTAATATATATTTGGTGAAATTTGATATTTTATGTACAGTATATAAAATATATTTAGTGTTCTTTCATACTTTATGTACACTATATAATACATATTTTGTGTAATTTGATATTCCATGTACAGTATATTACATATTTTTTGAAGTTTGATATTTTATGTACAGTATAAACTATATATTTTGTGAAATGTGATATTTCGTGTACAGTATATAATATATATGTAGTGTATTGTCATATTTTATGTACAGCATATCATACATATTTGGTGAAATTTGATATTATATGTTCAGTATATAATATATATTTGGGGAAATTTGATATTTTATGTACAGTGTGTAATATATATTTGGTAAAATTTGATATTTTATGTACAGCATATAACATATATTTACTGTTCTTTCATACTTTATGTACAGTATATAATATATATTTTGTGAAATTTGATATTATATGTACGTTATATAATATATATGGTGAAATTTGATATTTTATGTACAGTATATAATATATATTTGGTGAAATTTGATGTTTCACATACAGTATGTAATATATATTTGGTGAAATTTGATATTTTATGTACAGTATATAATATATATTTAGTGCTCTTTCATACTTTCTGTACAGTATATAATACATATTTTGTGTAATTTGATATTTTATGTACAGTATATTATATATTTTTAGAAGTTTTATATTTTATGTACAGTATAAACTATATATTTGGTGAAATGTGATATTTCGTGTACAGTATAAAAAATATATGTAGTGTACTGTCATATTTAATGTATAGTATATAATACATATTTGGTGAAATTTGATATTTTATGTACAGTATATAATATATATTTGGTGAAATTAGATATTTTATGTAGAGTATATAATATATATTTGCTGAAATTTGATATTTTATGTACAGTATATAATATATATTTAGTGTTCTTTCATACTTTCTGTACAGTATATAATACATATTTTGTGTAATTTGATATTTTATGTACAGTATATTATATATTTTTTGATGTTTGATATTTTATGTACAGTATAAACTATATACTTCGTGAAATGTGATATTTCATGTACAGTATGTAATATATATGTAGTGTACTGTCGTAATTTATGTATAGTATATAATACATATTTGGTGAAATTTGATATTTTATGTACAGTATATAATATATATTTGGTGAAATTAGATATTTTATGTACAGTATATAATATATATTTAGTGTTCTTTCATACTTTCTGTACAGTATATAATACATATTTTGTGTAATTTGATATTTTATGTACAGTATTTTATATATTTTTTGAAGTTTGATATTTTATGTACAGTATAAACTATATACTTCGTGAAATGTGATATTTAGTGTACAGTATATAATATATAGGTAGTGTACTGTCGTAATTTATGTATAGTGTATAATACATATTTGGTGAAATTTGATATTTTATGTACAGTATATAATATATATTTGGTGAAATTAGATATTTTATGTACAGTATAATATATATATTTGCTGAAATTTGATATTTTATGTACAGTATATAATATATATTTAGTGTTCTTTCATACTTTCTGTACAGTATATAATACATATTTTGTGTAATTTGATATTTTATGTACAGTATATTATATATTTTTTGAAGTTTGATATTTTATGTACAGTATAAACTATATATTTCGTGAAATGTGATATTTCGTGTACAGTATATAATATATATGTAGTGTATTGTCATATTTTATGTATAGTATATAATACATATTTGGTGAAATTTAATATTTTATGAAGAGTATATAATATATATTTGGTGTAATTTGATATTTTATGTACAGTATGTAATATATATTTGTTGAAATTTGATATTTTATGTACAGTATATAATATATATTTAGTGTTCTTTCATACTTTCTCTACAGTATATAATACATATTTTGTGTAATTTGATATTATATGTACAGTATATTATATATTTTTTGAAGTTTGATATTTTATGTACAGTATAAACTATATACTTCGTGAAATGTGATATTTCATGTACAGTATGTAATATATATGTAGTGTACTGTCGTAATTTATGTATAGTATATAATACATATTTGGTGAAATTTGATATTTTATGTACAGTATATAATATATATTTGGTGAAATTAGATATTTTATGTACAGTATATAATATATATTTAGTGTTCTTTCATACTTTCTCTACAGTATATAATACATATTTGGTGAAATTTGATATTATATGTACAGTATATAATATATATTTGGGGAAATTTGATGCTTTATGTACAGTGTGCAATATATATTTGGTAAAATTTGATATTTTATGTACAGCATATAATATATATTTAGTGTTCTTTCATACTTTATGTACAGTATATAATATATATTTTGTGAAATTTGATATTATATGTATGTTATATAATATATATGGTGAAATTTGATATTTTACGTACAGTATATAATATATATTTGGTGAAATTTGATATTTCACATACAGTATGTAATATATATTTGGTGAAATTTGATATTTTATGTACAGTATATAATATATATTTAGTGCTCTTTCATACTTTCTGTACAGTATATAATACATATTTTGTGTAATTTGATATTTTATGTACAGTATATTATATATTTTTTGAAGTTTGATATTTTATGTACAGTATAAACTATATATTTGGTGAAATGTGATATTTCGTGTACAGTATATAAAATATATGTAGTGTACTGTCATATTTTATGTATAGTATATAATACATATTTGGTGAAATTTGATATTTTATGTACAGTATATAATATATATTTGGTGAAATTAGATATTTTATGTAGAGTATATAATATATATTTGCTGAAATTTGATATTTTATGTACAGTATATAATATATATTTAGTGTTCTTTCATACTTTCTGTACAGTATATAATACATATTTTGTGTAATTTGATATTTTATGTACAGTATATTATATATTTTTTGAAGTTTGATATTTTATGTACAGTATAAACTATATACTTCGTGAAATGTGATATTTCGTGTACAGTATATAATATATAGGTAGTGTACTGTCGTAATTTATGTATAGTATATAATACATATTTGGTGAAATTTGATAATTTATGTACAGTATATAATATATATTTGGTGAAATTAGATATTTTATGTACAGTATATAATATATATTTGCTGAAATTTGATATTTTATGTACAGTATATAATATATATTTAGTGTTCTTTCATACTTTCTGTACAGTATATAATACATGTTTTGTGTAATTTGATATTTTATGTACAGTATATTATATATTTTTTGAAGTTTGATATTTTATGTACAGTATAAACTATATATTTCGTGAAATGTGATATTTCGTTTACAGTATATAATATATATGTAGTGTATTGTCATATTTTATGTACAGTATATAATACATATTTGGTGAAATTTGATATTTTATGAAGAGTATATAATATATATTTGGTGTAATTTGATATTTTATGTACAGTATGTAATATATATTTGTTGAAATTTGATATTTTATGTACAGTATATAATATATATTTAGTGTTCTTTCATACTTTCTCTACAGTATATAATACATATTTTGTGTAATTTGATATTATATGTACAGTATATTATATATTTTTTGAAGTTTGATATTTTATGTACAGTATAAACTATATACTTGGTGAAATGTGATATTCCGTGTACAGTATATAATATATATGTAGTGTACTGTCATATTTTATGTATTGTATATAATACATATTTGGTGAAATTTGATATTTTATGTACAGTATATAATATGTATTTGGTGAAATTTGATATTTTATGTACAGTATGTAATTTATATTTGGTGAAATTTGATATTTTATGTACAGTATATAATATATATTTAGTGTTCTTTCATACTTTATGTACAGTACATATTACATATTTTGTGAAATTTGATATTTTATGTACGTTATATAATATATATGGTGAAATTTGATATTTTATGTACAGTATATAATATGTATGTAGTGTACTTTCATATTTTATGTATAGTATATAATACATATTTGGTGAAATTTGATATTTTATGTACAGTTTATAATATATATTTCGTGAAATTTTATATTTTATGTACAGTATGTAATATATATTTGGTGAAATTTGATATTTTATGTACAGTATATAAAATATATTTAGTGTTCTTTCATACTTTATGTACACTATATAATACATATTTTGTGTAATTTGATATTCCATGTACAGTATATTACATATTTTTTGAAGTTTGATATTTTATGTACAGTATAAACTATATATTTTGTGAAATGTGATATTTCGTGTACAGTATATAATATATATGTAGTGTATTGTCATATTTTATGTACAGCATATCATACATATTTGGTGAAATTTGATATTATATGTTCAGTATATAATATATATTTGGGGAAATTTGATATTTTATGTACAGTGTGTAATATATATTTGGTAAAATTTGATATTTTATGTACAGCATATAACATATATTTACTGTTCTTTCATACTTTATGTACAGTATATAATATATATTTTGTGAAATTTGATATTATATGTACGTTATATAATATATATGGTGAAATTTGATATTTTATGTACAGTATATAATATATATTTGGTGAAATTTGATGTTTCACATACAGTATGTAATATATATTTGGTGAAATTTGATATTTTATGTACAGTATATAATATATATTTAGTGCTCTTTCATACTTTCTGTACAGTATATAATACATATTTTGTGTAATTTGATATTTTATGTACAGTATATTATATATTTTTAGAAGTTTTATATTTTATGTACAGTATAAACTATATATTTGGTGAAATGTGATATTTCGTGTACAGTATATAAAATATATGTAGTGTACTGTCATATTTTATGTATAGTATATAATACATATTTGGTGAAATTTGATATTTTATGTACAGTATATAATATATATTTGGTGAAATTAGATATTTTATGTAGAGTATATAATATATATTTGCTGAAATTTGATATTTTATGTACAGTATATAATATATATTTAGTGTTCTTTCATACTTTCTGTACAGTATATAATACATATTTTGTGTAATTTGATATTTTATGTACAGTATATTATATATTTTTTGATGTTTGATATTTTATGTACAGTATAAACTATATACTTCGTGAAATGTGATATTTCATGTACAGTATATAATATATATGTAGTGTACTTTCATATTTTATGTATAGTATATAATACATATTTCGTGAAATTTGATATTTTATGTTCAGTATATAATATATATTTGGTGAAATTTGATATATTATGTACAGTATGTAATATATATTTGGTGAAATTTGATATTTTATGTTCAGCATATAATAGATATTTAGTGTTCTTTCATAATTTATGTACAGTATATAATATATATTTTGTGAAATTTGATATTATATGTACTTTATATAATATATATGGTGAAATTTGATATTTTATGTACAATATATAATATGTATGTAGTGTACTTTCATATTTTATGTATAGTATATAATACATATTTGGTGAAATTTGATATTTTATGTACAGTTTATAATATATATTTCGTGAAATTTGATATTTTATGTACAGTATGTAATATATATTTGGTGAAATTTGATATTTTATGTACAGTATATAAAATATATTTAGTGTTCTTTCATACTTTATGTACACTATATAATACATATTTTGTGTAATTTGATATTTCATGTACAGTATATTAAATATTTTTTGAAGTTTGATATTTTATGTACAGTATAATTTATATTTTGTGAAATGTGATATTTCGTGTACAGTATATAATATATATGTAGTGTATTGTCATATTTTATGTACAGTATATCATACATATTTGGTGAAATTTGATATTATATGTACAGTATATAATATATATTTGGGGAAATTTGATATTTTATGTACAGTGTGTAATATATATTTGGTAAAATTTGATATTTTATGTACAGCATATAACATATATTTACTGTTCTTTCATACTTTATGTACAGTATATAATATATATTTTGTGAAATTTTATATTATATGTACGTTATATAGTATATATGGTGAAATTTGATATTTTATGGACAGTATATAATATATATTTGGTGAAATTTGATATTTCACATACAGTATGTAATATATATTTGGTGAAATTTGATATTTTATGTACAGTATATAATATATATTTAGTGCTCTTTCATACTTTCTGTACAGTATATAATACATATTTTGTGTAATTTTATATTTTATGTACAGTATATTATATATTTTTAGAAGTTTGATATTTCATGTACCGTATAAACTATATATTTGTTGAAATGTGATATTTCGTGTACAGTATATAAAATATATGTAGTGTACTGTCATATTTTATGTATAGTATATAATACATATTTGGTGAAATTTGATATTTTATGTACAGTATATAATATATATTTGGTGAAATTAGATATTTTATGTAGAGTATATAATATATATTTGCTGAAATTTGATATTTTATGTACAGTATATAATATATATTTAGTGTTCTTTCATACTTTCTGTACAGTATATAATACATATTTTGTGTAATTTGATATTTTATGTACAGTATATTATATATTTTTTGAAGTTTGATATTTTATGTACAGTATAAACTATATACTTCGTGAAATGTGATATTTCATGTACAGTATGTAATATATATGTAGTGTACTGTCGTAATTTATGTATAGTATATAATACATATTTGGTGAAATTTGATATTTTATGTACAGTATATAATATATATTTGGTGAAATTAGATATTTTATGTACAGTATATAATATATATTTAGTGTTCTTTCATACTTTCTCTACAGTATATAATACATATTTGGTGAAATTTGATATTATATGTACAGTATATAATATATATTTGGGGAAATTTGATGTTTTATGTACAGTGTGCAATATATATTTGGTAAAATTTGATATTTTATGTACAGCATATAATATATATTTAGTGTTCTTTCATACTTTATGTACAGTATATAATATATATTTTGTGAAATTTGATATTATATGTATGTTATATAATATATATGGTGAAATTTGATATTTTACGTACAGTATATAATATATATTTGGTGAAATTTGATATTTCACATACAGTATGTAATATATATTTGGTGAAATTTGATATTTTATGTACAGTATATAATATATATTTAGTGCTCTTTCATACTTTCTGTACAGTATATAATACATATTTTGTGTAATTTGATATTTTATGTACAGTATATTATATATTTTTTGAAGTTTGATATTTTATGTACAGTATAAACTATATATTTGGTGAAATGTGATATTTCGTGTACAGTATATAAAATATATGTAGTGTACTGTCATATTTTATGTATAGTATATAATACATATTTGGTGAAATTTGATATTTTATGTACAGTATATAATATATATTTGGTGAAATTAGATATTTTATGTAGAGTATATAATATATATTTGCTGAAATTTGATATTTTATGTACAGTATATAATATATATTTAGTGTTCTTTCATACTTTCTGTACAGTATATAATACATATTTTGTGTAATTTGATATTTTATGTACAGTATATTATATATTTTTTGAAGTTTGATATTTTATGTACAGTATAAACTATATACTTCGTGAAATGTGATATTTCGTGTACAGTATATAATATATAGGTAGTGTACTGTCGTAATTTATGTATAGTATATAATACATATTTGGTGAAATTTGATAATTTATGTACAGTATATAATATATATTTGGTGAAATTAGATATTTTATGTACAGTATATAATATATATTTGCTGAAATTTGATATTTTATGTACAGTATATAATATATATTTAGTGTTCTTTCATACTTTCTGTACAGTATATAATACATGTTTTGTGTAATTTGATATTTTATGTACAGTATATTATATATTTTTTGAAGTTTGATATTTTATGTACAGTATAAACTATATATTTCGTGAAATGTGATATTTCGTGTACAGTATATAATATATATGTAGTGTATTGTCATATTTTATGTACAGTATATAATACATATTTGGTGAAATTTGATATTTTATGAAGAGTATATAATATATATTTGGTGTAATTTGATATTTTATGTACAGTATGTAATATATATTTGGTGAAATTTGATATTTTATGTACAGTATATAATATATATTTAGTGTTCTTTCATACTTTCTCTACAGTATATAATACATATTTTGTGTAATTTGATATTATATGTACAGTATATTATATATTTTTTGAAGTTTGATATTTTATGTACAGTATAAACTATATACTTGGTGAAATGTGATATTCCGTGTACAGTATATAATATATATGTAGTGTACTGTCATATTTTATGTATTGTATATAATACATATTTGGTGAAATTTGATATTTTATGTACAGTATATAATATGTATTTGGTGAAATTTGATATTTTATGTACAGTATGTAATTTATATTTGGTGAAATTTGATATTTTATGTACAGTATATAATATATATTTAGTGTTCTTTCATACTTTATGTACAGTACATATTACATATTTTGTGAAATTTGATATTTTATGTACGTTATATAATATATATGGTGAAATTTGATATTTTATGTACAGTATATAATATGTATGTAGTGTACTTTCATATTTTATGTATAGTATATAATACATATTTGGTGAAATTTGATATTTTATGTACAGTTTATAATATATATTTCGTGAAATTTTATATTTTATGTACAGTATGTAATATATATTTGGTGAAATTTGATATTTTATGTACAGTATATAAAATATATTTAGTGTTCTTTCATACTTTATGTACACTATATAATACATATTTTGTGTAATTTGATATTCCATGTACAGTATATTACATATTTTTTGAAGTTTGATATTTTATGTACAGTATAAACTATATATTTTGTGAAATGTGATATTTCGTGTACAGTATATAATATATATGTAGTGTATTGTCATATTTTATGTACAGCATATCATACATATTTGGTGAAATTTGATATTATATGTTCAGTATATAATATATATTTGGGGAAATTTGATATTTTATGTACAGTGTGTAATATATATTTGGTAAAATTTGATATTTTATGTACAGCATATAACATATATTTACTGTTCTTTCATACTTTATGTACAGTATATAATATATATTTTGTGAAATTTGATATTATATGTACGTTATATAATATATATGGTGAAATTTGATATTTTATGTACAGTATATAATATATATTTGGTGAAATTTGATGTTTCACATACAGTATGTAATATATATTTGGTGAAATTTGATATTTTATGTACAGTATATAATATATATTTAGTGCTCTTTCATACTTTCTGTACAGTATATAATACATATTTTGTGTAATTTGATATTTTATGTACAGTATATTATATATTTTTAGAAGTTTTATATTTTATGTACAGTATAAACTATATATTTGGTGAAATGTGATATTTCGTGTACAGTATAAAAAATATATGTAGTGTACTGTCATATTTTATGTATAGTATATAATACATATTTGGTGAAATTTGATATTTTATGTACAGTATATAATATATATTTGGTGAAATTAGATATTTTATGTAGAGTATATAATATATATTTGCTGAAATTTGATATTTTATGTACAGTATATAATATATATTTAGTGTTCTTTCATACTTTCTGTACAGTATATAATACATATTTTGTGTAATTTGATATTTTATGTACAGTATATTATATATTTTTTGATGTTTGATATTTTATGTACAGTATAAACTATATACTTCGTGAAATGTGATATTTCATGTACAGTATGTAATATATATGTAGTGTACTGTCGTAATTTATGTATAGTATATAATACATATTTGGTGAAATTTGATATTTTATGTACAGTATATAATATATATTTGGTGAAATTAGATATTTTATGTACAGTATATAATATATATTTAGTGTTCTTTCATACTTTCTGTACAGTATATAATACATATTTTGTGTAATTTGATATTTTATGTACAGTATTTTATATATTTTTTGAAGTTTGATATTTTATGTACAGTATAAACTATATACTTCGTGAAATGTGATATTTAGTGTACAGTATATAATATATAGGTAGTGTACTGTCGTAATTTATGTATAGTGTATAATACATATTTGGTGAAATTTGATATTTTATGTACAGTATATAATATATATTTGGTGAAATTAGATATTTTATGTACAGTATAATATATATATTTGCTGAAATTTGATATTTTATGTACAGTATATAATATATATTTAGTGTTCTTTCATACTTTCTGTACAGTATATAATACATATTTTGTGTAATTTGATATTTTATGTACAGTATATTATATATTTTTTGAAGTTTGATATTTTATGTACAGTATTAACTATATATTTCGTGAAATGTGATATTTCGTGTACAGTATATAATATATATGTAGTGTATTGTCATATTTTATGTATAGTATATAATACATATTTGGTGAAATTTAATATTTTATGAAGAGTATATAATATATATTTGGTGTAATTTGATATTTTATGTACAGTATGTAATATATATTTGTTGAAATTTGATATTTTATGTACAGTATATAATATATATTTAGTGTTCTTTCATACTTTCTCTACAGTATATAATACATATTTTGTGTAATTTGATATTATATGTACAGTATATTATATATTTTTTGAAGTTTGATATTTTATGTACAGTATAAACTATATACTTCGTGAAATGTGATATTTCATGTACAGTATGTAATATATATGTAGTGTACTGTCGTAATTTATGTATAGTATATAATACATATTTGGTGAAATTTGATATTTTATGTACAGTATATAATATATATTTGGTGAAATTAGATATTTTATGTACAGTATATAATATATATTTAGTGTTCTTTCATACTTTCTCTACAGTATATAATACATATTTGGTGAAATTTGATATTATATGTACAGTATATAATATATATTTGGGGAAATTTGATGTTTTATGTACAGTGTGCAATATATATTTGGTAAAATTTGATATTTTATGTACAGCATATAATATATATTTAGTGTTCTTTCATACTTTATGTACAGTATATAATATATATTTTGTGAAATTTGATATTATATGTATGTTATATAATATATATGGTGAAATTTGATATTTTATGTACAGTATATAATATATATTTGGTGAAATTTGATATTTCACATACAGTATGTAATATATATTTGGTGAAATTTGATATTTTATGTACAGTATATAATATATATTTAGTGCTCTTTCATACTTTCTGTACAGTATATAATACATATTTTGTGTAATTTGATATTTTATGTACAGTATATTATATATTTTTTGAAGTTTGATATTTTATGTACAGTATAAACTATATATTTGGTGAAATGTGATATTTCGTGTACAGTATATAAAATATATGTAGTGTACTGTCATATTTTATGTATAGTATATAATACATATTTGGTGAAATTTGATATTTTATGTACAGTATATAATATATATTTGGTGAAATTAGATATTTTATGTAGAGTATATAATATATATTTGCTGAAATTTGATATTTTATGTACAGTATATAATATATATTTAGTGTTCTTTCATACTTTCTGTACAGTATATAATACATATTTTGTGTAATTTGATATTTTATGTACAGTATATTATATATTTTTTGAAGTTTGATATTTTATGTACAGTATAAACTATATACTTCGTGAAATGTGATATTTCGTGTACAGTATATAATATATAGGTAGTGTACTGTCGTAATTTATGTATAGTATATAATACATATTTGGTGAAATTTGATAATTTATGTACAGTATATAATATATATTTGGTGAAATTAGATATTTTATGTACAGTATATAATATATATTTGCTGAAATTTGATATTTTATGTACAGTATATAATATATATTTAGTGTTCTTTCATACTTTCTGTACAGTATATAATACATGTTTTGTGTAATTTGATATTTTATGTACAGTATATTATATATTTTTTGAAGTTTGATATTTTATGTACAGTATAAACTATATATTTCGTGAAATGTGATATTTCGTTTACAGTATATAATATATATGTAGTGTATTGTCATATTTTATGTACAGTATATAATACATATTTGGTGAAATTTGATATTTTATGAAGAGTATATAATATATATTTGGTGTAATTTGATATTTTATGTACAGTATGTAATATATATTTGTTGAAATTTGATATTTTATGTACAGTATATAATATATATTTAGTGTTCTTTCATACTTTCTCTACAGTATATAATACATATTTTGTGTAATTTGATATTATATGTACAGTATATTATATATTTTTTGAAGTTTGATATTTTATGTACAGTATAAACTATATACTTGGTGAAATGTGATATTCCGTGTACAGTATATAATATATATGTAGTGTACTGTCATATTTTATGTATTGTATATAATACATATTTGGTGAAATTTGATATTTTATGTACAGTATATAATATGTATTTGGTGAAATTTGATATTTTATGTACAGTATGTAATTTATATTTGGTGAAATTTGATATTTTATGTACAGTATATAATATATATTTAGTGTTCTTTCATACTTTATGTACAGTACATATTACATATTTTGTGAAATTTGATATTTTATGTACGTTATATAATATATATGGTGAAATTTGATATTTTATGTACAGTATATAATATGTATGTAGTGTACTTTCATATTTTATGTATAGTATATAATACATATTTGGTGAAATTTGATATTTTATGTACAGTTTATAATATATATTTCGTGAAATTTTATATTTTATGTACAGTATGTAATATATATTTGGTGAAATTTGATATTTTATGTACAGTATATAAAATATATTTAGTGTTCTTTCATACTTTATGTACACTATATAATACATATTTTGTGTAATTTGATATTCCATGTACAGTATATTACATATTTTTTGAAGTTTGATATTTTATGTACAGTATAAACTATATATTTTGTGAAATGTGATATTTCGTGTACAGTATATAATATATATGTAGTGTATTGTCATATTTTATGTACAGCATATCATACATATTTGGTGAAATTTGATATTATATGTTCAGTATATAATATATATTTGGGGAAATTTGATATTTTATGTACAGTGTGTAATATATATTTGGTAAAATTTGATATTTTATGTACAGCATATAACATATATTTACTGTTCTTTCATACTTTATGTACAGTATATAATATATATTTTGTGAAATTTGATATTATATGTACGTTATATAATATATATGGTGAAATTTGATATTTTATGTACAGTATATAATATATATTTGGTGAAATTTGATGTTTCACATACAGTATGTAATATATATTTGGTGAAATTTGATATTTTATGTACAGTATATAATATATATTTAGTGCTCTTTCATACTTTCTGTACAGTATATAATACATATTTTGTGTAATTTGATATTTTATGTACAGTATATTATATATTTTTAGAAGTTTTATATTTTATGTACAGTATAAACTATATATTTGGTGAAATGTGATATTTCGTGTACAGTATATAAAATATATGTAGTGTACTGTCATATTTTATGTATAGTATATAATACATATTTGGTGAAATTTGATATTTTATGTACAGTATATAATATATATTTGGTGAAATTAGATATTTTATGTAGAGTATATAATATATATTTGCTGAAATTTGATATTTTATGTACAGTATATAATATATATTTAGTGTTCTTTCATACTTTCTGTACAGTATATAATACATATTTTGTGTAATTTGATATTTTATGTACAGTATATTATATATTTTTTGATGTTTGATATTTTATGTACAGTATAAACTATATACTTCGTGAAATGTGATATTTCATGTACAGTATGTAATATATATGTAGTGTACTGTCGTAATTTATGTATAGTATATAATACATATTTGGTGAAATTTGATATTTTATGTACAGTATATAATATATATTTGGTGAAATTAGATATTTTATGTACAGTATATAATATATATTTAGTGTTCTTTCATACTTTCTGTACAGTATATAATACATATTTTGTGTAATTTGATATTTTATGTACAGTATTTTATATATTTTTTGAAGTTTGATATTTTATGTACAGTATAAACTATATACTTCGTGAAATGTGATATTTAGTGTACAGTATATAATATATAGGTAGTGTACTGTCGTAATTTATGTATAGTGTATAATACATATTTGGTGAAATTTGATATTTTATGTACAGTATATAATATATATTTGGTGAAATTAGATATTTTATGTACAGTATATAATATATATTTGCTGAAATTTGATATTTTATGTACAGTATATAATATATATTTAGTGTTCTTTCATACTTTCTGTACAGTATATAATACATATTTTGTGTAATTTGATATTTTATGTACAGTATATTATATATTTTTTGAAGTTTGATATTTTATGTACAGTATAAACTATATATTTCGTGAAATGTGATATTTCGTGTACAGTATATAATATATATGTAGTGTATTGTCATATTTTATGTATAGTATATAATACATATTTGGTGAAATTTAATATTTTATGAAGAGTATATAATATATATTTGGTGTAATTTGATATTTTATGTACAGTATGTAATATATATTTGTTGAAATTTGATATTTTATGTACAGTATATAATATATATTTAGTGTTCTTTCATACTTTCTCTACAGTATATAATACATATTTTGTGTAATTTGATATTATATGTACAGTATATTATATATTTTTTGAAGTTTGATATTTTATGTACAGTATAAACTATATACTTGGTGAAATGTGATATTCCGTGTACAGTATATAATACATATGTAGTGTACTGTCATATTTTATGTATTGTATATAATACATATTTGGTGAAATTTGATATTTTATGTACAATATATAATATGTATTTGGTGAAATTTGATATTTTATGTACAGTATGTAATTTATATTTGGTGAAATTTGATATTTTATGTACAGTATATAATATATATTTAGTGTTCTTTCATACTTTATGTACAGTACATATTACATATTTGGTGAAATTTGATATTTTATGTACGTTATATAATATATATGGTGAAATTTGATATTTCATGTACAGTATATAATATGTATGTAGTGTACTTTCATATTTTATGTATAGTATATAATACATATTTGGTGAAATTTGATATTTTATGTACAGTTTATAATATATATTTCGTGAAATTTGATATTTTATGTACAGTATGTAATATATATTTGGTGAAATTTGATATTTTATGTACAGTATATAAAATGTATTTACTGTTCTTTCATACTTTCTGTACACTATATAATACATATTTTGTGTAATTTGATATTTCATGTACAGTATATTACATATTTTTTGAAGTTTGATATTTTATGTACAGTATAAACTATATATTTTGTGAAATGTGATATTTCGAGTACAGTATATAATATATATGTAGTGTATTGTCATATTTTATGTACAGTATATCATACATATTTGGTGAAATTTGATATTATATGTACAGTATATAATATATATTTGGGGAAATTTGATATTTTATGTACAGTGTGTAATATATATTTGGTAAAATTTGATATTTTATGTACAGCATATAACATATATTTACTGTTCTTTCATACTTTATGTACAGTATATAATATATATTTTGTGAAATTTGATATAATATGTACGTTATATAATATATATGGTGAAATTTGATATTTTATGTACAGTATATAATATATATTTGGTGAAATTTGATATTTCACATACAGTATGTAATATATATTTGGTGAAATTTGATATTTTATGTACAGTATATAATATATATTTGTTGAAATTAGATATTTTATGTAGAGTATATAATATATATTTGCTGAAATTTGATATTTTATGTACAGTATATAATATATATTTAGTGTTCTTTCATACTTTCTGTACAGTATATAATACATATTTTGTGTAATTTGATATTTTATGTACAGTATATTATATATTTTTTGAAGTTTGATATTTTATGTACATTATAAACTATATATTTTGTGAAATGTGATATTTCGTGTACAGTATATAATATATATGTAGTGTATTGTCATATTTTATGTACAGTATATCATACATATTTGGTGAAATTTGATATTATATGTACAGTATATAATATATATTTGGGGAAATTTGATATTTTATGTACAGTGCGTAATATATATTTGGTAAAATTTGATATTTTATGTACAGCATATAATATATATTTTGTGTTCTTTCATACTTTATGTACAGTATATAATATATATTTTGTGAAATTTGATATTATATGTACGTTATAAAATATATATGGTGAAATTTGATATTTTGTGTACAGTATATAATATATATTTGGTGAAATTTGATATTTCACATACAGTATGTAATATATATTTGGGGAAATTTGATATTTTATTTACAGTATATAATATATATTTAGTGCTCTTTCATACTTTCTGTACAGTATATAATACATATTTTGTGTAATTTGATATTTTATGTACAGTATATTATATATTTTTTGAAGTTTGATATTTTATGTACAGTATAAACTATATATTTGGTGAAATGTGATATTTCGTGTACAGTATATAAAATATATGTAGTGTACTGTCATATTTTATGTATAGTATATAATACATATTTGGTGAAATTTGATATTTTATGTACAGCATATAATATATATTTGGTGAAATTAGATATTTTATGTAGAGTATATAATATATATTTGCTGAAATTTGATATTTTATGTACAGTATATAATATATATTTAGTGTTCTTTCATACTTTATGTACAGTATATAATACATATTTCATGTAATTTGATATTTTATGTACAGTATATTATATGTTTTTTGAAGTTTGATATTTTATGTACAGTATAAACTATATACTTCGTGAAATGTGATATTTCGTGTACAGTATATAATATATATGTAGTGTACTGTCGTAATTTATGTATAGTATATAATACATATTTGGTGAAATTTGATATTTTATGTACAGTATATAATATATATTTGGTGAAATTAGATATTTTATGTACAGTATATAATATATATTTGCTGAAATTTGATATTTTATGTACAGTATATAATATATATTTAGTGTTCTTTCATACTTTCTCTACAGTATATAATACATATTTTGTGTAATTTGATATTTTATGTACAGTATATTATATATTTTTTGAAGTTTGATATTTTATGTACAGTATAAACTGTATATTTGGTGAAATGTGATATTTCGTGTACAGTATATAAAATATATGTAGTGTACTGTCATATTTTATGTATAGTATATAATACATATTTGGTGAAATTTGATATTTTATGTACAGTATATAATATATATTTGGTGAAATTAGATATTTAATGTAGAGTATATAATGTATATTTGCTGAAATTTGATATTTTATGTACAGTATATAATATATATTTAGTGTTCTTTCATACTTTCTGTACAGTATATAATACATGTTTTGTGTAATTTGATATTTTATGTACAGTATATTATATATTTTTTGAAGTTTGATATTTTATGTACAGTATAAACTATATATTTCGTGAAATGTGATATTTCGTGTACAGTATATAATATATATGTAGTGTATTGTCGTATTTTATGTATAGTATATAATACATATTTGGTGAAATTTGATATTTTATGTACAGTATGTAATTTATATTTGGTGAAATTTGATATTTTATGTACAGTATATAATATATATTTAGTGTTCTTTCATACTTTATGTACAGTACATATTACATATTTTGTGATATTTGATATTTTATGTACGTTATATAATATATATGGTGAAATTTGATATTTTATGTACAGTATATAATATGTATGTAGTGTACTTTCATATTTTATGTATAGTATATAATACATATTTGGTGAAATTTGATATTTTATGTACAGTTTATAATATATATTTCGTGAAATTTGATATTTTATGTACAGTATGTAATGTATATTTGGTGAAATTTGGTATTTTATGTACAGTATATAAAATATATTTAGTGTTCTTTCATACTTTATGTACACTATATAATACATATTTTGTGTAATTTGATATTTCATGTACAGTATATTACATATTTTTTGAAGTTTGATATTTTATGTACAGTATAAACTCTATATTTTGTGAAATGTGATATTTCGTGTACAGTATATAATATATATGTAGTGTATTGTCATATTTTATGTACAGTATATCATACATATTTGGTGAAATTTGATATTATATGTACAGTATATAATATATATTTGGGGAAATTTGATATTTTATGTACAGTGTGTAATATATATTTGGTAAAATTTGATATTTTATGTACAGCATATAACATATATTTACTGTTCTTTCATACTTTATGTACAGTATATAATATATATTTTGTGAAATTTGATATTATATGTACGTTATATAATATATATGGTGAAATTTGATATTTTATGGACAGTATATAATATATATTTGGTGAAATTTGATATTTCACATACAGTATGTAATATATATTTGGTGAAATTTGATATTTTATGTACAGTATATAATATATATTTAGTGCTCTTTCATACTTTCTGTACAGTATATAATACATATTTTGTGTAATTTGATATTTTATGTACAGTATATTATATATTTTTAGAAGTTTGATATTTTATGTACCGTATAAACTATATATATGGTGAAATGTGATATTTCGTGTACAGTATATAAAATATATGTAGTGTACTGTCATATTTTATGTATAGTATATAATACATATTTGGTGAAATTTGATATTTTATGTACAGTATATAATATATATTTGGTGAAATTAGATATTTAATGTAGAGTATATAATATATATTTGCTGAAATTTGATATTTTATGTACAGTATATAATATATATTTAGTGTTCTTTCATACTTTCTGTACAGTACATAATACATATTTTGTGTAATTTGATATTTTATGTACAGTATATTATATATTTTTTGAAGTTTGATATTTTATGTACAGTATAAACTATATATTTGGTGAAATGTGATATTTCGTGTACAGTATATAAAATATATGTAGTGTACTGTCATATTTTATGTATAGTATATAATACATATTTGGTGAAATTTGATATTTTATGTACAGTATATAATATATATTTGGTGAAATTAGATATTTTATGTACAGTATATAGTATATATTTGCTGAAATTTGATATTTTATGTCCAGTATATAATATATATTTAGTGTTCTTTCATACTTTCTGTACAGTATATAATACATATTTTGTGTAATTTGATATTTTATGTACAGTATATTATATATTTTTTGAAGTTTGATATTTTATGTACAGTATAAACTATATACTTCGTGAAATGTGATATTTCGTGTACAGTATATAATATATATGCAGTGTATTGTCATATTTTTTGTATAGTATATAATACATATTTGGTGAAATTTGATATTTTATGTACAGTATGTAATTTATAATTGGTGAAATTTGATATTTTATGTACAGTATATAATATATATTTAGTGTTCTTTCATACTTTATGTACAGTACATATTACATATTTTGTGAAATTTGATATTTTATGTACGTTATATAATATATATGGTGAAATTTGATATTTTATGTACAGTATATAATATGTATGTAGTGTACTTTCATATTTTATGTAGAGTATATAATAGATATTTGGTGAAATTTGATATTTTATGTACAGTTTATAATATATATTTCGTGAAATTTGATATTTTATGTACAGTATGTAATACATATTTGGTGAAATTTGATATTTTATGTACAGTATATAAAATATATTTAGTGTTCTTTCATACTTTATGTACACTATATAATACATATTTTGTGTAATTTGATATTCTATGTACAGTATATTACATATTTTTTGAAGTTTGATATTTTATGTAGAGTATAAACTATATATTTTGTGAAATGTGATATTTCGTGTACAGTATATAATATATATGTAGTGTATTGTCATATTTTATGTACAGTATATCATACATATTTGGTGAAATTTGATATTATATGTACAGTATATAATATATATTTGGGGAAATTTGATATTTTATGTACAGTGTGTAATATATATTTGGTAAAATTTGATATTTTATGTACAGCATACAATATATATTTAGTGTTCTTTCATACTTTATGTACAGTACATAATATATATTTTGTGAAATTTGATATTATATGTACGTTATATAATATATATGGTGAAATTTGATATTTTATGTACAGTATATAATATATATTTGGTGAAATTTGATATTTCACATACAGTATGTAATATATATTTGGTGAAATTTGATATTTTATGTACAGTATATAATATATATTTAGTGCTCTTTCATACTTTCTGTACAGTATATAATACATATTTTGTGTAATTTGATATTTTATGTACAGTATATTATATATTTTTTGAAGTTTGATATTTTATGTACAGTATAAATTATATATTTGGTGAAATGTGATATTTCGTGTACAGTATATAAAATATATGTAGTGTACTGTCATATTTTATGTATAGTATATAATACATATTTGGTGAAATTTGATATTTTATGTACAGTATATAATATATATTTGGTGAAATTAGATATTTTATGTAGAGTATATAATATATATTTGCTGAAATTTGATATTTTATGTACAGTATATAATATATATTTAGTGTTCTTTCATACTTTCTGTACAGTATATAATACATATTTTGTGTAATTTGATATTTTATGTACAGTATATTATATATTTTTTGAAGTTTGATATTTTATGTACAGTATAAACTATATATTTCGTGAAATGTGATATTTCGTGTACAGTATATAATATATATGTAGTGTATTGTCGTATTTTATGTATAGTATATAATACATATTTGGTGAAATTTGATATTTTATGTACAGTATGTAATTTATATTTGGTGAAATTTGATATTTTATGTACAGTATATAATATATATTTAGTGTTCTTTCATACTTTATGTACAGTACATATTACATATTTTGTGATATTTGATATTTTATGTACGTTATATAATATATATGGTGAAATTTGATATTTTATGTACAGTATATAATATGTATGTAGTGTACTTTCATATTTTATGTATAGTATATAATACATATTTGGTGAAATTTGATATTTTATGTACAGTTTATAATATATATTTCGTGAAATTTGATATTTTATGTACAGTATGTAATATATATTTGGTGAAATTTGATATTTTATGTACAGTATATAAAATATATTTAGTGTTCTTTCATACTTTATGTACACTATATAATACATATTTTGTGTAATTTGATATTTCATGTACAGTATATTACATATTTTTTGAAGTTTGATATTTTATGTACAGTATAAACTCTATATTTTGTGAAATGTGATATTTCGTGTACAGTATATAATATATATGTAGTGTATTGTCATATTTTATGTACAGTATATCATACATATTTGGTGAAATTTGATATTATATGTACAGTATATAATATATATTTGGGGAAATTTGATATTTTATGTACAGTGTGTAATATATATTTGGTAAAATTTGATATTTTATGTACAGCATATAACATATATTTACTGTTCTTTCATACTTTATGTACAGTATATAATATATATTTTGTGAAATTTGATATTATATGTACGTTATATAATATATATGGTGAAATTTGATATTTTATGGACAGTATATAATATATATTTGGTGAAATTTGATATTTCACATACAGTATGTAATATATATTTGGTGAAATTTGATATTTTATGTACAGTATATAATATATATTTAGTGCTCTTTCATACTTTCTGTACAGTATATAATACATATTTTGTGTAATTTGATATTTTATGTACAGTATATTATATATTTTTAGAAGTTTGATAATTTATGTACCGTATAAACTATATATTTGGTGAAATGTGATATTTCGTGTACAGTATATAAAATATATGTAGTGTACTGTCATATTTTATGTATAGTATATAATACATATTTGGTGAAATTTGATATTTTATGTACAGTATATAATATATATTTGGTGAAATTAGATATTTAATGTAGAGTATATAATATATATTTGCTGAAATTTGATATTTTATGTACAGTATATAATATATATTTAGTGTTCTTTCATACTTTCTGTACAGTATATAATACATATTTTGTGTAATTTGATATTTTATGTAGAGTATATTATATATTTTTTGAAGTTTGATATTTTATATACAGTATAAACTATATACTTCGTGAAATGTGATATTTCGTGTACAGTATATAATATATATGTAGTGTACTCTCGTAATTTATCTATAGTATATAATACATATTTGGTGAAATTTGATATTTTATGTAAAGTATATAATATATATTTGGTGAAATTAGATATTTTATGTAGAGTATATAATATATATTCGCTGAAATTTGATATTTTATGTCCAGTATATAATATATATTTAGTGTTCTTTCATACTTTCTGTACAGTATATAATACATAGTTTGTGTAATTTGATATTTTATGTACAGTATATTATATATTTTTTGAAGTTTGATATTTTATGTACAGCATAAACTATATACTTCGTGAAATGTGATATTTCGTGTACAGTATATAATATATATGCAGTGTATTGTCATATTTTTTGTATAGTATATAATACATATTTGGTGAAATTTGATATTTTATGTACAGTATGTAATTTATAATTGGTGAAATTTGATATTTTATGTACAGTATATAATATATATTTAGTGTTCTTTCATACTTTCTGTACAGTATATAATACATATTTTGTGTAATTTGATATTTTATGTACAGAATATTATATATTTTTTGAAGTTTGATATTTTATGTACAGTATAAACTGTATATTTGGTGAAATGTGATATTTCGTGTACAGTATATAAAATATATGTAGTGTACTGTCATATTTTATGTATAGTATATAATACATATTTGGTGAAATTTGATATTTTATGTACAGTATATAATATATATTTGGTGAAATTAGATATTTAATGTAGAGTATATAATATATATTTGCTGAAATTTGATATTTTATGTACAGTATATAATATATATTTAGTGTTCTTTCATACTTTCTGTACAGTATATAATACATATTTTGTGTAATTTGATATTTTATGTAGAGTATATTATATATTTTATGAAGTTTGATATTTTATGTACAGTATAAACTATATACTTCGTGAAATGTGATATTTCGTGTACAGTATATTATATATGCAGTGTTCTGTCGTAATTTATGTATAGTATATAATACATATTTGGTGAAATTTGATATTTTATGTACAGTATATAATATATATTTGGTGAAATTAGATATTTTATGTACAGTATATAATATATATTTGCTGAAATTTGATATTTTATGTACAGTATATAATATATATTTAGTGTTCTTTCATACTTTCTGTACAGTACATAATACATATTTTGTGTAATTTGATATTTTATGTACAGTATATTATATATTTTTTGAAGTTTGATATTTTATGTACAGTATAAACTATATATTTGGTGAAATGTGATATTTCGTGTACAGTATATAAAATATATGTAGTGTACTGTCATATTTTATGTATAGTATATAATACATATTTGGTGAAATTTGATATTTTATGTACAGTATATAATATATATTTGGTGAAATTAGATATTTTATGTAGAGTATATAATATATATTTGCTGAAATTTGATATTTTATGTCCAGTATATAATATATATTTAGTGTTCTTTCATACTTTCTGTACAGTATATTATACATATTTTGTGTAATTTGATATTTTATGTACAGTATATTATATATTTTTTGAAGTTTGATATTTTATGTACAGTATAAACTATATACTTCGTGAAATGTGATATTTCGTGTACAGTATATAATATATATGCAGTGTATTGTCATATTTTTTGTATAGTATATAATACATATTTGGTGAAATTTGATATTTTATGTACAGTATGTAATTTATAATTGGTGAAATTTGATATTTTATGCACAGTATATAATATATATTTAGTGTTCTTTCATACTTTATGTACAGTACATATTACATATTTTGTGAAATTTGATATTTTATGTACGTTATATAATATATATGGTGAAATTTGATATTTTATGTACAGTATATAATATGTATGTAGTGTACTTTCATATTTTATGTAGAGTATATAATAGATATTTGGTGAAATTTGATATTTTATGTACAGTTTATAATATATATTTCGTGAAATTTGATATTTTATGTACAGTATGTAATACATATTTGGTGAAATTTGATATTTTATGTACAGTATATAAAATATATTTAGTGTTCTTTCATACTTTATGTACACTATATAATACATATTTTGTGTAATTTGATATTCTATGTACAGTATATTACATATTTTTTGAAGTTTGATATTTTATGTGGAGTATAAACTATATATTTTGTGAAATGTGATATTTCGTGTACAGTATATAATATATATGTAGTGTATTGTCATATTTTATGTACAGTATATAATACATATTTGGTGAAATTTGATATTATATGTACAGTATATAATATATATTTGGGGAAATTTGATATTTTATGTACAGTGTGTAATATATATTTGGTAAAATTTGATATTTTATGTACAGCATACAATATATATTTAGTGTTCTTTCATACTTTATGTACAGTATATAATATATATTTTGTGAAATTTGATATTATATGTACGTTATATAATATATATGGTGAAATTTGATATTTTATGTACAGTATATAATATATATTTGGTGAAATTTGATATTTCACATACAGTATGTAATATATATTTGGTGAAATTTGAGATTTTATGTACAGTATATAATATATATTTAGTGCTCTTTCATACTTTCTGTACAGTATATAATACATATTTTGTGTAATTTGATATTTTATGTACAGTATATTATATATTTTTTGAAGTTTGATATTTTATGTACAGCATAAATTATATATTTGGTGAAATGTGATATTTCGTGTACAGTATATAAAATATATGTAGTGTACTGTCATATTTTATGTATAGTATATAATACATATTTGGTGAAATTTGATATTTTATGTACAGTAAAAACTATGTATTTGGTGAACTGTGATATTTCGTGTACAGTATATAATATATATGTAGTGTACTGTCATATTTTATGTATAGTATATAATATATATTTGGTGAAGTTTGATATTTTGTGTACAGTATATAATATATATTTGGTGAAATTTGATATTTTATGTACAGTATGTAATATATATTTGGTGAAATTTGATATTTTATGTACAGTATATAATATATATATAGTGTTCTTTCATACTTTTTGTACAGAGTATAATACATATTTTGTGAAATTTCATATTTTATATACGTCATATAACATATATGGAGAAATTTGATATTTTATATACAGTATATAATATACATGTAGTGTACTTTCATATTTCATGTGTAGTATTTAATACATATTAGGTGAAATTTGATATTTTATGTACAGTATATAATATATATTTGGTGAAATTTGATATTTTACAGACAGTATGTAATATATATTTGGTGAAATTTGATATTTTTTGTACAGTATATAATATATATTTAGTGTTCTTTCATACTTTCTGTACAGTATATAATACATATTTTGTGTAATTTGATATTTTATGTACAGTATATTATATATTTTTTGAAGTTTGATATTTTATGTACAGTATAAACTATATATTTGGTGAAATGTGATATTTCATGTACAGTGTATAATATATATGTAGTGTACTTTCATGTTTTATGTATAGTATATAATACATATTTGTTGAAATTTTATATTTTATGTACAGTATATAATATATATTTGGTGAAATTTGATATTTTATGTACAGTATTTAATACATATTTGGTGAATTTTGATATTTTATGTACAGTATATAATATATATTTAGTGTTCTTTCATACTTTATGTACAGTACATAATACATAGTTTGTGAAATTTGATATTTTATGTACAGTATATAATGTATATTTGGAGAAATTTGATATTAAACATACAGAATGTAATATATATTTGTTGAAATTTGATATTTTATTTACAGTATATAATATATATTTAGTGTTCTTTCATACTTTATGTACAGTATATAATACATATATTGTGTAATTTTATATTTTATGTACAGTGTATTATATATTTCTTGAAGTTTGATATTTTATGTACAGTATATACTATATATTTGGTGAAATGTGATATTTCGTGTACAGTATATAATATATATGTAGTGTACTGTCATATTTTATGTATAGTATATAATACATATTTGGTGAAATTTGATATTTTATGTACAGTATATAATATATATTTGGTGAAATTTGATATTTTATGTACAGTATGTAATATATATTTGTTGAAATTTATATTTTATGTACAGTATATAATATATATTTAGTGTTCTTTCATACTTTATGTACAGTATATAATACATAGTTTGTGAAATTTGATATTTTATGTATGATATATAATATCTATGGTGAAATTTGATATCTTATGTACAGTATATAATATATATGTAGTGTACTTTCATATTTTATATATAGTATATAATACATATTTGGTGATATTTGATATTTTGTGTACAGTATATAATATATATTTGGTGAAATTTGATATTTTACATAAAGTATGTAATACATATTTGGTGAAATTTGATATTTTATGTACAGTATATAATATATATTTAGTGTTCTTTCAGACTTTATGTACAGTATATAATACATATTTTGTGTAATTTGATATTTTATGTACAGTATATTATATATTTTTTGAATTTTGATATTTTATGTACAGTATAAACTATATATTTGGTGAAATGTGATATTTCGTGTACAGTATATAATATATCAGTAGTGTACTTTCATATTTTATGTATAGTATATAATACATATTTGGTGAAATTTGATATTTTATGTACAGTATATAATATATATCTGGTGAAATTTGATATTTTATGTACAGTATGTAATATATATTTGTTGAAATTTATATTTTATGTACAGTATATAATGCATATTTAGTGTTCTTTCATACTTTATGTACAGTATATAATGCATAGTTTGTGAAATTTGATATTTTATGTACAGTATATAATATATATTTAGTGTTCTTTCATACTTTTTGTACAGAGTATAATACATATTTTGTGAAATTTGATATTTTATATACCTCATATAACATATATGGTGAAATTTGATATTTTATATACAGTATATAATATACCTGTAGTGTACTTTCATATTTCATGTATAGTATTTAATACATATTAGGTGAAATTTGATATTTTATGTACAGTATATAATATATATTTGGTGAAATTTGATATTTTACAGACAGTATGTAATATATATGTGTTGAAATTTGATATTTTTTGTACAGTATATAATATATATTTAGTGTTCTTTCATACTTTCTGTACAGTATATAATACATATTTTGTGTAATTTGATATTTTATGTACAGTATATTATATATTTTTTGAATTTTGATATTTTATGTACAGTATAAACTATATATTTGGTGAAATGTGATATTTCATGTACAGTGTATAATATATATGTAGTGTACTTTCATGTTTTATGTATAGTATATAATACATATTTGGTGAAATTTTATATTTTATGTACAGTATATAATATATATTTGGTGAAATTTGATATTTTATGTACAGTATTTAATACATATTTGGTGAAATTTGATATTTTATGTACAGTATATAATATATATTTAGTGTTCTTTCATACTTTATGTACAGTACATAATACATAGTTTGTGAAATTTGATATTTTATGTACAGTATATAATGTATATTTGGTGAAATTTGATATTAAACATACAGAATGTAAGATATATTTGTTGAAATTTGATATTTTATTTACAGTATATAATATATATTTAGTGTTCTTTCATACTTTATGTACAGTATATAATACATATGTTGTGTAATTTTATATTTTATGTACAGTGTATTATATATTTCTTGAAGTTTGATATTTTATGTACAGTATATACTATATATTTGGTGAAATGTGATATTTCGTGTACAGTATATAATATATATGTAGTGTACTGTCATATTTTATGTATAGTATATAATACATATTTGGTGAAATTTGATATTTTATGTACAGTATATAATATATATTTGGTGAAATTTGATATTTTATGTACAGTATGTAATATATATTTGTTGAAATTTATATTTTATGTACAGTATATAATATATATTTAGTGTTCTTTCATACTTTATGTACAGTATATAATACATAGTTTGTGAAATTTGATATTTTATGTATGTTTTATAATATCTATGGTGAAATTTGATATCTTATGTACAGTATATAATATATATGTAGTGTACTTTCATATTTTATGTATAGTATATAATACATATTTGGTGATATTTGATATTTTATGTACAGTATATAATATATATTTGGTGAAATTTGATATTTTACATAAAGTATGTAATACATATTTGGTGAAATTTCATATTTTATGTACAGTATATAATATATATTTAGTGTTCTTTCAGACTTTATGTACAGTATATAATACATATTTTGTGTAATTTGATATTTTATGTACAGTATATTATATATTTTTTGAATTTTGATATTTTATGTACAGTACAAACTATATATTTGGTGAAATGTGATATTTCGTGTACAGTATATAATATATAAGTAGTGTACTTTCATATTTTATGTATAGTATATAATACATATTTGGTGAAATTTGATATTTTATGTACAGTATATAATATATATCTGGTGAAATTTGATATTTTATGTACAGTATGTAATATATATTTGTTGAAATTTATATTTTATGTACAGTATATAATGCATATTTAGTGTTCTTTCATACTTTATGTACAGTATATAATACATAGTTTGTGAAATTTGATATTTTATGTACAGTATATAATATATATTTAGTGTTCTTTCATACTTTCTGTACAGTATATAATACATATTTTGTGTAATTTGATATTTTATGTACAGTATATTATATATTTTTTGAAGTTTGATATTTTATGTACAGTATAAACTATATATTTTGTGAAATGTGATATTTCGTGTACAGTATAAAATATATATGTAGTGTACTTTCATATTTTATTTATAGTATATAATACATATTTGGTTAAATTAGATATTTAATGTACAGTATATAATACATATTTAGTGTTCTTTCATACTTTATGTACAGTATATAATACATATTTTGTGTAATTTGATATTTTATGTACAGTATATTTTATATTTTTTGAAGTTTGATATTTTATGTACAGTAAAAACTATCTATTTGGTGAACTGTGATATTTCGTGTACAGTATATAATATATATGTAGTGTACTGTCATATTTTATGTATAGTATATAATACATATTTGGTGAAGTTTGATATTTTGTGTACAGTATATAATATATATTTGGTGAAATTTGATATTTTATGTACAGTATGTAATATATATTTGGTGAAATTCGATATTTTATGTACAGTATATAATATATATATAGTGTTCTTTCATACTTTTTGTACAGAGTATAATACACATTTTGTGAAATTTCATATTTTATATACGTCTTATAACATATATGGAGAAATTTGATATTTTATATACAGTATATAATATACATGTAGTGTACTTTCATATTTCATGTATAGTATTTAATACATATTAGGTGAAATTTGATATTTTATGTACAGTAAATAATATATATTTGGTGAAATTTGATATTTTTTGTACAGTATATAATATATATTTAGTGTTCTTTCATACTTTCTGTACAGTATATTATACATATTTTGTGTAATTTGATATTTTATGTACAGTATATTATATATTTTTTGAAGTTTGACATTTTATGTACAGTATAAACTATATATTTGGTGAAATGTGATATTTCATGTACAGTGTATAATATATATGTAGTGTACTTTCATGTTTTATGTATAGTATATAATACATATTTGGTGAAATTTTATATTTTATGTACAGTACATAATATATATTTGGTGAAATTTGATATTTTATGTACAGTATTTAATACATATTTGGTGAAATTTGATATTTTATGTACAGTATATAATATATATTTAGTGTTCTTTCATACTTTATGTACAGTACATAATACATAGTTTGTGAAATTTGATATTTTATGTACAGTATATAATGTATATTTGGTGAAATTTGATATTAAACATACAGAATGTAATATATATTTGTTGAAATTTGATATTTTATTTACAGTATATAATATATATTTAGTGTTCTTTCATACTTTATGTACAGTATATAATACATATGTTGTGTAATTTTATATTTTATGTACAGTGTATTATATATTTCTTGAAGTTTGATATTTTATGTACAGTATATACTATATATTTTGTGAAATGTGATATTTCGTGTACAGTATATAATATATATGTAGTGTACTGTCATATTTTATGTATAGTACATAATACATATTTGGTGAAATTTGATATTTTATGTACAGTATATAATATATATTTGGTGAAATTTGATATTTTATGTAGAGTATGTAATATATATTTGTTGAAATTTATATTATATGTACAGTATATAATATATATTTAGTGTTCTTTCAGACTTTATGTACAGTATATAATACATAGTTTGTGAAATTTGATATTTTATGTATGTTATATAATATCTATGGTGAAATTTGATATCTTATGTATAGTATATAATATATATGTAGTGTACTTTCATATTTTATGTATAGTATGTAATACATATTTGGTGATATTTGATATTTTATGTACAGTATATAATATATATTTGGTGAAATTTGATATTTTACATGAAGTATGTAATACATACTTGGTGAAATTTGATATTTTATGTACAGTATATAATATATATTTAGTGTTCTTTCAGACTTTATGTACAGTATATAATACATATTTTGTGTAATTTGATATTTTATGTACAGTATATTATATATTTTTTGAATTTTGATATTTTATGTACAGTATAAACTATATATTTTGTGAAATGTGATATTTCGTGTACAGTATATAATATATAAGTAGTGTACTTTCATATTTTATTTATAGTATATAATACATATTTGGTGAAATTTGATATTTTATGTACAGTATATAATATATATCTGGTGAAATTTTATATTTTATGTACAGTATGTAATATATATTTGTTGAAATTTATATTTTATGTACAGTATATAATGCATATTTAGTGTTCTTTCATACTTTATGTACAGTATATAATACATAGTTTGTGAAATTTGATATTTTATGTACAGTATATAATATATATTTAGTGTTCTTTCATACTTTCTGTACAGTATATAATACATATTTTGTGTAATTTGATATTTTATGTACAGTATATTATATATTTTTTGAAGTTTGATATTTTATGTACAGTATAAACTATATATTTTGTGAAATGTGATATTTCGTGTACAGTATATAATATATATGTAGTGTACTTTCATATTTTATGTATAGTATATAATACATATTTGGTTAAATTAGATATTTAATGTACAGTATATAATACATATTTAGTATTCTTTCATACTTTATGTACAGTATATAATACATATTTTGTGTAATTTGATATTTTATGTACAGTATATTTTATATTTTTTGAAGTTTGATATTTTATGTACAGTAAAAACTATGTATTTGGTGAACTGTGATATTTCGTGTACAGTATATAATATATATGTAGTGTACTGTCATATTTTATGTATAGTATATAATACATATTTGGTGAAGTTTGATATTTTGTGTACAGTATATAATATATATTTGGTGAAATTTGATATTTTATGTACAGTATGTAATATATATTTGGTGAAATTTGATATTTTATGTACAGTATATAATATATATATAGTGTTCTTTCATACTTTTTGTACAGAGTATAATACATATTTTGTGAAATTTCATATTTTATATACGTCATATAACATATATGGAGAAATTTGATATTTTATATACAGTATATAATATACATGTAGTGTACTTTCATATTTCATGTATAGTATTTAATACATATTAGGTGAAATTTGATATTTTATGTACAGTAAATAATATATATTTGGTGAAATTTGATATTTTTTGTACAGTATATAATATATATTTAGTGTTCTTTCATACTTTCTGTACAGTATATAATACATATTTTGTGTAATTTGATATTTTATGTACAGTATATTATATATTTTTTGAAGTTTGATATTTTATGTACAGTATAAACTATATATTTGGTGAAATGTGATATTTCATGTACAGTGTATAATATATATGTAGTGTACTTTCATGTTTTATGTATAGTATATAATACATATTTGGTGAAATTTTATATTTTATGTACAGTATATAATATATATTTGGTGAAATTTGATATTTTATGTACAGTATTTAATACATATTTGGTGAAATTTGATATTTTATGTACAGTATATAATATATATTTAGTGTTCTTTCATACTTTATGTACAGTACATAATACATAGTTTGTGAAATTTGATATTTTATGTACAGTATATAATGTATATTTGGTGAAATTTGATATTAAACATACAGAATGTAATATATATTTGTAGAAATTTGATATTTTATTTACAGTATATAATATATATTTAGTGTTCTTTCATACTTTATGTACAGTATATAATACATATGTTGTGTAATTTTATATTTTATGTACAGTGTATTATATATTTCTTGAAGTTTGATATTTTATGTACAGTATATACTATATATTTGGTGAAATGTGATATTTCGTGTACAGTATATAATATATATGTGGTGTACTGTCATATTTTATGTATAGTATATAATACATATTTGGTGAAATTTGATATTTTATGTACAGTATATAATATATATTTAGTGAAATTTGATATTTTATGTACAGTATGTAATATATATTTGTTGAAATTTATATTTTATGTACAGTATATAATATATATTTAGTGTTCTTTCATACTTTATGTACAGTATATAATACATAGTTTGTGAAATTTGATATTTTATGTATGTTATATAATATCTATGGTGAAATTTGATATCTTATGTATAGTATATAATATATATGTAGTGTACTTTCATATTTTATGTATAGTATATAATACATATTTGGTGATATTTGATATTTTATGTACAGTATATAATATATATTTGGTGAAATTTGATATTTTACATGAAGTATGTAATACATACTTGGAGAAATTTGATATTTTATGTACAGTATATAATATATATTTAGTGTTCTTTCAGACTTTATGTACAGTATATAATACATATTTTGTGTAATTTGATATTTTATGTACAGTATATTATATATTTTTTGAATTTTGATATTTTATGTACAGTATAAACTATATATTTTGTGAAATGTGATATTTCGTGTACAGTATATAATATATAAGTAGTGTACTTTCATATTTTATGTATAGTATATAATACATATTTGGTGAAATTTGATATTTTATGTACAGTATATAATATATATCTGGTGAAATTTGATATTTTATGTACCGTATGTAATATATATTTGTTGAAATTTATATTTTATGTACAGTATATAATGCATATTTAGTGTTCTTTCATAATTTATGTACAGTATATAATACATAGTTTGTGAAATTTGATATTTTATGTACAGTATATAATATATATTTAGTGTTCTTTCATACTTTCTGTACAGTATATAATACATATTTTGAGTAATTTTATATTTTATGTACAGTGTATTATATATTTTTTGAAGTTTGATATTTTATGTACAGTATATACTATATATTTGGTGAAATGTGGTATTTCGTGTACAGTATATAATATATATGTAGTGTACTGTCATATTTTATGTATAGTATATAATACATATTTGGTGAAATTTGATATCTTATGTACAGTATATAATATATATTTGGTGAAATTTGATATTTTATGTACAGTATGTAATATATATTTGTTGAAATTTATATTTTATGTACAGTATATAATATATATTTAGTGTTCTTTCATACTTTATGTACAGTATATAATACATAGTTTGTGAAATTTGATATTTTATGTATGTTATATAATATCTATGGTGAAATTTGATATCTTATGTACAGTATATAATATATATGTAGTGTACTTTCATATTTTATGTATAGTATATAATACATATTAGGTGATATTTGATATTTTATGTACAGTATATAATATATATTTGGTGAAATTTGATATTTTACATAAAGTATGTAATACATATTTGGTGAAATTTGATATTTTATGTACAGTATATAATATATATCTGGTGAAATTTGATATTTTATGTACAGTATGTAATATATATTTGTTGAAATTTATATTTTATGTACAGTATATAATGCATATTTAGTGTTCTTTCATACTTTATGTACAGTATATAATACATAGTTTGTGAAATTTGATATTTTATGTACAGTATATAATATATATTTAGTGTTCTTTCATACTTTCTGTACAGTATATAATACATATTTTGTGTAATTTGATATTTTATGTACAGTATATTATATATTTTTTGAAGTTTGATATTTTATGTACAGTATAAACTATATATTTTGTGAAATGTGATATTTCGTGTACAGTATATAATATATATGTAGTGTACTTTCATATTTTATGTATAGTATAGAATACATATTTGGTTAAATTAGATATTTAATGTACAGTATATAATACATATTTAGTGTTCTTTCATACTTTATGTACAGTATATAATACATATTTTGTGTAATTTGATATTTTATGTACAGTATATTTTATATTTTTTGAAGTTTGATATTTTATGTACAGTAAAAACTATGTATTTGGTGAACTGTGATATTTCGTGTACAGTATATAATATATATGTAGTGTACTGTCATATTTTATCTATAGTATATAATACATATTTGGTGAAGTTTGATATTTTGTGTACAGTATATAATATATATTTGGTGAAATTTGATATTTTATGTACAGTATGTAATATATATTTGGTGAAATTTGATATTTTATGTACAGTATATAATATATATATAGTGTTCTTTCATACTTTTTGTACAGAGTATAATACATATTTTGTGAAATTTCATATTTTATATACGTCATATAACATATATGGAGAAATTTGATATTTTATATACAGTATATAATATACATGTAGTGTACTTTCATATTTCATGTATAGTATTTAATACATATTAGGTGAAATTTGATATTTTATGTACAGTAAATAATATATATTTGGTGAAATTTGATATTTTTTGTACAGTATATAATATATATTTAGTGTTCTTTCATACTTTCTGTACAGTATATAATACATATTTTGTGTAATTTGATATATTATGTACAGTATATTATATATTTTTTGAAGTTTGATATTTTATGTACAGTATAAACTATATATTTGGTGAAATGTGATATTTCATGTACAGTGTATAATATATATGTAGTGTACTTTCATGTTTTATGTATAGTATATAATACATATTTGGTGAAATTTTATATTTTATGTACAGTATATAATATATATTTGGTGAAATTTGATATTTTATGTACAGTATTTAATACATATTTGGTGAAATTTGATATTTTATGTACAGTATATAATATATATTTAGTGTTCTTTCATACTTTATGTACAGTACATAATACATAGTTTGTGAAATTTGATATTTTATGTACAGTATATAATGTATATTTGGTGAAATTTGATATTAAACATACAGAATGTAATATATATTTGTTGAAATTTGATATTTTATTTACAGTATATAATATATATTTAGTGTTCTTTCATACTTTATGTACAGTATATAATACATATGTTGTGTAATTTGATATTTTATGTACAGTATATTATTTATTTTTTGAAGTTTGATATTTTATGTACAGTATAAACTATATATTTTATGAACTGTGATATTTCGTGTACAGTATATAATATATATGTAGTGTACTGTCATATTTTATGTATAGTATATAATAAATATTTGGTGAAATTTGATATTTTATGTACAGTATATAATATATATTTGGTGAAATTTGATATTTTATGTACAGTATGTAATATATATTTGTTGAAATTTATATTTTATGTACAGTATATAATATATATTTAGTGTTCTTTCATACTTTATGTACAGTATATAATACATAGTTTGTGAAATTTGATATTTTATGTATGTTATATAATATCTATGGTGAAATTTGATATCTTATGTACAGTATATAATATATATGTAGTGTACTTTCATATTTTATGTATAGTATATAATACATATTTGGTGATATTTGATATTTTATGTACAGTATATAATATATATTTGGTGAAATTTGATATTTTACATAAAGTATGTAATACATATTTGGTGAAATTTGATATTTTATGTACAGTATATAATATATATTTAGTGTTCTTTCAGACTTTATGTACAGTATATAATACATATTTTGTGTAATTTGATATTTTATGTACAGTATATTATATATTTTTTGAATTTTGATATTTTATGTACAGTATAAACTATATATTTGGTGAAATGTGATATTTCGTGTACAGTATATAATATATAAGTAGTGTACTTTCATATTTTATGTATAGTATATAATACCTATTTGGTGAAATTTGATATTTTATGTACAGTATATAATATATATCTGGTGAAATTTGATATTTTATGTACAGTATGTAATATATATTTGTTGAAATTTATATTTAATGTACAGTATATAATGCATATTTAGTGTTCTTTCATAATTTATGTACAGTATATAATACATAGTTTGTGAAATTTGATATTTTTTGTACAGTATATAATATATATTTAGTGTTCTTTCATACTTTCTGTACAGCATATAATACATATTTTGTGTAATTTGATATTTTATGTACAGTATATTATATATTTTTTGAAGTTTGATATTTTATGTACAGTATAAACTATATATTTGGTGAAATGTGATATTTCGTGTACAGTATATAATATATATGTAGTGTACTTTCATATTTTATGTATAGTATATAATACATATTTGGTTAAATTAGATATTTAATGTACAGTATATAATACATATTTAGTGTTCTTTCATACTTTCTGTACAGTATATAATACATATTTTGTGTAATTTGATATTTTATGTACAGTATATTTTATATTTTTTGAAGTTTGATATTTTATGTACAGTAAAAACTATGTATTTGGTGAACTGTGATATTTCGTGTACAGTATATAATATATATGTAGTGTACTGTCATATTTTATGTATAGTATATAATACATATTTGGTGAAGTTTGATATTTTGTGTACAGTATATAATATATATTTGGTGAAATTTGATATTTTATGTACAGTATGTAATATATATTTGGTGAAATTTGATATTTTATGTACAGTATATAATATATATATAGTGTTCTTTCATACTTTTTGTACAGAGTATAATACATATTTTGTGAAATTTCATATTTTATATACGTCATATAACATATATGGAGAAATTTGATATTTTATATACAGTATATAATATACATGTAGTGTACTTTCATATTTCATGTATAGTATTTAATACATATTAGGTGAAATTTGATATTTTATGTACAGTATATAATATATATTTGGTGAAATTTGATATTTTACAGACAGTATGTAATATATATTTGGTGAAATTTGATATTTTTTGTACAGTATATAATATATATTTAGTGTTCTTTCATACTTTCTGTACAGTATATAATACATATTTTGTGTAATTTGATATATTATGTACAGTATATTATATATTTTTTGAAGTTTGATATTTTATGTACAGTATAAACTATATATTTGGTGAAATGTGATATTTCATGTACAGTGTATAATATATATGTAGTGTACTTTCATGTTTTATGTATAGTATATAATACATATTTGGTGAAATTTTATATTTTATGTACAGTATATAATATATATTTGGTGAAATTTGATATTTTATGTACAGTATTTAATACATATTTGGTGAAATTTGATATTTTATGTACAGTATATAATATATATTTAGTGTTCTTTCATACTTTATGTACAGTACATAATACATAGTTTGTGAAATTTGATATTTTATGTACAGTATATAATGTATATTTGGTGAAATTTGATATTAAACATACAGAATGTAATATATATTTGTTGAAATTTGATATTTTATTTACAGTATATAATATATATTTAGTGTTCTTTCATACTTTATGTACAGTATATAATACATATGTTGTGTAATTTTATATTTTATGTACAGTGTATTATATATTTCTTGAAGTTTGATATTTTATGTACAGTATATACTATATATTTGGTGAAATGTGATATTTCGTGTACAGTATATAATATATATGTAGTGTACTGTCATATTTTATGTATAGTATATAATACATATTTGGTGAAATTTGATATTTTATGTACAGTATATAATATATATTTGGTGAAATTTGATATTTTATGTACAGTATGTAATATATATTTGTTGAAATTTATATTTTATGTACAGTATATAATATATATTTAGTGTTCTTTCATACTTTATGTACAGTATATAATACATAGTTTGTGAAATTTGATATTTTATGTATGTTTCATAATATCTATGGTGAAATTTGATATCTTATGTACAGTATATAATATATATGTAGTGTACTTTCATATTTTATGTATAGTATATAATACATATTTGGTGATATTTGATATTTTATGTACAGTATATAATATATATTTGGTGAAATTTGATATTTTACATAAAGTATGTAATACATATTTGGTGAAATTTCATATTTTATGTACAGTATATAATATATATTTAGTGTTCTTTCAGACTTTATGTACAGTATATAATACATATTTTGTGTAATTTGATATTTTATGTACAGTATATTATATATTTTTTGAATTTTGATATTTTATGTACAGTACAAACTATATATTTGGTGAAATGTGATATTTCGTGTACAGTATATAATATATAAGTAGTGTACTTTCATATTTTATGTATAGTATATAATACATATTTGGTGAAATTTGATATTTTATGTACAGTATATAATATATATCTGGTGAAATTTGATATTTTATGTACAGTATGTAATATATATTTGTTGAAATTTATATTTTATGTACAGTATATAATGCATATTTAGTGTTCTTTCATACTTTATGTACAGTATATAATACATAGTTTGTGAAATTTGATATTTTATGTACAGTATATAATATATATTTAGTGTTCTTTCATACTTTCTGTACAGTATATAATACATATTTTGTGTAATTTGATATTTTATGTACAGTATATTATATATTTTTTGAAGTTTGATATTTTATGTACAGTATAAACTATATATTTTGTGAAATGTGATATTTCGTGTACAGTATAAAATATATATGTAGTGTACTTTCATATTTTATTTATAGTATATAATACATATTTGGTTAAATTAGATATTTAATGTACAGTATATAATACATATTTAGTGTTCTTTCATACTTTATGTACAGTATATAATACATATTTTGTGTAATTTGATATTTTATGTACAGTATATTTTATATTTTTTGAAGTTTGATATTTTATGTACAGTAAAAACTATCTATTTGGTGAACTGTGATATTTCGTGTACAGTATATAATATATATGTAGTGTACTGTCATATTTTATGTATAGTATATAATACATATTTGGTGAAGTTTGATATTTTGTGTACAGTATATAATATATATTTGGTGAAATTTGATATTTTATGTACAGTATGTAATATATATTTGGTGAAATTCGATATTTTATGTACAGTATATAATATATATATAGTGTTCTTTCATACTTTTTGTACAGAGTATAATACACATTTTGTGAAATTTCATATTTTATATACGTCTTATAACATATATGGAGAAATTTGATATTTTATATACAGTATATAATATACATGTAGTGTACTTTCATATTTCATGTATAGTATTTAATACATATTAGGTGAAATTTGATATTTTATGTACAGTAAATAATATATATTTGGTGAAATTTGATATTTTTTGTACAGTATATAATATATATTTAGTGTTCTTTCATACTTTCTGTACAGTATATTATACATATTTTGTGTAATTTGATATTTTATGTACAGTATATTATATATTTTTTGAAGTTTGACATTTTATGTATAGTATAAACTATATATTTGGTGAAATGTGATATTTCATGTACAGTGTATAATATATATGTAGTGTACTTTCATGTTTTATGTATAGTATATAATACATATTTGGTGAAATTTTATATTTTATGTACAGTATATAATATATATTTGGTGAAATTTGATATTTTATGTACAGTATTTAATACATATTTGGTGAAATTTGATATTTTATGTACAGTATATAATATATATTTAGTGTTCTTTCATACTTTATGTACAGTACATAATACATAGTTTGTGAAATTTGATATTTTATGTACAGTATATAATGTATATTTGTTGAAATTTGATATTAAACATACAGAATGTAATATATATTTGTTGAAATTTGATATTTTATTTACAGTATATAATATATATTTAGTGTTCTTTCATACTTTATGTACAGTATATAATACATATGTTGTGTAATTTTATATTTTATGTACAGTGTATTATATATTTCTTGAAGTTTGATATTTTATGTACAGTATATACTATATATTTTGTGAAATGTGATATTTCGTGTACAGTATATAATATATATGTAGTGTACTGTCATATTTTATGTATAGTACATAATACATATTTGGTGAAATTTGATATTTTATGTACAGTATATAATATATATTTGGTGAAATTTGATATTTTATGTAGAGTATGTAATATATATTTGTTGAAATTTATATTATATGTACAGTATATAATATATATTTAGTGTTCTTTCAGACTTTATGTACAGTATATAATACATAGTTTGTGAAATTTGATATTTTATGTATGTTATATAATATCTATGGTGAAATTTGATATCTTATGTATAGTATATAATATATATGTAGTGTACTTTCATATTTTATGTATAGTATGTAATACATATTTGGTGATATTTGATATTTTATGTACAGTATATAATATATATTTGGTGAAATTTGATATTTTACATGAAGTATGTAATACATACTTGGTGAAATTTGATATTTTATGTACAGTATATAATATATATTTAGTGTTCTTTCAGACTTTATGTACAGTATATAATACATATTTTGTGTAATTTGATATTTTATGTACAGTATATTATATATTTTTTGAATTTTGATATTTTATGTACAGTATAAACTATATATTTTGTGAAATGTGATATTTCGTGTACAGTATATAATATATAAGTAGTGTACTTTCATATTTTATTTATAGTATATAATACATATTTGGTGAAATTTGATATTTTATGTACAGTATATAATATATATCTGGTGAAATTTTATATTTTATGTACAGTATGTAATATATATTTGTTGAAATTTATATTTTATGTACAGTATATAATGCATATTTAGTGTTCTTTCATACTTTATGTACAGTATATAATACATAGTTTGTGAAATTTGATATTTTATGTACAGTATATAATATATATTTAGTGTTCTTTCATACTTTCTGTACAGTATATAATACATATTTTGTGTAATTTGATATTTTATGTACAGTATATTATATATTTTTTGAAGTTTGATATTTTATGTACAGTATAAACTATATATTTTGTGAAATGTGATATTTCGTGTACAGTATATAATATATATGTAGTGTACTTTCATATTTTATGTATAGTATATAATACATATTTGGTTAAATTAGATATTTAATGTACAGTATATAATACATATTTAGTATTCTTTCATACTTTATGTACAGTATATAATACATATTTTGTGTAATTTGATATTTTATGTACAGTATATTTTATATTTTTTGAAGTTTGATATTTTATGTACAGTAAAAACTATGTATTTGGTGAACTGTGATATTTCGTGTACAGTATATAATATATATGTAGTGTACTGTCATATTTTATGTATAGTATATAATACATATTTGGTGAAGTTTGATATTTTGTGTACAGTATATAATATATATTTGGTGAAATTTGATATTTTATGTACAGTATGTAATATATATTTGGTGAAATTTGATATTTTATGTACAGTATATAATATATATATAGTGTTCTTTCATACTTTTTGTACAGAGTATAATACATATTTTGTGAAATTTCATATTTTATATACGTCATATAACATATATGGAGAAATTTGATATTTTATATACAGTATATAATATACATGTAGTGTACTTTCATATTTCATGTATAGTATTTAATACATATTAGGTGAAATTTGATATTTTATGTACAGTAAATAATATATATTTGGTGAAATTTGATATTTTTTGTACAGTATATAATATATATTTAGTGTTCTTTCATACTTTCTGTACAGTATATAATACATATTTTGTGTAATTTGATATTTTATGTACAGTATATTATATATTTTTTGAAGTTTGATATTTTATGTACAGTATAAACTATATATTTGGTGAAATGTGATATTTCATGTACAGTGTATAATATATATGTAGTGTACTTTCATGTTTTATGTATAGTATATAATACATATTTGGTGAAATTTTATATTTTATGTACAGTATATAATATATATTTGGTGAAATTTGATATTTTATGTACAGTATTTAATACATATTTGGTGAAATTTGATATTTTATGTACAGTATATAATATATATTTAGTGTTCTTTCATACTTTATGTACAGTACATAATACATAGTTTGTGAAATTTGATATTTTATGTACAGTATATAATGTATATTTGGTGAAATTTGATATTAAACATACAGAATGTAATATATATTTGTTGAAATTTGATATTTTATTTACAGTATATAATATATATTTAGTGTTCTTTCATACTTTATGTACAGTATATAATACATATGTTGTGTAATTTTATATTTTATGTACAGTGTATTATATATTTCTTGAAGTTTGATATTTTATGTACAGTATATACTATATATTTGGTGAAATGTGATATTTCGTGTACAGTATATAATATATATGTGGTGTACTGTCATATTTTATGTATAGTATATAATACATATTTGGTGAAATTTGATATTTTATGTACAGTATATAATATATATTTAGTGAAATTTGATATTTTATGTACAGTATGTAATATATATTTGTTGAAATTTATATTTTATGTACAGTATATAATATATATTTAGTGTTCTTTCATACTTTATGTACAGTATATAATACATAGTTTGTGAAATTTGATATTTTATGTATGTTATATAATATCTATGGTGAAATTTGATATCTTATGTATAGTATATAATATATATGTAGTGTACTTTCATATTTTATGTATAGTATATAATACATATTTGGTGATATTTGATATTTTATGTACAGTATATAATATATATTTGGTGAAATTTGATATTTTACATGAAGTATGTAATACATACTTGGAGAAATTTGATATTTTATGTACAGTATATAATATATATTTAGTGTTCTTTCAGACTTTATGTACAGTATATAATACATATTTTGTGTAATTTGATATTTTATGTACAGTATATTATATATTTTTTGAAGTTTGATATTTTATGTACAGTATAAACTATATATTTTGTGAAATGTGATATTTCGTGTACAGTATATAATATATATGTAGTGTACTTTCATATTTTATGTATAGTATAGAATACATATTTGGTTAAATTAGATATTTAATGTACAGTATATAATACATATTTAGTGTTCTTTCATACTTTATGTACAGTATATAATACATATTTTCTGTAATTTGATATTTTATGTACAGTATATTTTATATTTTTTGAAGTTTGATATTTTATGTACAGTAAAAACTATGTATTTGGTGAACTGTGATATTTCGTGTACAGTATATAATATATATGTAGTGTACTGTCATATTTTATCTATAGTATATAATACATATTTGGTGAAGTTTGATATTTTGTGTACAGTATATAATATATATTTGGTGAAATTTGATATTTTATGTACAGTATGTAATATATATTTGGTGAAATTTGATATTTTATGTACAGTATATAATATATATATAGTGTTCTTTCATACTTTTTGTACAGAGTATAATACATATTTTGTGAAATTTCATATTTTATATACGTCATATAACATATATGGAGAAATTTGATATTTTATATACAGTATATAATATACATGTAGTGTACTTTCATATTTCATGTATAGTATTTAATACATATTAGGTGAAATTTGATATTTTATGTACAGTAAATAATATATATTTGGTGAAATTTGATATTTTTTGTACAGTATATAATATATATTTAGTGTTCTTTCATACTTTCTGTACAGTATATAATACATATTTTGTGTAATTTGATATATTATGTACAGTATATTATATATTTTTTGAAGTTTGATATTTTATGTACAGTATAAACTATATATTTGGTGAAATGTGATATTTCATGTACAGTGTATAATATATATGTAGTGTACTTTCATGTTTTATGTATAGTATATAATACATATTTGGTGAAATTTTATATTTTATGTACAGTATATAATATATATTTGGTGAAATTTGATATTTTATGTACAGTATTTAATACATATTTGGTGAAATTTGATATTTTATGTACAGTATATAATATATATTTAGTGTTCTTTCATACTTTATGTACAGTACATAATACATAGTTTGTGAAATTTGATATTTTATGTACAGTATATAATGTATATTTGGTGAAATTTGATATTAAACATACAGAATGTAATATATATTTGTTGAAATTTGATATTTTATTTACAGTATATAATATATATTTAGTGTTCTTTCATACTTTATGTACAGTATATAATACATATGTTGTGTAATTTGATATTTTATGTACAGTATATTATTTATTTTTTGAAGTTTGATATTTTATGTACAGTATAAACTATATATTTTTTGAACTGTGATATTTCGTGTACAGTATATAATATATATGTAGTGTACTGTCATATTTTATGTATAGTATATAATAAATATTTGGTGAAATTTGATATTTTATGTACAGTATATAATATATATTTGGTGAAATTTGATATTTTATGTACAGTATGTAATATATATTTGTTGAAATTTATATTTTATGTACAGTATATAATATATATTTAGTGTTCTTTCATACTTTATGTACAGTATATAATACATAGTTTGTGAAATTTGATATTTTATGTATGTTATATAATATCTATGGTGAAATTTGATATCTTATGTACAGTATATAATATATATGTAGTGTACTTTCATATTTTATGTATAGTATATAATACATATTTGGTGATATTTGATATTTTATGTACAGTATATAATATATATTTGCTGAAATTTGATATTTTACATAAAGTATGTAATACATATTTGGTGAAATTTGATATTTTATGTACAGTATATAATATATATTTAGTGTTCTTTCAGACTTTATGTACAGTATATAATACATATTTTGTGTAATTTGATATTTTATGTACAGTATATTATATATTTTTTGAATTTTGATATTTTATGTACAGTATAAACTATATATTTGGTGAAATGTGATATTTCGTGTACAGTATATAATATATAAGTAGTGTACTTTCATATTTTATGTATAGTATATAATACCTATTTGGTGAAATTTGATATTTTATGTACAGTATATAATATATATCTGGTGAAATTTGATATTTTATGTACAGTATGTAATATATATTTGTTGAAATTTATATTTAATGTACAGTATATAATGCATATTTAGTGTTCTTTCATAATTTATGTACAGTATATAATACATAGTTTGTGAAATTTGATATTTTTTGTACAGTATATAATATATATTTAGTGTTCTTTCATACTTTCTGTACAGCATATAATACATATTTTGTGTAATTTGATATTTTATGTACAGTATATTATATATTTTTTGAAGTTTGATATTTTATGTACAGTATAAACTATATATTTGGTGAAATGTGATATTTCGTGTACAGTATATAATATATATGTAGTGTACTTTCATATTTTATGTATAGTATATAATACATATTTGGTTAAATTAGATATTTAATGTACAGTATATAATACATATTTAGTGTTCTTTCATACTTTCTGTACAGTATATAATACATATTTTGTGTAATTTGATATTTTATGTACAGTATATTTTATATTTTTTGAAGTTTGATATTTTATGTACAGTAAAAACTATGTATTTGGTGAACTGTGATATTTCGTGTACAGTATATAATATATATGTAGTGTACTGTCATATTTTATGTATAGTATATAATACATATTTGGTGAAGTTTGATATTTTGTGTACAGTATATAATATATATTTGGTGAAATTTGATATTTTATGTACAGTATGTAATATATATTTGGTGAAATTTGATATTTTATGTACAGTATATAATATATATATAGTGTTCTTTCATACTTTTTGTACAGAGTATAATACATATTTTGTGAAATTTCATATTTTATATACGTCATATAACATATATGGAGAAATTTGATATTTTATATACAGTATATAATATACATGTAGTGTACTTTCATATTTCATGTATAGTATTTAATACATATTAGGTGAAATTTGATATTTTATGTACAGTATATAATATATATTTGGTGAAATTTGATATTTTACAGACAGTATGTAATATATATTTGGTGAAATTTGATATTTTTTGTACAGTATATAATATATATTTAGTGTTCTTTCATACTTTCTGTACAGTATATAATACATATTTTGTGTAATTTGATATATTATGTACAGTATATTATATATTTTTTGAAGTTTGATATTTTATGTACAGTATAAACTATATATTTGGTGAAATGTGATATTTCATGTACAGTGTATAATATATATGTAGTGTACTTTCATGTTTTATGTATAGTATATAATACATATTTGGTGAAATTTTATATTTTATGTACAGTATATAATATATATTTGGTGAAATTTGATATTTTATGTACAGTATTTAATACATATTTGGTGAAATTTGATATTTTATGTACAGTATATAATATATATTTAGTGTTCTTTCATACTTTATGTACAGTACATAATACATAGTTTGTGAAATTTGATATTTTATGTACAGTATATAATGTATATTTGGTGAAATTTGATATTAAACATACAGAATGTAATATATATTTGTTGAAATTTGATATTTTATTTACAGTATATAATATATATTTAGTGTTCTTTCATACTTTATGTACAGTATATAATACATATGTTGTGTAATTTGATATTTTATGTACAGTATATTATTTATTTTTTGAAGTTTGATATTTTATGTACAGTATAAACTATATATTTTTTGAACTGTGATATTTCGTGTACAGTATATAATATATATGTAGTGTACTGTCATATTTTATGTATAGTATATAATAAATATTTGGTGAAATTTGATATTTTATGTACAGTATATAATATATATTTGGTGAAATTTGATATTTTATGTACAGTATGTAATATATATTTGTTGAAATTTATATTTTATGTACAGTATATAATATATATTTAGTGTTCTTTCATACTTTATGTACAGTATATAATACATAGTTTGTGAAATTTGATATTTTATGTATGTTATATAATATCTATGGTGAAATTTGATATCTTATGTACAGTATATAATATATATGTAGTGTACTTTCATATTTTATGTATAGTATATAATACATATTTGGTGATATTTGATATTTTATGTACAGTATATAATATATATTTGGTGAAATTTGATATTTTACATAAAGTATGTAATACATATTTGGTGAAATTTGATATTTTATGTACAGTATATAATATATATTTAGTGTTCTTTCAGACTTTATGTACAGTATATAATACATATTTTGTGTAATTTGATATTTTATGTACAGTATATTATATATTTTTTGAATTTTGATATTTTATGTACAGTATAAACTATATATTTGGTGAAATGTGATATTTCGTGTACAGTATATAATATATAAGTAGTGTACTTTCATATTTTATGTATAGTATATAATACCTATTTGGTGAAATTTGATATTTTATGTACAGTATATAATATATATCTGGTGAAATTTGATATTTTATGTACCGTATGTAATATATATTTGTTGAAATTTATATTTTATGTACAGTATATAATGCATATTTAGTGTTCTTTCATAATTTATGTACAGTATATAATACATAGTTTGTGAAATTTGATATTTTATGTACAGTATATAATATATATTTAGTGTTCTTTCATACTTTCTGTACAGTATATAATACATATTTTGAGTAATTTTATATTTTATGTACAGTGTATTATATATTTTTTGAAGCTTGATATTTTATGTACAGTATATACTATATATTTGGTGAAATGTGGTATTTCGTGTACAGTATATAATATATATGTAGTGTACTGTCATATTTTATGTATAGTATATAATACATATTTGGTGAAATTTGATATCTTATGTACAGTATATAATATATATTTGGTGAAATTTGATATTTTATGTACAGTATGTAATATATATTTGTTGAAATTTATATTTTATGTACAGTATATAATATATATTTAGTGTTCTTTCATACTTTATGTACAGTATATAATACATAGTTTGTGAAATTTGATATTTTATGTATGTTATATAATATCTATGGTGAAATTTGATATCTTATGTACAGTATATAATATATATGTAGTGTACTTTCATATTTTATGTATAGTATATACTACATATTAGGTGATATTTGATATTTTATGTACAGTATATAATATATATTTGGTGAAATTTGATATTTTACATAAAGTATGTAATACATATTTGGTGAAATTTGATATTTTATGTACAGTATATAATATATATCTGGTGAAATTTGATATTTTATGTACAGTATGTAATATATATTTGTTGAAATTTATATTTTATGTACAGTATATAATGCATATTTAGTGTTCTTTCATACTTTATGTACAGTATATAATACATAGTTTGTGAAATTTGATATTTTATGTACAGTATATAATATATATTTAGTGTTCTTTCATACTTTCTGTACAGTATATAATACATATTTTGTGTAATTTGATATTTTATGTACAGTATATTATATATTTTTTGAAGTTTGATATTTTATGTACAGTATAAACTATATATTTTGTGAAATGTGATATTTCGTGTACAGTATATAATATATATGTAGTGTACTTTCATATTTTATGTATAGTATAGAATACATATTTGGTTAAATTAGATATTTAATGTACAGTATATAATACATATTTAGTGTTCTTTCATACTTTATGTACAGTATATAATACATATTTTGTGTAATTTGATATTTTATGTACAGTATATTTTATATTTTTTGAAGTTTGATATTTTATGTACAGTAAAAACTATGTATTTGGTGAACTGTGATATTTCGTGTACAGTATATAATATATATGTAGTGTACTGTCATATTTTATCTATAGTATATAATACATATTTGGTGAAGTTTGATATTTTGTGTACAGTATATAATATATATTTGGTGAAATTTGATATTTTATGTACAGTATGTAATATATATTTGGTGAAATTTGATATTTTATGTACAGTATATAATATATATATAGTGTTCTTTCATACTTTTTGTACAGAGTATAATACATATTTTGTGAAATTTCATATTTTATATACGTCATATAACATATATGGAGAAATTTGATATTTTATATACAGTATATAATATACATGTAGTGTACTTTCATATTTCATGTATAGTATTTAATACATATTAGGTGAAATTTGATATTTTATGTACAGTAAATAATATATATTTGGTGAAATTTGATATTTTTTGTACAGTATATAATATATATTTAGTGTTCTTTCATACTTTCTGTACAGTATATAATACATATTTTGTGTAATTTGATATATTATGTACAGTATATTATATATTTTTTGAAGTTTGATATTTTATGTACAGTATAAACTATATATTTGGTGAAATGTGATATTTCATGTACAGTGTATAATATATATGTAGTGTACTTTCATGTTTTATGTATAGTATATAATACATATTTGGTGAAATTTTATATTTTATGTACAGTATATAATATATATTTGGTGAAATTTGATATTTTATGTACAGTATTTAATACATATTTGGTGAAATTTGATATTTTATGTACAGTATATAATATATATTTAGTGTTCTTTCATACTTTATGTACAGTACATAATACATAGTTTGTGAAATTTGATATTTTATGTACAGTATATAATGTATATTTGGTGAAATTTGATATTAAACATACAGAATGTAATATATATTTGTTGAAATTTGATATTTTATTTACAGTATATAATATATATTTAGTGTTCTTTCATACTTTATGTACAGTATATAATACATATGTTGTGTAATTTGATATTTTATGTACAGTATATTATTTATTTTTTGAAGTTTGATATTTTATGTACAGTATAAACTATATATTTTTTGAACTGTGATATTTCGTGTACAGTATATAATATATATGTAGTGTACTGTCATATTTTATGTATAGTATATAATAAATATTTGGTGAAATTTGATATTTTATGTACAGTATATAATATATATTTGGTGAAATTTGATATTTTATGTACAGTATGTAATATATATTTGTTGAAATTTATATTTTATGTACAGTATATAATATATATTTAGTGTTCTTTCATACTTTATGTACAGTATATAATACATAGTTTGTGAAATTTGATATTTTATGTATGTTATATAATATCTATGGTGAAATTTGATATCTTATGTACAGTATATAATATATAAGTAGTGTACTTTCATATTTTATGTATAGTATATAATACCTATTTGGTGAAATTTGATATTTTATGTACAGTATATAATATATATCTGGTGAAATTTGATATTTTATGTACAGTATGTAATATATATTTGTTGAAATTTATATTTAATGTACAGTATATAATGCATATTTAGTGTTCTTTCATAATTTATGTACAGTATATAATACATAGTTTGTGAAATTTGATATTTTTTGTACAGTATATAATATATATTTAGTGTTCTTTCATACTTTCTGTACAGCATATAATACATATTTTGTGTAATTTGATATTTTATGTACAGTATATTATATATTTTTTGAAGTTTGATATTTTATGTACAGTATAAACTATATATTTGGTGAAATGTGATATTTCGTGTACAGTATATAATATATATGTAGTGTACTTTCATTTTTTATGTATAGTATATAATACATATTTGGTTAAATTAGATATTTAATGTACAGTATATAATACATATTTAGTGTTCTTTCATACTTTCTGTACAGTATATAATACATATTTTGTGTAATTTGATATTTTATGTACAGTATATTTTATATTTTTTGAAGTTTGATATTTTATGTACAGTAAAAACTATGTATTTGGTGAACTGTGATATTTCGTGTACAGTATATAATATATATGTAGTGTACTGTCATATTTTATGTATAGTATATAATACATATTTGGTGAAGTTTGATATTTTGTGTACAGTATATAATATATATTTGGTGAAATTTGATATTTTATGTACAGTATGTAATATATATTTGGTGAAATTTGATATTTTATGTACAGTATATAATATATATATAGTGTTCTTTCATACTTTTTGTACAGAGTATAATACATATTTTGTGAAATTTCATATTTTATATACGTCATATAACATATATGGAGAAATTTGATATTTTATATACAGTATATAATATACATGTAGTGTACTTTCATATTTCATGTATAGTATTTAATACATATTAGGTGAAATTTGATATTTTATGTACAGTATATAATATATATTTGGTGAAATTTGATATTTTACAGACAGTATGTAATATATATTTGGTGAAATTTGATATTTTTTGTACAGTATATAATATATATTTAGTGTTCTTTCATACTTTCTGTACAGTATATAATACATATTTTGTGTAATTTGATATATTATGTACAGTATATTATATATTTTTTGAAGTTTGATATTTTATGTACAGTATAAACTATATATTTGGTGAAATGTGATATTTCATGTACAGTGTATAATATATATGTAGTGTACTTTCATGTTTTATGTATAGTATATAATACATATTTGGTGAAATTTTATATTTTATGTACAGTATATAATATATATTTGGTGAAATTTGATATTTTATGTACAGTATTTAATACATATTTGGTGAAATTTGATATTTTATGTACAGTATATAATATATATTTAGTGTTCTTTCATACTTTATGTACAGTACATAATACATAGTTTGTGAAATTTGATATTTTATGTACAGTATATAATGTATATTTGGTGAAATTTGATATTAAACATACAGAATGTAATATATATTTGTTGAAATTTGATATTTTATTTACAGTATATAATATATATTTAGTGTTCTTTCATACTTTATGTACAGTATATAATACATATGTTGTGTAATTTGATATTTTATGTACAGTATATTATTTATTTTTTGAAGTTTGATATTTTATGTACAGTATAAACTATATATTTTTTGAACTGTGATATTTCGTGTACAGTATATAATATATATGTAGTGTACTGTCATATTTTATGTATAGTATATAATAAATATTTGGTGAAATTTGATATTTTATGTACAGTATATAATATATATTTGGTGAAATTTGATATTTTATGTACAGTATGTAATATATATTTGTTGAAATTTATATTTTATGTACAGTATATAATATATATTTAGTGTTCTTTCATACTTTATGTACAGTATATAATACATAGTTTGTGAAATTTGATATTTTATGTATGTTATATAATATCTATGGTGAAATTTGATATCTTATGTACAGTATATAATATATATGTAGTGTACTTTCATATTTTATGTATAGTATATAATACATATTTGGTGATATTTGATATTTTATGTACAGTATATAATATATATTTGGTGAAATTTGATATTTTACATAAAGTATGTAATACATATTTGGTGAAATTTGATATTTTATGTACAGTATATAATATATATTTAGTGTTCTTTCAGACTTTATGTACAGTATATAATACATATTTTGTGTAATTTGATATTTTATGTACAGTATATTATATATTTTTTGAATTTTGATATTTTATGTACAGTATAAACTATATATTTGGTGAAATGTGATATTTCGTGTACAGTATATAATATATAAGTAGTGTACTTTCATATTTTATGTATAGTATATAATACATATTTGGTGAAATTTGATATTTTATGTACAGTATATAATATATATCTGGTGAAATTTGATATTTTATGTACCGTATGTAATATATATTTGTTGAAATTTATATTTTATGTACAGTATATAATGCATATTTAGTGTTCTTTCATAATTTATGTACAGTATATAATACATAGTTTGTGAAATTTGATATTTTATGTACAGTATATAATATATATTTAGTGTTCTTTCATACTTTCTGTACAGTATATAATACATATTTTGAGTAATTTTATATTTTATGTACAGTGTATTATATATTTTTTGAAGTTTGATATTTTATGTACAGTATATACTATATATTTGGTGAAATGTGGTATTTCGTGTACAGTATATAATATATATGTAGTGTACTGTCATATTTTATGTATAGTATATAATACATATTTGGTGAAATTTGATATCTTATGTACAGTATATAATATATATTTGGTGAAATTTGATATTTTATGTACAGTATGTAATATATATTTGTTGAAATTTATATTTTATGTACAGTATATAATATATATTTAGTGTTCTTTCATACTTTATGTACAGTATATAATACATAGTTTGTGAAATTTGATATTTTATGTATGTTATATAATATCTATGGTGAAATTTGATATCTTATGTACAGTATATAATATATATGTAGTGTACTTTCATATTTTATGTATAGTATATAATACATATTAGGTGATATTTGATATTTTATGTACAGTATATAATATATATTTGGTGAAATTTGATATTTTACATAAAGTATGTAATACATATTTGGTGAAATTTGATATTTTATGTACAGTATATAATATATATCTGGTGAAATTTGATATTTTATGTACAGTATGTAATATATATTTGTTGAAATTTATATTTTATGTACAGTATATAATGCATATTTAGTGTTCTTTCATACTTTATGTACAGTATATAATACATAGTTTGTGAAATTTGATATTTTATGTACAGTATATAATATATATTTAGTGTTCTTTCATACTTTCTGTACAGTATATAATACATATTTTGTGTAATTTGATATTTTATGTACAGTATATTATATATTTTTTGAAGTTTGATATTTTATGTACAGTATAAACTATATATTTTGTGAAATGTGATATTTCGTGTACAGTATATAATATATATGTAGTGTACTTTCATATTTTATGTATAGTATAGAATACATATTTGGTTAAATTAGATATTTAATGTACAGTATAAAATACATATTTAGTGTTCTTTCATACTTTATGTACAGTATATAATACATATTTTGTGTAATTTGATATTTTATGTACAGTATATTTTATATTTTTTGAAGTTTGATATTTTATGTACAGTAAAAACTATGTATTTGGTGAACTGTGATATTTCGTGTACAGTATATAATATATATGTAGTGTACTGTCATATTTTATCTATAGTATATAATACATATTTGGTGAAGTTTGATATTTTGTGTACAGTATATAATATATATTTGGTGAAATTTGATATTTTATGTACAGTATGTAATATATATTTGGTGAAATTTGATATTTTATGTACAGTATATAATATATATATAGTGTTCTTTCATACTTTTTGTACAGAGTATAATACATATTTTGTGAAATTTCATATTTTATATACGTCATATAACATATATGGAGAAATTTGATATTTTATATACAGTATATAATATACATGTAGTGTACTTTCATATTTCATGTATAGTATTTAATACATATTAGGTGAAATTTGATATTTTATGTACAGTAAATAATATATATTTGGTGAAATTTGATATTTTTTGTACAGTATATAATATATATTTAGTGTTCTTTCATACTTTCTGTACAGTATATAATACATATTTTGTGTAATTTGATATATTATGTACAGTATATTATATATTTTTTGAAGTTTGATATTTTATGTACAGTATAAACTATATATTTGGTGAAATGTGATATTTCATGTACAGTGTATAATATATATGTAGTGTACTTTCATGTTTTATGTATAGTATATAATACATATTTGGTGAAATTTTATATTTTATGTACAGTATATAATATATATTTGGTGAAATTTGATATTTTATGTACAGTATTTAATACATATTTGGTGAAATTTGATATTTTATGTACAGTATATAATATATATTTAGTGTTCTTTCATACTTTATGTACAGTACATAATACATAGTTTGTGAAATTTGATATTTTATGTACAGTATATAATGTATATTTGGTGAAATTTGATATTAAACATACAGAATGTAATATATATTTGTTGAAATTTGATATTTTATTTACAGTATATAATATATATTTAGTGTTCTTTCATACTTTATGTACAGTATATAATACATATGTTGTGTAATTTGATATTTTATGTACAGTATATTATTTATTTTTTGAAGTTTGATATTTTATGTACAGTATAAACTATATATTTTTTGAACTGTGATATTTCGTGTACAGTATATAATATATATGTAGTGTACTGTCATATTTTATGTATAGTATATAATAAATATTTGGTGAAATTTGATATTTTATGTACAGTATATAATATATATTTGGTGAAATTTGATATTTTATGTACAGTATGTAATATATATTTGTTGAAATTTATATTTTATGTACAGTATATAATATATATTTAGTGTTCTTTCATACTTTATGTACAGTATATAATACATAGTTTGTGAAATTTGATATTTTATGTATGTTATATAATATCTATGGTGAAATTTGATATCTTATGTACAGTATATAATATATATGTAGTGTACTTTCATATTTTATGTATAGTATATAATACATATTTGGTGATATTTGATATTTTATGTACAGTATATAATATATATTTGGTGAAATTTGATATTTTACATAAAGTATGTAATACATATTTGGTGAAATTTGATATTTTATGTACAGTATATAATATATATTTAGTGTTCTTTCAGACTTTATGTACAGTATATAATACATATTTTGTGTAATTTGATATTTTATGTACAGTATATTATATATTTTTTGAATTTTGATATTTTATGTACAGTATAAACTATATATTTGGTGAAATGTGATATTTCGTGTACAGTATATAATATATAAGTAGTGTACTTTCATATTTTATGTATAGTATATAATACCTATTTGGTGAAATTTGATATTTTATGTACAGTATATAATATATATCTGGTGAAATTTGATATTTTATGTACAGTATGTAATATATATTTGTTGAAATTTATATTTAATGTACAGTATATAATGCATATTTAGTGTTCTTTCATAATTTATGTACAGTATATAATACATAGTTTGTGAAATTTGATATTTTTTGTACAGTATATAATATATATTTAGTGTTCTTTCATACTTTCTGTACAGCATATAATACATATTTTGTGTAATTTGATATTTTATGTACAGTATATTATATATTTTTTGAAGTTTGATATTTTATGTACAGTATAAACTATATATTTGGTGAAATGTGATATTTCGTGTACAGTATATAATATATATGTAGTGTACTTTCATATTTTATGTATAGTATATAATACATATTTGGTTAAATTAGATATTTAATGTACAGTATATAATACATATTTAGTGTTCTTTCATACTTTCTGTACAGTATATAATACATATTTTGTGTAATTTGATATTTTATGTACAGTATATTTTATATTTTTTGAAGTTTGATATTTTATGTACAGTAAAAACTATGTATTTGGTGAACTGTGATATTTCGTGTACAGTATATAATATATATGTAGTGTACTGTCATATTTTATGTATAGTATATAATACATATTTGGTGAAGTTTGATATTTTGTGTACAGTATATAATATATATTTGGTGAAATTTGATATTTTATGTACAGTATGTAATATATATTTGGTGAAATTTGATATTTTATGTACAGTATATAATATATATATAGTGTTCTTTCATACTTTTTGTACAGAGTATAATACATATTTTGTGAAATTTCATATTTTATATACGTCATATAACATATATGGAGAAATTTGATATTTTATATACAGTATATAATATACATGTAGTGTACTTTCATATTTCATGTATAGTATTTAATACATATTAGGTGAAATTTGATATTTTATGTACAGTATATAATATATATTTGGTGAAATTTGATATTTTACAGACAGTATGTAATATATATTTGGTGAAATTTGATATTTTTTGTACAGTATATAATATATATTTAGTGTTCTTTCATACTTTCTGTACAGTATATAATACATATTTTGTGTAATTTGATATATTATGTACAGTATATTATATATTTTTTGAAGTTTGATATTTTATGTACAGTATAAACTATATATTTGGTGAAATGTGATATTTCATGTACAGTGTATAATATATATGTAGTGTACTTTCATGTTTTATGTATAGTATATAATACATATTTGGTGAAATTTTATATTTTATGTACAGTATATAATATATATTTGGTGAAATTTGATATTTTATGTACAGTATTTAATACATATTTGGTGAAATTTGATATTTTATGTACAGTATATAATATATATTTAGTGTTCTTTCATACTTTATGTACAGTACATAATACATAGTTTGTGAAATTTGATATTTTATGTACAGTATATAATGTATATTTGGTGAAATTTGATATTAAACATACAGAATGTAATATATATTTGTTGAAATTTGATATTTTATTTACAGTATATAATATATATTTAGTGTTCTTTCATACTTTATATACAGTATATAATACATATGTTGTGTAATTTGATATTTTATGTACAGTATATTATTTATTTTTTGAAGTTTGATATTTTATGTACAGTATAAACTATATATTTTTTGAACTGTGATATTTCGTGTACAGTATATAATATATATGTAGTGTACTGTCATATTTTATGTATAGTATATAATAAATATTTGGTGAAATTTGATATTTTATGTACAGTATATAATATATATTTGGTGAAATTTGATATTTTATGTACAGTATGTAATATATATTTGTTGAAATTTATATTTTATGTACAGTATATAATATATATTTAGTGTTCTTTCATACTTTATGTACAGTATATAATACATAGTTTGTGAAATTTGATATTTTATGTATGTTATATAATATCTATGGTGAAATTTGATATCTTATGTACAGTATATAATATATATGTAGTGTACTTTCATATTTTATGTATAGTATATAATACATATTTGGTGATATTTGATATTTTATGTACAGTATATAATATATATTTGGTGAAATTTGATATTTTACATAAAGTATGTAATACATATTTGGTGAAATTTGATATTTTATGTACAGTATATAATATATATTTAGTGTTCTTTCAGACTTTATGTACAGTATATAATACATATTTTGTGTAATTTGATATTTTATGTACAGCATATTATATATTTTTTGAATTTTGATATTTTATGTACAGTATAAACTATATATTTGGTGAAATGTGATATTTCGTGTACAGTATATAATATATAAGTAGTGTACTTTCATATTTTATGTATAGTATATAATACATATTTGGTGAAATTTGATATTTTATGTACAGTATATAATATATATCTGGTGAAATTTGATATTTTATGTACCGTATGTAATATATATTTGTTGAAATTTATATTTTATGTACAGTATATAATGCATATTTAGTGTTCTTTCATAATTTATGTACAGTATATAATACATAGTTTGTGAAATTTGATATTTTATGTACAGTATATAATATATATTTAGTGTTCTTTCATACTTTCTGTACAGTATATAATACATATTTTGAGTAATTTTATATTTTATGTACAGTGTATTATATATTTTTTGAAGTTTGATATTTTATGTACAGTATATACTATATATTTGGTGAAATGTGGTATTTCGTGTACAGTATATAATATATATGTAGTGTACTGTCATATTTTATGTATAGTATATAATACATATTTGGTGAAATTTGATATCTTATGTACAGTATATAATATATATTTGGTGAAATTTGATATTTTATGTACAGTATGTAATATATATTTGTTGAAATTTATATTTTATGTACAGTATATAATATATATTTAGTGTTCTTTCATACTTTATGTACAGTATATAATACATAGTTTGTGAAATTTGATATTTTATGTATGTTATATAATATCTATGGTGAAATTTGATATCTTATGTACAGTATATAATATATATGTAGTGTACTTTCATATTTTATGTATAGTATATAATACATATTAAGTGATATTTGATATTTTATGTACAGTATATAATATATATTTGGTGAAATTTGATATTTTACATAAAGTATGTAATACATATTTGGTGAAATTTGATATTTTATGTACAGTATATAATATATATCTGGTGAAATTTGATATTTTATGTACAGTATGTAATATATATTTGTTGAAATTTATATTTTATGTACAGTATATAATGCATATTTAGTGTTCTTTCATACTTTATGTACAGTATATAATACATAGTTTGTGAAATTTGATATTTTATGTACAGTATATAATATATATTTAGTGTTCTTTCATACTTTCTGTACAGTATATAATACATATTTTGTGTAATTTGATATTTTATGTACAGTATATTATATATTTTTTGAAGTTTGATATTTTATGTACAGTATAAACTATATATTTTGTGAAATGTGATATTTCGTGTACAGTATATAATATATATGTAGTGTACTTTCATATTTTATGTATAGTATAGAATACATATTTGGTTAAATTAGATATTTAATGTACAGTATATAATACATATTTAGTGTTCTTTCATACTTTATGTACAGTATATAATACATATTTTGTGTAATTTGATATTTTATGTACAGTATATTTTATATTTTTTGAAGTTTGATATTTTATGTACAGTAAAAACTATGTATTTGGTGAACTGTGATATTTCGTGTACAGTATATAATATATATGTAGTGTACTGTCATATTTTATCTATAGTATATAATACATATTTGGTGAAGTTTGATATTTTGTGTACAGTATATAATATATATTTGGTGAAATTTGATATTTTATGTACAGTATGTAATATATATTTGGTGAAATTTGATATTTTATGTACAGTATATAATATATATAGTGTTCTTTCATACTTTTTGTACAGAGTATAATACATATTTTGTGAAATTTCATATTTTATATACGTCATATAACATATATGGAGAAATTTGATATTTTATATACAGTATATAATATACATGTAGTGTACTTTCATATTTCATGTATAGTATTTAATACATATTAGGTGAAATTTGATATTTTATGTACAGTAAATAATATATATTTGGTGAAATTTGATATTTTTTGTACAGTATATAATATATATTTAGTGTTCTTTCATACTTTCTGTACAGTATATAATACATATTTTGTGTAATTTGATATTTTATGTACAGTATATTATATATTTTTTGAAGTTTGATATTTTATGTACAGTATAAACTATATATTAGGTGAAATGTGATATTTCATGTACAGTGTATAATATATATGTAGTGTACTTTCATGTTTTATGTATAGTATATAATACATATTTGGTGAAATTTTATATTTTATGTACAGTATATAATATATATTTGGTGAAATTTGATATTTTATGTACAGTATTTAATACATATTTGGTGAAATTTGATATTTTATGTACAGTATATAATATATATTTAGTGTTCTTTCATACTTTATGTACAGTACATAATACATAGTTTGTGAAATTTGATATTTTATGTACAGTATATAATGTATATTTGGTGAAATTTGATATTAAACATGCAGAATGTAATATATATTTGTTGAAATTTGATATTTTATTTACAGTATATAATATATATTTAGTGTTCTTTCATACTTTATGTACAGTATATAATACATATGTTGTGTAATTTTATATTTTATGTACAGTGTAGTATATATTTCTTGAAGTTTGATATTTTATGTACAGTATATACTATATATTTTGTGAAATGTGATATTTCGTGTACAGTGTATAATATATATGTAGTGTACTGTCATATTTTATGTATAGTACATAATACATATTTGGTGAAATTTGATATTTTATGTACAGTATATAATATATATTTGGTGAAATTTGATATTTTACATAAAGTATGTAATACATATTTGGTGAAATTTGATATTTTATGTACAGTATATAATATATATTTAGTGTTCTTTCAGACTTTATGTACAGTATAAAATACATATTTTGTGTAATTTGATATTTTATGTACAGTATATTATATATTTTTTGAATTTTGATATTTTATGTACAGTATAAACTATATATTTGGTGAAATGTGATATTTCGTGTACAGTATATAATATATAAGTAGTGTACTTTCATATTTTATGTATAGTATATAATACATATTTGGTGAAATTTGATATTTTATGTACAGTATATAATATATATCTGGTGAAATTTGATATTTTATGTACCGTATGTAATATATATTTGTTGAAATTTATATTTTATGTACAGTATATAATGCATATTTAGTGTTCTTTCATAATTTATGTACAGTATATAATACATAGTTTGTGAAATTTGATATTTTATGAACAGTATATAATATATATTTAGTGTTCTTTCATACTTTCTGTACAGTATATAATACATATTTTGAGTAATTTTATATTTTATGTACAGTGTATTATATATTTTTTGAAGTTTGATATTTTATGTACAGTATATACTATATATTTGGTGAAATGTGGTATTTCGTGTACAGTATATAATATATATGTAGTGTACTGTCATATTTTATGTATAGTATATAATACATATTTGGTGAAATTTGATATTTTATGTACAGTATATAATATATATTTGGTGAATTTTGATATTTTATGTACAGTATGTAATATATATTTGTTGAAATTTATATTTTATGTACAGTATATAATATATATTTAGTGTTCTTTCATACTTTATGTACAGTATATAATACATAGTTTGTGAAATTTGATATTTTATGTATGTTATATAATATCTATGGTGAAATTTGATATCTTATGTACAGTATATAATATATATGTAGTGTACTTTCATATTTTATGTATAGTAAATAATACATATTTGGTGATATTTGATATTTTATGTACAGTATATAATATATATTTGGTGAAATTTGATATTTTACATAAAGTATGTAATACATATTTGGTGAAATTTGATATTTTATGTACAGTATATAATATATATTTAGTGTTCTTTCAGACTTTATGTACAGTATATAATACATATTTTGTGTAATTTGATATTTTATGTACAGTATATTATATATTTTTTGAATTTTGATATTTTATGTGCAGTATAAACTATATATTTGGTGAAATGTGATATTTTGTGTACAGTATATAATATATAAGTAGTGTACTTTCATATTTTATGTATAGTATATAATACATATTTGGTGAAATTTGATATTTTATGTACAGTATATAATATATATCTGGTGAAATTTGATATTTTATGTACAGTATGTAATATATATTTGTTGAAATTTATATTTTATGTACAGTATATAATGCATATTTAGTGTTCTTTCATACTTTATGTACAGTATATAATACATAGTTTGTGAAATTTGATATTTTATGTACAGTATATAATATATATTTAGTGTTCTTTCAGACTTTATGTACAGTATATAATACATAATTTGTGTAATTTGATATTTTATGTACAGTATATTATATATTTTTTGAAGTTTGATATTTTATGTACAGTATAAACTATATATTTTGTGAAATGTGATATTTCGTGTACAGTATATAATATATATGTAGTGTACTTTCATATTTTATGTATAGTATATAATACATATTTGGTTAAATTAGATATTTAATGTACAGTATATAATACATATTTAGTGTTCTGTCATACTTTATGTACAGTATATAATACATATTTTGTGTAATTTGATATTTTATGTACAGTGTATTTTATATTTTTTGAAGTTTGAAATTTTATGTACAGTAAAAACTATGTATTTGGTGAACTGTGATATTTCGTGTACAGTATATAATATATATGTAGTGTACTGTCATATTTTATGTATAGTATATAATACATATTTGGTGAAGTTTGATATTTTGTGTACAGTATATAATATATATTTGGTGAAATTTGATATTTTATGTACAGTATGTAATATATATTTGGTGAAATTTGATATTTTATGTACAGTATATAATATATATATACTGTTCTTTCATACTTTTTGTACAGAGTATAATACATATTTTGTGAAATTTCATATTTTATATACGTCATATAACATATATGGAGAAATTTGATATTTTCTATACAGTATATAATATACATGTAGTGTACTTTCATATTTCATGTATAGTATTTAATACATATTAGGTGAAATTTGATATTTTATGTACAGTATATAATATATATTTGTTGAAATTTGATATTTTACAGACAGTATGTAATATATATTGGGTGAAATTTCATATTTTTTGTACAGTATATAATATATATTTAGTGTTCTTTCATACTTTCTGTACAGTATATAATACATATTTTGTGTAATTTGATATTTTATGTACAGTATATTATATATTTTTTGAAGTTTGATATTTTATGTACAGTATAAACTATATATTTGGTGAAATGTGATATTTCATGTACAGTGTATAATATATATGTAGTGTACTTTCATGTTTTATGTATGGTATATAATACATATTTGGTGAAATTTTATATTTTATGTACAGTATATAATATATATTTGGTGAAATTTGATATTTTATGTACAGTATTTAATACATATTTGGTGAAATTTGATATTTTATGTACAGTATATAATATATATTTAGTGTTCTTTCATACTTTATGTACAGTACATAATACATAGTTTGTGAAATTTGATATTTTATGTACAGTATATAATGTATATTTGGTGAAATTTGATATTAAACATACAGAATGTAATATATATTTGTTGAAATTTGATATTTTATTTACAGTATATAATATATATTTAGTGTTCTTTCATACTTTATGTACAGTATATAATACATATGTTGTGTAATTTGATATTTTATTTACAGTATATTACATATTTTTTGAAGTTTGATATTTTATGTACAGTATAAACTATATATTTTGTGAAATGTGATATTTCGTGTACAGTATATAATATATATGTAGTGTACTGTCATATTTTATGTATAGTATATAATAAATATTTGGTGAAATTTGATATTTTATGTACAGCATATAATATATATTTGGTGAAATTTGATATTTTATGTACAGTATGTAATATATATTTGTTGAAATTTATATTTTATGTACAGTATATAATATATTTAGTGTTCTTTCATACTTTATGTACAGTATATAATACATAGTTTGTGAAATTTGATATTTTATGTATGTTATATAATATCTATGGTGAAATTTGATATCTTATGTACAGTATATAATATATATGTAGTGTACTTTCATATTTTATGTATAGTATATAATACATATTTGGTGATATTTGATATTTTATGTACAGTATATAATATATATTTGGTGAAATTTGATATTTTACATAAAGTATGTAATACATATTTGGTGAAATTTGATATTTTATGTACAGTATATAATATATATTTAGTGTTCTTTCATACTTTCTGTACAGTATATAATACATATTTTGTGTAATTTGATATTTTATGTACAGTATATTATATATTTTTTGAAGTTTGATATTTTATGTACAGTATAAACTATATATTTGGTGAAATGTGATATTTCATGTACAGTGTATAATATATATGTAGTGTACTTTCATGTTTTATGTATGGTATATAATACATATTTGGTGAAATTTTATATTTTATGTACAGTATATAATATATATTTGGTGAAATTTGATATTTTATGTACAGTATTTAATACATATTTGGTGAAATTTGATATTTTATGTACAGTATATAATATATATTTAGTGTTCTTTCATACTTTATGTACAGTACATAATACATAGTTTGTGAAATTTGATATTTTATGTACAGTATATAATGTATATTTGGTGAAATTTGATATTAAACATACAGAATGTAATATATATTTGTTGAAATTTGATATTTTATTTACAGTATATAATATATATTTAGTGTTCTTTCATACTTTATGTACAGTATATAATACATATGTTGTGTAATTTGATATTTTATTTACAGTATATTATATATTTTTTGAAGTTTGATATTTTATGTACAGTATAAACTATATATTTTGTGAAATGTGATATTTCGTGTACAGTATATAATATATATGTAGTGTACTGTCATATTTTATGTATAGTATATAATAAATATTTGGTGAAATTTGATATTTTATGTACAGCATATAATATATATTTGGTGAAATTTGATATTTTATGTACAGTATGTAATATATATTTGTTGAAATTTATATTTTATGTACAGTATATAATATATATTTAGTGTTCTTTCATACTTTATGTACAGTATATAATACATAGTTTGTGAAATTTGATATTTTATGTATGTTATATAATATCTATGGTGAAATTTGATATCTTATGTACAGTATATAATATATATGTAGTGTACTTTCATATTTTATGTATAGTATATAATACATATTTGGTGATATTTGATATTTTATGTACAGTATATAATATATATTTGGTGAAATTTGATATTTTACATAAAGTATGTAATACATATTTGGTGAAATTTGATATTTTATGTACAGCATATAATATATATTTAGTGTTCTTTCAGACTTTATGTACAGTATATAATACATATTTTGTGTAATTTGATATTTTATGTACAGTATATTATATATTTTTTGAATTTTGATATTTTATGTACAGTATAAACTATATATTTGGTGAAATGTGATATTTCGTGTACAGTATATAATATATAAGTAGTGTACTTTCATATTTTATGTATAGTATATAATACATATTTGGTGAAATTTGATATTTTATGTACAGTATATAATATATATCTGGTGAAATTTGATATTTTATGTACCGTATGTAATATATATTTGTTGAAATTTATATTTTATGTACAGTATATAATGCATATTTAGTGTTCTTTCATAATTTATGTACAGTATATAATACATAGTTTGTGAAATTTGATATTTTATGTACAGTATATAATATATATTTAGTGTTCTTTCATACTTTCTGTACAGTATATAATACATATTTTGTGTAATTTGATATTTTATGTACAGTATATTATATATTTTTTGAAGTTTGATATTTTATGTACAGTATAAACTATATATTTTGTGAAATGTGATATTTCGTGTACAGTATATAATATATATGTAGTGTACTTTCATATTTTATGTATAGTATATAATACATATTTGGTGAAGTTTGATATTTTGTGTACAGTATATAATATATATTTGGTGAAATTTGATATTTTATGTACATTATGTAATATATATTTGGTGAAATTTGATATTTTATGTACAGTATATAATATATATATAGTGTTCTTTCATACTTTTTGTACAGAGTATAATACATATTTTGTGAAATTTCATATTTTATATACGTCATATAACATATATGGAGAAATTTGATATTTTATATACAGTATATAATATACATGTAGCGTACTTTCATATTTCATGTATAGTATTTTATACATATTAGGTGAAATTTGATATTTTATGTACAGTATATAATATATATTTGGTGAAATTTGATATTTTACAGACAGTATGTAATATATATTTGGTGAAATTTGATATTTTTTGTACAGTATATAATATATATTTAGTGTTCTTTCATACTTTCTGTACAGTATATAATACATATTTTGTGTAATTTGATATTTTATGTACAGTATATTATATATTTTTTGAAGTTTGATATTTTATGTACAGTATAAACTATATATTTGGTGAAATGTGATATTTCATGTACAGTGTATAATATATATGTAGTGTACTTTCATGTTTCATGTATAGTATATAATACATATTTGGTGAAATTTTATATTTTATGTACAGTATATAATATATATTTGGTGAAATTTGATATTTTATGTACAGTATTTAATACATATTTGGTGAAATTTGATATTTTATGTACAGTATATAATATATATTTAGTGTTCTTTCATACTTTATGTACAGTACATAATACATAGTTTGTGAAATTTGATATTTTATGTACAGTATATAATGTATATTTGGTGAAATTTGATATTAAACATACAGAATGTAATATATATTTGTTGAAATTTGATATTTTATTTACAGTATATAATATATATTTAGTGTTCTTTCATACTTTATGTACAGTATATAATACATATTTTGAGTAATTTTATATTTTATGTACAGTGTATTATATATTTTTTGAAGTTTGATATTTTATGTACAGTATATACTATATATTTGGTGAAATGTGGTATTTCGTGTACAGTATATAATATATATGTAGTGTACTGTCATATTTTATGTATAGTATATAATACATATTTGGTGAAATTTGATATCTTATGTACAGTATATAATATATATTTGGTGAAATTTGATATTTTATGTACAGTATGTAATATATATTTGTTGAAATTTATATTTTATGTACAGTATATAATATATATTTAGTGTTCTTTCATACTTTATGTACAGTATATAATACATAGTTTGTGAAATTTGATATTTTATGTATGTTATATAATATCTATGGTGAAATTTGATATCTTATGTACAGTATATAATATATATGTAGTGTACTTTCATATTTTATGTATAGTATATAATACATATTAGGTGATATTTGATATTTTATGTACAGTATATAATATATATTTGGTGAAATTTGATATTTTACATAAAGTATGTAATACATATTTGGTGAAATTTGATATTTTATGTACAGTATATAATATATATCTGGTGAAATTTGATATTTTATGTACCGTATGTAATATATATTTGTTGAAATTTATATTTTATGTACAGTATATAATGCATATTTAGTGTTCTTTCATACTTTATGTACAGTATATAATACATAGTTTGTGAAATTTGATATTTTATGTACAGTATATAATATATATTTAGTGTTCTTTCATACTTTCTGTACAGTATATAATACATATTTTGTGTAATTTGATATTTTATGTACAGTATATTATATATTTTTTGAAGTTTGATATTTTATGTACAGTATAAACTATATATTTTGTGAAATGTGATATTTCGTGTACAGTATATAATATATATGTAGTGTACTTTCATATTTTATGTATAGTATATAATACATATTTGGTGAAGTTTGATATTTTGTGTACAGTATATAATATATATTTGGTGAAATTTGATATTTTATGTACATTATGTAATATATATTTGGTGAAATTTGATATTTTATGTACAGTATATAATATATATATAGTGTTCTTTCATACTTTTTGTACAGAGTATAATACATATTTTGTGAAATTTCATATTTTATATACGTCATATAACATATATGGAGAAATTTGATATTTTATATACAGTATATAATATACATGTAGCGTACTTTCATATTTCATGTATAGTATTTAATACATATTAGGTGAAATTTGATATTTTATGTACAGTATATAATATATATTTGGTGAAATTTGATATTTTACAGACAGTATGTAATATATATTTGGTGAAATTTGATATTTTTTGTACAGTATATAATATATATTTAGTGTTCTTTCATACTTTCTGTACAGTATATAATACATATTTTGTGTAATTTGATATTTTATGTACAGTATATTATATATTTTTTGAAGTTTGATATTTTATGTACAGTATAAACTATATATTTGGTGAAATGTGATATTTCATGTACAGTGTATAATATATATGTAGTGTACTTTCATGTTTCATGTATAGTATATAATACATATTTGGTGAAATTTTATATTTTATGTACAGTATATAATATATATTTGGTGAAATTTGATATTTTATGTACAGTATTTAATACATATTTGGTGAAATTTGATATTTTATGTACAGTATATAATATATATTTAGTGTTCTTTCATACTTTATGTACAGTACATAATACATAGTTTGTGAAATTTGATATTTTATGTACAGTATATAATGTATATTTGGTGAAATTTGATATTAAACATACAGAATGTAATATATATTTGTTGAAATTTGATATTTTATTTACAGTATATAATATATATTTAGTGTTCTTTCAGACTTTATGTACAGTATATAATACATATTTTGTGTAATTTGATATTTTATGTACAGTATATAATATATATTTAGTGTTCTTTCAGACTTTATGTACAGTATATAATACATATTTTGTGTAATTTGATATTTTATGTACAGTATATTATATATTTTTTGAATTTTGATATTTTATGTACAGTATAAACTATATATTTGGTGAAATGTGATATTTCGTGTACAGTATATAATATATAAGTAGTGTACTTTCATATTTTATGTATAGTATATAATACATATTTGGTGAAATTTGATATTTTATGTACAGTATATAATATATATTTAGTGTTCTTTCAGACTTTATGTACAGTATATAATACATATTTTGTTTAATTTGATATTTTATGTACAGTATATTATATATTTTTTGAATTTTGATATTTTATGTACAGTATAAACTATATATTTGGTGAAATGTGATATTTCGTGTACAGTATATAATATATAAGTAGTGTACTTTCATATTTTATGTATAGTATATAATACATATTTGGTGAAATTTGATATTTTATGTACAGTATATAATATATATCTGGTGAAATTTGATATTTTATGTACCGTATGTAATATATATTTGTTGAAATTTATATTTTATGTACAGTATATAATGCATATTTAGTGTTCTTTCATAATTTATGTACAGTATATAATACATAGTTTGTGAAATTTGATATTTTATGTACAGTATATAATATATATTTAGTGTTCTTTCATACTTTCTGTACAGTATATAATACATATTTTGAGTAATTTTATATTTTATGTACAGTGTATTATATATTTTTTGAAGTTTGATATTTTATGTACAGTATATACTATATATTTGGTGAAATGTGGTATTTCGTGTACAGTATATAATATATATGTAGTGTACTGTCATATTTTATGTATAGTATATAATACATATTTGGTGAAATTTGATATCTTATGTACAGTATATAATATATATTTGGTGAAATTTGATATTTTATGTACAGTATGTAATATATATTTGTTGAAATTTATATTTTATGTACAGTATATAATATATATTTAGTGTTCTTTCATACTTTATGTACAGTATATAATACATAGTTTGTGAAATTTGATATTTTATGTATGTTATATAATATCTATGGTGAAATTTGATATCTTATGTACAGTATATAATATATATGTAGTGTACTTTCATATTTTATGTATAGTATATAATACATATTAGGTGATATTTGATATTTTATGTACAGTATATAATATATATTTGGTGAAATTTGATATTTTACATAAAGTATGTAATACATATTTGGTGAAATTTGATATTTTATGTACAGTATATAATATATATCTGGTGAAATTTGATATTTTATGTACAGTATGTAATATATATTTGTTGAAATTTATATTTTATGTACAGTATATAATGCATATTTAGTGTTCTTTCATACTTTATGTACAGTATATAATACATAGTTTGTGAAATTTGATATTTTATGTACAGTATATAATATATATTTAGTGTTCTTTCATACTTTCTGTACAGTATATAATACATATTTTGTGTAATTTGATATTTTATGTACAGTATATTATATATTTTTTGAAGTTTGATATTTTATGTACAGTATAAACTATATATTTTGTGAAATGTGATATTTCGTGTACAGTATATAATATATATGTAGTGTACTTTCATATTTTATGTATAGTATATAATACATATTTGGTGAAGTTTGATATTTTGTGTACAGTATATAATATATATTTGGTGAAATTTGATATTTTATGTACATTATGTAATATATATTTGGTGAAATTTGATATTTTATGTACAGTATATAATATATATATAGTGTTCTTTCATACTTTTTGTACAGAGTATAATACATATTTTGTGAAATTTCATATTTTATATACGTCATATAACATATATGGAGAAATTTGATATTTTATATACAGTATATAATATACATGTAGCGTACTTTCATATTTCATGTATAGTATTTAATACATATTAGGTGAAATTTGATATTTTATGTACAGTATATAATATATATTTGGTGAAATTTGATATTTTACAGACAGTATGTAATATATATTTGGTGAAATTTGATATTTTTTGTACAGTATATAATATATATTTAGTGTTCTTTCATACATTCTGTACAGTATATAATACATATTTTGTGTAATTTGATATTTTATGTACAGTATATTATATATTTTTTGAAGTTTGATATTTTATGTACAGTATAAACTATATATTTGGTGAAATGTGATATTTCATGTACAGTGTATAATATATATGTAGTGTACTTTCATGTTTCATGTATAGCATATAATACATATTTGGTGAAATTTTATATTTTATGTACAGTATATAATATATATTTGGTGAAATTTGATATTTTATGTACAGTATTTAATACATATTTGGTGAAATTTGATATTTTATGTACAGTATATAATATATATTTAGTGTTCTTTCATACTTTATGTACAGTACATAATACATAGTTTGTGAAATTTGATATTTTATGTACAGTATATAATGTATATTTGGTGAAATTTGATATTAAACATACAGAATGTAATATATATTTGTTGAAATTTGATATTTTATTTACAGTATATAATATATATTTAGTGTTCTTTCATACTTTATGTACAGTATATAATACATATTTTGAGTAATTTTATATTTTATGTACAGTGTATTATATATTTTTTGAAGTTTGATATTTTATGTACAGTATATACTATATATTTGGTGAAATGTGGTATTTCGTGTACAGTATATAATATATATGTAGTGTACTGTCATATTTTATGTATAGTATATAATACATATTTGGTGAAATTTGATATCTTATGTACAGTATATAATATATATTTGGTGAAATTTGATATTTTATGTACAGTATGTAATATATATTTGTTGAAATTTATATTTTATGTACAGTATATAATATATATTTAGTGTTCTTTCATACTTTATGTACAGTATATAATACATAGTTTGTGAAATTTGATATTTTATGTATGTTATATAATATCTATGGTGAAATTTGATATCTTATGTACAGTATATAATATATATGTAGTGTACTTTCATATTTTATGTATAGTATATAATACATATTAGGTGATATTTGATATTTTATGTACAGTATATAATATATATTTGGTGAAATTTGATATTTTACATAAAGTATGTAATACATATTTGGTGAAATTTGATATTTTATGTACAGTATATAATATATATCTGGTGAAATTTGATATTTTATGTACAGTATGTAATATATATTTGTTGAAATTTATATTTTATGTACAGTATATAATGCATATTTAGTGTTCTTTCATACTTTATGTACAGTATATAATACATAGTTTGTGAAATTTGATATTTTATGTACAGTATATAATATATATTTAGTGTTCTTTCATACTTTCTGTACAGTATATAATACATATTTTGTGTAATTTGATATTTTATGTACAGTATATTATATATTTTTTGAAGTTTGATATTTTATGTACAGTATAAACTATATATTTTGTGAAATGTGATATTTCGTGTACAGTATATAATATATATGTAGTGTACTTTCATATTTTATGTATAGTATATAATACATATTTGGTGAAGTTTGATATTTTGTGTACAGTATATAATATATATTTGGTGAAATTTGATATTTTATGTACATTATGTAATATATATTTGGTGAAATTTGATATTTTATGTACAGTATATAATATATATATAGTGTTCTTTCATACTTTTTGTACAGAGTATAATACATATTTTGTGAAATTTCATATTTTATATACGTCATATAACATATATGGAGAAATTTGATATTTTATATACAGTATATAATATACATGTAGCGTACTTTCATATTTCATGTATAGTATTTAATACATATTAGGTGAAATTTGATATTTTATGTACAGTATATAATATATATTTGGTGAAATTTGATATTTTACAGACAGTATGTAATATATATTTGGTGAAATTTGATATTTTTTGTACAGTATATAATATATATTTAGTGTTCTTTCATACATTCTGTACAGTATATAATACATATTTTGTGTAATTTGATATTTTATGTACAGTATATTATATATTTTTTGAAGTTTGATATTTTATGTACAGTATAAACTATATATTTGGTGAAATGTGATATTTCATGTACAGTGTATAATATATATGTAGTGTACTTTCATGTTTCATGTATAGTATATAATACATATTTGGTGAAATTTTATATTTTATGTACAGTATATAATATATATTTGGTGAAATTTGATATTTTATGTACAGTATTTAATACATATTTGGTGAAATTTGATATTTTATGTACAGTATATAATATATATTTAGTGTTCTTTCATACTTTATGTACAGTACATAATACATAGTTTGTGAAATTTGATATTTTATGTACAGTATATAATGTATATTTGGTGAAATTTGATATTAAACATACAGAATGTAATATATATTTGTTGAAATTTGATATTTTATTTACAGTATATAATATATATTTAGTGTTCTTTCATACTTTATGTACAGTATATAATACATATTTTGAGTAATTTTATATTTTATGTACAGTGTATTATATATTTTTTGAAGTTTGATATTTTATGTACAGTATATACTATATATTTGGTGAAATGTGGTATTTCGTGTACAGTATATAATATATATGTAGTGTACTGTCATATTTTATGTATAGTATATAATACATATTTGGTGAAATTTGATATCTTATGTACAGTATATAATATATATTTGGTGAAATTTGATATTTTATGTACAGTATGTAATATATATTTGTTGAAATTTATATTTTATGTACAGTATATAATATATATTTAGTGTTCTTTCATACTTTATGTACAGTATATAATACATAGTTTGTGAAATTTGATATTTTATGTATGTTATATAATATCTATGGTGAAATTTGATATCTTATGTACAGTATATAATATATATGTAGTGTACTTTCATATTTTATGTATAGTATATAATACATATTAGGTGATATTTGATATTTTATGTACAGTATATAATATATATTTGGTGAAATTTGATATTTTACATAAAGTATGTAATACATATTTGGTGAAATTTGATATTTTATGTACAGTATATAATATATATCTGGTGAAATTTGATATTTTATGTACAGTATGTAATATATATTTGTTGAAATTTATATTTTATGTACAGTATATAATGCATATTTAGTGTTCTTTCATACTTTATGTACAGTATATAATACATAGTTTGTGAAATTTGATATTTTATGTAAAGTATATAATATATATTTAGTGTTCTTTCATACTTTCTGTACAGTATATAATACATATTTTGTGTAATTTGATATTTTATGTACAGTATATTATATATTTTTTGAAGTTTGATATTTTATGTACAGTATAAACTATATATTTTGTGAAATGTGATATTTCGTGTACAGTATATAATATATATGTAGTGTACTTTCATATTTTATGTATAGTATATAATACATATTTGGTGAAGTTTGATATTTTGTGTACAGTATATAATATATATTTGGTGAAATTTGATATTTTATGTACATTATGTAATATATATTTGGTGAAATTTGATATTTTATGTACAGTATATAATATATATATAGTGTTCTTTCATACTTTTTGTACAGAGTATAATACATATTTTGTGAAATTTCATATTTTATATACGTCATATAACATATATGGAGAAATTTGATATTTTATATACAGTATATAATATACATGTAGCGTACTTTCATATTTCATGTATAGTATTTAATACATATTAGGTGAAATTTGATATTTTATGTACAGTATATAATATATATTTGGTGAAATTTGATATTTTACAGACAGTATGTAATATATATTTGGTGAAATTTGATATTTTTTGTACAGTATATAATATATATTTAGTGTTCTTTCATACTTTCTGTACAGTATATAATACATATTTTGTGTAATTTGATATTTTATTTACAGTATATTATATATTTTTTGAAGTTTGATATTTTATGTACAGTATAAACTATATATTTGGTGAAATGTGATATTTCATGTACAGTGTATAATATATATGTAGTGTACTTTCATGTTTCATGTATAGTATATAATACATATTTGGTGAAATTTTATATTTTATGTACTGTATATAATATATATTTGGTGAAATTTGATATTTTATGTACAGTATTTAATACATATTTGGTGAAATTTGATATTTTATGTACAGTATATAATATATATTTAGTGTTCTTTCATACTTTATGTACAGTACATAATACATAGTTTGTGAAATTTGATATTTTATGTACAGTATATAATGTATATTTGGTGAAATTTGATATTAAACATACAGAATGTAATATATATTTGTTGAAATTTGATATTTTATTTACAGTATATAATATATATTTAGTGTTCTTTCATACTTTCTGTACAGTATATAATACATATTTTGAGTAATTTTATATTTTATGTACAGTGTATTATATATTTTTTGAAGTTTGATATTTTATGTACAGTATATACTATATATTTGGTGAAATGTGGTATTTCATGTACAGTATATAATATATATGTAGTGTACTGTCATATTTTATGTATAGTATATAATACATATTTGGTGAAATTTGATATCTTATGTACAGTATATAATATATATTTGGTGAAATTTGATATTTTATGTACAGTATGTGATATATATTTGTTGAAATTTATATTTTATGTACAGTATATAATATATATTTAGTGTTCTTTCATACTTTATGTACAGTATATAATACATAGTTTGTGAAATTTGATATTTTATGTATGTTATATAATATCTATGGTGAAATTTGATATCTTATGTACAGTATATAATATATATGTAGTGTACTTTCATATTTTATGTATAGTATATAATACATATTAGGTGATATTTGATATTTTATGTACAGTATATAATATATATTTGGTGAAATTTGATATTTTACATAAAGTATGTAATACATATTTGGTGAAATTTGATATTTTATGTACAGTATATAATATATATCTGGTGAAATTTGATATTTTATGTACAGTATGTAATATATATTTGTTGAAATTTATATTTTATGTACAGTATATAATGCATATTTAGTGTTCTTTCATACTTTATGTACAGTATATAATACATAGTTTGTGAAATTTGATATTTTATGTACAGTATATAATATATATTTAGTGTTCTTTCATACTTTCTGTACAGTATATAATACATATTTTGTGTAATTTGATATTTTATGTACAGTATATTATATATTTTTTGAAGTTTGATATTTTATGTACAGTATAAACTATATATTTTGTGAAATGTGATATTTCGTGTACAGTATATAATATATATGCAGTGTACTTTCATATTTTATGTATAGTATATAATACATATTTGGTGAAGTTTGATATTTTGTGTACAGTATATAATATATATTTGGTGAAATTTGATATTTTATGTACATTATGTAATATATATTTGGTGAAATTTGATATTTTATGTACAGTATATAATATATATATAGTGTTCTTTCATACTTTTTGTACAGAGTATAATACATATTTTGTGAAATTTCATATTTTATATACGTCATATAACATATATGGAGAAATTTGATATTTTATATACAGTATATAATATACATGTAGCGTACTTTCATATTTCATGTATAGTATTTAATACATATTAGGTGAAATTTGATATTTTATGTACAGTATATAATATATATTTGGTGAAATTTGATATTTTACAGACAGTATGTAATATATATTTGGTGAAATTTGATATTTTTTGTACAGTATATAATATATATTTAGTGTTCTTTCATACTTTCTGTACAGTATATAATACATATTTTGTGTAATTTGATATTTTATGTACAGTATATTATATATTTTTTGAAGTTTGATATTTTATGTACAGTATAAACTATATATTTGGTGAAATGTGATATTTCATGTACAGTGTATAATATATATGTAGTGTACTTTCATGTTTCATGTATAGTATATAATACATATTTGGTGAAATTTTATATTTTATGTACAGTATATAATATATATTTGGTGAAATTTGATATTTTATGTACAGTATTTAATACATATTTGGTGAAATTTGATATTTTATGTACAGTATATAATATATATTTAGTGTTCTTTCATACTTTATGTACAGTACATAATACATAGTTTGTGAAATTTGATATTTTATGTACAGTATATAATGTATATTTGGTGAAATTTGATATTAAACATACAGAATGTAATATATATTTGTTGAAATTTGATATTTTATTTACAGTATATAATATATATTTAGTGTTCTTTCATACTTTATGTACAGTATATAATACATATGTTGTGTGATTTTATATTTTATGTACAGTGTATTATATATTTCTTGAAGTTTGATATTTTATGTACAGTATATACTATATATTTGGTGAAATGTGATATTTCGTGTACAGTATATAATATATATGTAGTGTACTGTCATATTTTATGTATAGTATATAATACATATTTGGAGAAATTTGATATTTTATGTACAGTATATAATATATATTTGGTGAAATTTGATATTTTATGTACAGTATGTAATATATATTTGTTGAAATTTATATTTTATGTATAGTATATAATATATATTTAGTGTTCTTTCATTCTTGATGTACAGTATATAATACATAGTTTGTGAAATTTGATATTTTATGTATGTTATATAATATCTATGGTGAAATTTGATATCTTATGTACAGTATATAATATATACGTAGTGTAATTTCATATTTTATGTATAGTATATAATACATATTTGGTGATATTTGATATTTTATGTACAGTATATAATATATATTTGGTGAAATTTGATATTTTACATAAAGTATGTAATACATATTTGGTGAAATTTGATATTTTATGTACAGTATATAATATATATTTAGTGTTCTTTCAGACTTTATGTACAGTATATAATACATATTTTGTGTAATTTGATATTTTATGTACAGTATATTATATATTTTTTGAATTTTGATATTTTATGTACAGTATAAACTATATATTTGGTGAAATGTGATATTTCGTGTACAGTATATAATATATAAGTAGTGTACTTTCATATTTTATGTATAGTATATAATACATATTTGGTGAAATTTGATATTTTATGTACAGTATATAATATATATTTAGTGTTCTTTCAGACTTTATGTACAGTATATAATACATATTTTGTGTAATTTGATATTTTATGTACAGTATATTATATTTTTTTTGAATTTTGATATTTTATGTACAGTATAAACTATATATTTGGTGAAATGTGATATTTCGTGTACAGTATATAATATATAAGTAGTGTACTTTCATATTTTATGTATAGTATATAATACATATTTGGTGAAATTTGATATTTTATGTACAGTATATAATATATATCTGGTGAAATTTGATATTTTATGTACCGTATGTAATATATATTTGTTGAAATTTATATTTTATGTACAGTATATAATGCATATTTAGTGTTCTTTCATAATTTATGTACAGTATATAATACATAGTTTGTGAAATTTGATATTTTATGTACAGTATATAATATATATTTAGTGTTCTTTCATACTTTCTGTACAGTATATAATACATATTTTGAGTAATTTTATATTTTATGTACAGTGTATTATATATTTTTTGAAGTTTGATATTTTATGTACAGTATATACTATATATTTGGTGAAATGTGGTATTTCGTGTACAGTATATAATATATATGTAGTGTACTGTCATATTTTATGTATAGTATATAATACATATTTGGTGAAATTTGATATCTTATGTACAGTATATAATATATATTTGGTGAAATTTGATATTTTATGTACAGTATGTAATATATATTTGTTGAAATTTATATTTTATGTACAGTATATAATATATATTTAGTGTTCTTTCATACTTTATGTACAGTATATAATACATAGTTTGTGAAATTTGATATTTTATGTATGTTATATAATATCTATGGTGAAATTTGATATCTTATGTACAGTATATAATATATATGTAGTGTACTTTCATATTTTATGTATAGTATATAATACATATTAGGTGATATTTGATATTTTATGTACAGTATATAATATATATTTGGTGAAATTTGATATTTTACATAAAGTATGTAATACATATTTGGTGAAATTTGATATTTTATGTACAGTATATAATATATATCTGGTGAAATTTGATATTTTATGTACAGTATGTAATATATATTTGTTGAAATTTATATTTTATGTACAGTATATAATGCATATTTAGTGTTCTTTCATACTTTATGTACAGTATATAATACATAGTTTGTGAAATTTGATATTTTATGTACAGTATATAATATATATTTAGTGTTCTTTCATACTTTCTGTACAGTATATAATACATATTTTGTGTAATTTGATATTTTATGTACAGTATATTATATATTTTTTGAAGTTTGATATTTTATGTACAGTATAAACTATATATTTTGTGAAATGTGATATTTCGTGTACAGTATATAATATATATGTAGTGTACTTTCATATTTTATGTATAGTATAGAATACATATTTGGTTAAATTAGATATTTAATGTACAGTATATAATACATATTTAGTGTTCTTTCATACTTTATGTACAGTATATAATACATATTTGTGTAATTTGATATTTTATGTACAGTATATTTTATATTTTTTGAAGTTTGATATTTTATGTACAGTAAAAACTATGTATTTGGTGAACTGTGATATTTCGTGTACAGTATATAATATATATGTAGTGTACTGTCATATTTTATCTATAGTATATAATACATATTTGGTGAAGTTTGATATTTTGTGTGCAGTATATAATATATATTTGGTGAAATTTGATATTTTATGTACAGTATATTATATATTTTTTGAAGTTTGATATTTTATGTACAGTATAAACTATATATTAGGTGAAATGTGATATTTCATGTACAGTGTATAATATATATGTAGTGTACTTTCATGTTTTATGTATAGTATATAATACATATTTGGTGAAATTTTATATTTTATGTACAGTATATAATATATATTTGGTGAAATTTGATATTTTATGTACAGTATTTAATACATATTTGGTGAAATTTGATATTTTATGTACAGTATATAATATATATTTAGTGTTCTTTCATATTTTATGTACAGTACATAATACATAGTTTGTGAAATTTGATATTTTATGTACAGTATATAATGTATATTTGGTGAAATTTGATATTAAACATGCAGAATGTAATATATATTTGTTGAAATTTGATATTTTATTTACAGTATATAATATATATTTAGTGTTCTTTCATACTTTATGTACAGTATATAATACATATGTTGTGTAATTTTATATTTTATGTACAGTGTATTATATATTTCTTGAAGTTTGATATTTTATGTACAGTATATAATATATATTTGGTGAAATTTGATATTTTACATAAAGTATGTAATACATATTTGGTGAAATTTGATATTTTATGTACAGTATATAATATATATTTAGTGTTCTTTCAGACTTTATGTACAGTATAAAATACATATTTTGTGTAATTTGATATTTTATGTACAGTATATTATATATTTTTTGAATTTTGATATTTTATGTACAGTATATACTATATATTTGGTGAAATGTGGTATTTCGTGTACAGTATATAATATATATGTAGTGTACTGTCATATTTTATGTATAGTATATAATACATATTTGGTGAAATTTGATATCTTATGTACAGTATATAATATATATTTGGTGAAATTTGATATTTTATGTACAGTATGTAATATATATTTGTTGAAATTTATATTTTATGTACAGTATATAATATATATTTAGTGTTCTTTCATACTTTATGTACAGTATATAATACATAGTTTGTGAAATTTGATATTTTATGTATGTTATATAATATCTATGGTGAAATTTGATATCTTATGTACAGTATATAATATATATGTAGTGTACTTTCATATTTTATGTATAGTATATAATACATATTAGGTGATATTTGATATTTTATGTACAGTATATAATATATATTTGGTGAAATTTGATATTTTACATAAAGTATGTAATACATATTTGGTGAAATTTGATATTTTATGTACAGTATATAATATATATCTGGTGAAATTTGATATTTTATGTACAGTATGTAATATATATTTGTTGAAATTTATATTTTATGTACAGTATATAATGCATATTTAGTGTTCTTTCATACTTTATGTACAGTATATAATACATTGTTTGTGAAATTTGATATTTTATGTACAGTATATAATATATATTTAGTGTTCTTTCATACTTTCTGTACAGTATATAATACATATTTTGTGTAATTTGATATTTTATGTACAGTATATTATATATTTTTTGAAGTTTGATATTTTATGTACAGTATAAACTATATATTTTGTGAAATGTGATATTTCGTGTACAGTATATAATATATATGTAGTGTACTTTCATATTTTATGTATAGTATATAATACATATTTGGTGAAGTTTGATATTTTGTGTACAGTATATAATATATATTTGGTGAAATTTGATATTTTATGTACATTATGTAATATATATTTGGTGAAATTTGATATTTTATGTACAGTATATAATATATATATAGTGTTCTTTCATACTTTTTGTACAGAGTATAATACATATTTTGTGAAATTTCATATTTTATATACGTCATATAACATATATGGAGAAATTTGATATTTTATATACAGTATATAATATACATGTAGCGTACTTTCATATTTCATGTATAGTATTTAATACATATTAGGTGAAATTTGATATTTTATGTACAGTATATAATATATATTTGGTGAAATTTGATATTTTACAGACAGTATGTAATATATATTTGGTGAAATTTGGTATTTTTTGTACAGTATATAATATATATTTAGTGTTCTTTCATACTTTCTGTACAGTATATAATACATATTTTGTGTAATTTGATATTTTATGTACAGTATATTATATATTTTTGAAGTTTGATATTTTATGTACAGTATAAACTATATATTTGGTGAAATGTGATATTTCATGTACAGTGTATAATATATATGTAGTGTACTTTCATGTTTCATGTATAGTATATAATACATATTTGGTGAAATTTTATATTTTATGTACAGTATATAATATATATTTGGTGAAATTTGATATTTTATGTACAGTATTTAATACATTTTTGGTGAAATTTGATATTTTATGTACAGTATATAATATATATTTAGTGTTCTTTCATACTTTATGTACAGTACATAATACATAGTTTGTGAAATTTGATATTTTATGTACAGTATATAATGTATATTTGGTGAAATTTGATATTAAACATACAGAATGTAATATATATTTGTTGAAATTTGATATTTTATTTACAGTATATAATATATATTTAGTGTTCTTTCATACTTTCTGTACAGTATATAATACATATTTTGAGTAATTTTATATTTTATGTACAGTGTATTATATATTTTTTGAAGTTTGATATTTTATGTACAGTATATACTATATATTTGGTGAAATGTGGTATTTCGTGTACAGTATATAATATATATGTAGTGTACTGTCATATTTTATGTATAGTATATAATACATATTTGGTGAAATTTGATATCTTATGTACAGTATATAATATATATTTGGTGAAATTTGATATTTTATGTACAGTATGTAATATATATTTGTTGAAATTTATATTTTATGTACAGTATATAATATATATTTTGTGTTCTTTCATACTTTATGTACAGTATATAATACATAGTTTGTGAAATTTGATATTTTATGTATGTTATATAATATCTATGGTGAAATTTGATATCTTATGTACAGTATATAATATATATGTAGTGTACTTTCATATTTTATGTATAGTATATAATACATATTAGGTGATATTTGATATTTTATGTACAGTATATAATATATATTTGGTGAAATTTGATATTTTACATAAAGTATGTAATACATATTTGGTGAAATTTGATATTTTATGTACAGTATATAATATATATCTGGTGAAATTTGATATTTTATGTACAGTATGTAATATATATTTGTTGAAATTTATATTTTATGTACAGTATATAATGCATATTTAGTGTTCTTTCATACTTTATGTACAGTATATAATACATAGTTTGTGAAATTTGATATTTTATGTACAGTATATAATATATATTTAGTGTTCTTTCATACTTTCTGTACAGTATATAATACATATTTTGTGTAATTTGATATTTTATGTACAGTATATTATATATTTTTTGAAGTTTGATATTTTATGTACAGTATAAACTATATATTTTGTGAAATGTGATATTTCGTGTACAGTATATAATATATATGTAGTGTACTTTCATATTTTATGTATAGTATATAATACATATTTGGTGAAGTTTGATATTTTGTGTACAGTATATAATATATATTTGGTGAAATTTGATATTTTATGTACATTATGTAATATATATTTGGTGAAATTTGATATTTTATGTACAGTATATAATATATATATAGTGTTCTTTCATACTTTTTGTACAGAGTATAATACATATTTTGTGAAATTTCATATTTTATATACGTCATATAACATATATGGAGAAATTTGATATTTTATATACAGTATATAATATACATGTAGCGTACTTTCATATTTCATGTATAGTATTTAATACATATTAGGTGAAATTTGATATTTTATGTACAGTATATAATATATATTTGGTGAAATTTGATATTTTACAGACAGTATGTAATATATATTTGGTGAAATTTGATATTTTTTGTACAGTATATAATATATATTTAGTGTTCTTTCATACTTTCTGTACAGTATATAATACATATTTTGTGTAATTTGATATTTTATGTACAGTATATTATATATTTTTTGAAGTTTGATATTTTATGTACAGTATAAACTATATATTTTGTGAAATGTGATATTTCGTGTACAGTATATAATATATATGTAGTGTACTTTCATATTTTATGTATAGTATATAATACATATTTGGATAAATTAGATATTTAATGTACAGTATATAATACATATTTAGTGTTCTTTCATACTTTATGTACAGTATATAATACATATTTTGTGTAATTTGATATTTTATGTACAGTATATTTTATATTTTTTGAAGTTTGGTATTTTATGTACAGTAAAAACTATGTATTTGGTGAACTGTGATATTTCGTGTACAGTAGATAATATATATGTAGTGTACTGTCATATTTTATGTATAGTATATAATACATATTTGGTGAAGTTTGATATTTTATGTACTGTATATAATATATATTTAGTGTTCTTTCATACTTTATGTACAGTACATAATACATAGTTTGTGAAATTTGATATTTTATGTACAGTATATAATGTATATTTGGTGAAATTTGATATTAAACATACAGAATGTAATATATATTTGTTGAAATTTGATATTTTATTTACAGTATATAATATATATTTAGTGTTCTTTCATACTTTATGTACAGTATATAATACATATGTTGTGTAATTTGATATTTTATTTACAGTACATTATATATTTTTTGAAGTTTGATATTTTATGTACAGTATAAACTATATATTTTGTGAAATGTGATATTTCGTGTACAGTATATAATATATATGTAGTGTACTGTCATATTTTATGTATAGTATATAATAAATATTTGGTGAAATTTGATATTTTATGTACAGTATATAATATATATTTGGTGAAATTTGATATTTTATGTACAGTATGTAATATATATTTGTTGAAATTTATATTTTATGTACAGTATATAATATATATTTAGTGTTCTTTCATACTTTATGTACAGTATATAATACATAGTTTGTGAAATTTGATATTTTATGTATGTTATATAATATCTATGGTGAAATTTGATATCTTATGTACAGTATATAATATATATGTAGTGTACTTTCATATTTTATGTATAGTATATAATACATATTTGGTGATATTTGATATTTTATGTACAGTATATAATATATATTTGGTGAAATTTGATATTTTACATAAAGTATGTAATACATATTTGGTGAAATTTGATATTTTATGTACAGTATATAATATATATTTAGTGTTCTTTCAGACTTTATGTACAGTATATAATACATATTTTGTGTAATTTGATATTTTATGTACAGTATATTATATATTTTTTGAAGTTTGATATTTTATGTAGAGTATAAACTATATATTTTGTGAAATGTGATATTTCGTGTACAGTATATAATATATATGTAGCGTACTTTCATATTTTATGTATAGTATATAATACATATTTGGTTAAATTAGATATTTAATGTACAGTATATAATACATATTTAGTGTTCTTTCATACTTTATGTACAGTATATAATACATATTTTGTGTAATTTGATATTTTATGTACAGTGTATTTTATATTTTTTGAAGTTTGATATTTTATGTACAGTAAAAACTATGTATTTGGTGAACTGTGATATTTCGTGTACAGTATATAATATATATGTAGTGTACTGTCATATTTTATGTATAGTATATAATACATATTTGGTGAAGTTTGATATTTTGTGTACAGTATATAATATATATTTGGTGAAATTTGATATTTTATGTACAGTATGTAATATATATTTGGTGAAATTTGATATTTTATGTACAGTATATAATATATATATAGTGTTCTTTCATACTTTTTGTACAGAGTATAATACATATTTTGTGAAATTTCATATTTTATATACGTCATATAACATATATGGAGAAATTTGATATTTTCTATACAGTATATAATATACATGTAGTGTACTTTCATATTTCATGTATAGTATTTAATACATATTAGGTGAAATTTGATATTTTATGTACAGTATATAATATATATTTGTTGAAATTTGATATTTTACAGACAGTATGTAATATATATTGGGTGAAATTTCATATTTTTTGTACAGTATATAATATATATTTAGTGTTCTTTCATACTTTCTGTACAGTATATAATACATATTTTGTGTAATTTGATATTTTATGTACAGTATATTATATATTTTTTGAAGTTTGATATTTTATGTACAGTATAAACTATATATTTGGTGAAATGTGATATTTCATGTACAGTGTATAATATATATGTAGTGTACTTTCATGTTTTATGTATGGTATATAATACATATTTGGTGAAATTTTATATTTTATGTACAGTATATAATATATATTTGGTGAAATTTGATATTTTATGTACAGTATTTAATACATATTTGGTGAAATTTGATATTTTAGGTACAGTATATAATATATATTTAGTGTTCTTTCATACTTTATGTACAGTACATAATACATAGTTTGTGAAATTTGATATTTTATGTACAGTATATAATGTATATTTGGTGAAATTTGATATTAAACATACAGAATGTAATATATATTTGTTGAAATTTGATATTTTATTTACAGTATATAATATATATTTAGTGTTCTTTCATACTTTATGTACAGTATATAATACATATGTTGTGTAATTTTATATTTTATGTACAGTGTATTATATATTTCTTGAAGTTTGATATTTTACGTACAGTATATACTATATATTTTGTGAAATGTGATATTTCGTGTACAGTATATAATATATATGTAGTGTACTGTCATATTTTATGTATAGTACATAATACATATTTGGTGAAATTTGATATTTTATGTACAGTATATAATATATATTTGGTGAAATTTGATATTTTATGTACAGTATGTAATATATATTTGTTGAAATTTATATTTTATGTACAGTATATAATATATATTTAGTGCTCTTTCATACTTTATGTACAGTATATAATACATAGTTTGTGAAATTTGATATTTTATGTATGTTATATAATATCTATGGTGAAATTTGATATCTTATGTACAGTATATAATATATATGTAGTGTACTTTCATATTTTATGTATAGTATATAATACATATTTGGTGATATTTGATATTTTATGTACAGTATATAATATATATTTGGTGAAATTTGATATTTTACATAAAGTATGTAATACATATTTGGTGAAATTTGATATTTTATGTACAGTATATAATATATATTTAGTGTTCTTTCAGACTTTATGTACAGTATATAATACATATTTTGTGTAATTTGATATTTTATGTACAGTATATTATATATTTTTTGAATTTTGATATTTTATGTACAGTATAAACTATATATTTGGTGAAATGTGATATTTCGTGTACAGTATATAATATATAAGTAGTGTACTTTCATATTTTATGTATAGTATATAATACATATTTGGTGAAATTTGATATTTTATGTACAGTATATAATATATATCTGGTGAAATTTGATATTTTATGTACAGTATGTAATATATATTTGTTGAAATTTATATTTTATGTACAGTATATAATGCATATTTAGTGTTCTTTCATAATTTATGTACAGTATATAATACATAGTTTGTGAAATTTGATATTTTTTGTACAGTATATAATATATATTTAGTGTTCTTTCATACTTTCTGTACAGCATATAATACATATTTTGTGTAATTTGATATTTTATGTACAGTATATTATATATTTTTTGAAGTTTGATATTTTATGTACAGTATAAACTATATATTTGGTGAAATGTGATATTTCGTGTACATTATATAATATATATGTAGTGTACTTTCATATTTTATGTATAGTATATAATACATATTTGGTTAAATTAGATATTTAATGTACAGTATATAATACATATTTAGTGTTCTTTCATACTTTATGTACAGTATATAATACATATTTTGTGTAATTTGATATTTTATGTACAGTATATTTTATATTTTTTGAAGTTTGATATTTTATGTACAGTAAAAACTATGTATTTGGTGAACTGTGATATTTCGTGTACATTATATAATATATATGTAGTGTACTGTCATATTTTATGTATATTATATAATACATATTTGGTGAAGTTTGATATTTTGTGTACAGTATATAATATATATTTGGTGAAATTTGATATTTTATGTACAGTATGTAATATATATTTGGTGAAATTTGATATTTTATGTACAGTATATAATATATATATAGTGTTCTTTCATACTTTTTGTACAGAGTATAATACATATTTTGTGAAATTTCATATTTTATATACGTCATATAACATATATGGAGAAATTTGATATTTTATATACAGTATATAATATACATGTAGTGTACTTTCATATTTCATGTATAGTATTTAATACATATTAGGTGAAATTTGATATTTTATGTACAGTATATAATATATATTTGGTGAAATTTGATATTTTACAGACAGTATGTAATATATATTTGGTGAAATTTGATATTTTTTGTACAGTATATAATATATATTTAGTGTTCTTTCATACTTTCTGTACAGTATATAATACATATTTTGTGTAATTTGATATTTTATGTACAGTATATTATATATTTTTTGAAGTTTGATATTTTATGTACAGTATAAACTATATATTTGGTGAAATGTGATATTTCATGTACAGTGTATAATATATATGTAGTGTACTTTCATGTTTTATGTATAGTATATAATACATATTTGGTGAAATTTTATATTTTATGTACAGTATATAATATATATTTGGTGAAATTTGATATTTTATGTACAGTATTTAATACATATTTGGTGAAATTTGATATTTTATGTACAGTATATAATATATATTTAGTGTTCTTTCATACTTTATGTACAGTACATAATACATAGTTTGTGAAATTTGATATTTTATGTACACTATATAATGTATATTTGGTGAAATTTGATATTAAACATACAGAATGTAATATATATTTGTTGAAATTTGATATTTTATTTACAGTATATAATATATATTTAGTGTTCTTTCATACTTTATGTACAGTATATAATACATATGTTGTGTAATTTGATATTTTATGTACAGTATATTATTTATTTTTTGAAGTTTGATATTTTATGTACAGTATAAACTATATATTTTGTGAACTGTGATATTTCGTGTACAGTATATAATATATATGTAGTGTACTGTCATATTTTATGTATAGTATATAATAAATATTTGGTGAAATTTGATATTTTATGTACAGTATATAATATATATTTGGTGAAATTTGAGATTTTATGTACAGTATGTAATATATATTTGTTGAAATTTATATTTTATGTACAGTATATAATATATATTTAGTGTTCTTTCATACTTTATGTACAGTATATAATACATAGTTTGTGAAATTTGATATTTTATGTATGTTATATAATATCTATGGTGAAATTTGATATCTTATGTACAGTATATAATATATATGTAGTGTACTTTCATATTTTATGTATAGTATATAATACATATTTGGTGATATTTGATATTTTATGTACAGTATATAATATATATTTGGTGAAATTTGATATTTTACATAAAGTATGTAATACATATTTGGTGAAATTTGATATTTTATGTACAGTATATAATATATATTTAGTGTTCTTTCAGACTTTATGTACAGTATATAATACATATTTTGTGTAATTTGATATTTTATGTACAGTATATTATATATTTTTTGAATTTTGATATTTTATGTACAGTATAAACTATATATTTGGTGAAATGTGATATTTTGTGTACAGTATATAATATATAAGTAGTGTACTTTCATATTTTATGTATAGTATATAATACATATTTGGTGAAATTTGATATTTTATGTACAGTATATAATATATATCTGGTGAAATTTGATATTTTATGTACAGTATGTAATATATATTTGTTGAAATTTATATTTTATGTACAGTATATAATGCATATTTAGTGTTCTTACATAATTTATGTACAGTATATAATACATAGTTTGTGAAATTTGATATTTTTTGTACAGTATATAATATATATTTAGTGTTCTTTCATACTTTCTGTACAGCATATAATACATATTTTGTGTAATTTGATATTTTATGTACAGTATATTATATATTTTTTGAAGTTTGATATTTTATGTACAGTATAAACTATATATTTGGTGAAATGTGATATTTCGTGTACATTATATAATATATATGTAGTGTACTTTCATATTTTATGTATAGTATATAATACATATTTGGTTAAATTAGATATTTAATGTACAGTATATAATACATATTTAGTGTTCTTTCATACTTTATGTACAGTATATAATACATATTTTGTGTAATTTGATATTTTATGTACAGTATATTTTATATTTTTTGAAGTTTGATATTTTATGTACAGTAAAAACTATGTATTTGGTGAACTGTGATATTTCGTGTACATTATATAATATATATGTAGTGTACTGTCATATTTTATGTATAGTATATAATACATATTTGGTGAAGTTTGATATTTTGTGTACAGTATATAATATATATTTGGTGAAATTTGATATTTTATGTACAGTATGTAATATATATTTGGTGAAATTTGATATTTTATGTACAGTATATAATATATATATAGTGTTCTTTCATACTTTTTGTACAGAGTATAATACATATTTTGTGAAATTTCATATTTTATATACGTCATATAACATATATGGAGAAATTTGATATTTTATATACAGTATATAATATACATGTAGTGTACTTTCATATTTCATGTATAGTATTTAATACATATTAGGTGAAATTTGATATTTTATGTACAGTATATAATATATATTTGGTGAAATTTGATATTTTACAGACAGTATGTAATATATATTTGTTGAAATTTGATATTTTTTGTACAGTATATAATATATATTTAGTGTTCTTTCATACTTTCTGTACAGTATATAATACATATTTTGTGTAATTTGATATTTTATGTACAGTATATTATATATTTTTTGAAGTTTGATATTTTATGTACAGTATAAACTATATATTTGGTGAAATGTGATATTTCATGTACAGTGTATAATATATATGTAGTGTACTTTCATGTTTTATGTATAGTATATAATACATATTTGGTGAAATTTTATATTTTATGTACAGTATATAATATATATTTGGTGAAATTTGATATTTTATGTACAGTATTTAATACATATTTGGTGAAATTTGATATTTTATGTACAGTATATAATATATATTTAGTGTTCTTTCATACTTTATGTACAGTACATAATACATAGTTTGTGAAATTTGATATTTTATGTACAGTATATAATGTATATTTGGTGAAATTTGATATTAAACATACAGAATGTAATATATATTTGTTGAAATTTGATATTTTATTTACAGTATATAATATATATTTAGTGTTCTTTCATACTTTATGTACAGTATATAATACATATGTTGTGTAATTTTATATTTTATGTACAGTGTATTATATATTTCTTGAAGTTTGATATTTTATGTACAGTATATACTATATATTTGGTGAAATGTGATATTTCGTGTACAGTATATAATATATATGTGGTGTACTGTCATATTTTATGTATAGTATATAATACATATTTGGTGAAATTTGATATTTTATGTACAGTATATAATATATATTTAGTGAAATTTGATATTTTATGTACAGTATGTAATATATATTTGTTGAAATTTATATTTTATGTACAGTATATAATATATATTTAGTGTTCTTTCATACTTTATGTACAGTATATAATACATAGTTTGTGAAATTTGATATTTTATGTATGTTATATAATATCTATGGTGAAATTTGATATCTTATGTACAGTATATAATATATATGTAGTGTACTGTCGTAATTTATGTATAGTATATAATACATATTTGGTGAAATTTGATATTTTATGTACAGTATATAATATATATTTGGTGAAATTAGATATTTTATGTACAGTATATAATATATATTTAGTGTTCTTTCATACTTTCTCTACAGTATATAATACATATTTGGTGAAATTTGATATTTTATGTACAGTATATAATATATATTTGGTGAAATTTGATATTTTATGTACAGTATGTAACATATATTTGTTGAAATTTATATTTTATGTACAGTATATAATATATATTTAGTGTTCTTTCATACTATATGTACAGTATATAATACATAGTTTGTGAAATTTGATATTTTATGTATGTTATATAATATCTATGGTGAAATTTGATATCTTATGTACTGTATATAATATATATGTAGTGTACTTTCATATTTTTTGTATAGTATATAATACATGTTTAGTGAAATTTGATATTTTATGTACAGTATATAATATATATTTGGTGAAATTTGATATTTTACATACAGTAAGTAACATATATTTGGTGAAATTTGATATTTTATGTACAGTATATAATATATATTTAGTGTTATTTCATACTTTATGTACAGTATATAATACATATTTTGTGTAATTTGATATTTTATGTACCGTGTATTATATATTTTTGGAAGTTTGATATTTTATGTACAGTATAAACTATATATTTGGTGAAATGTGATATTTCGTGTTCAGTATATAATATATATGTAGTGTACTGTCATATTTTATGTATAGTATATAATATATATTTGGTGAAATTTGATATTTTATGTACAGTATATAATATATATTTGGTGAAATTTGATATTTTACATACAGTATGTAATACATATTTGGTGAAATTTGATATTTTATGTACAGTATATAATAAATATTTAGTGTTATTTCATACTTTATGTACACTATATAATACCTATTTTGTGAAATTTGATATTTTATATGCGTTATATATTATATGTGGTGAAATTTGATATTTTATGTATAGTATATAATACATATTTGGTGAAATTTGATATTTTATGTACAGTATGTAATATATATTTGGTGAAATTTGATGTTTTATGTACAGTATATAATATATATTTAGTGTTCTTTCATACTTTTTGTACAGTATATAATAAATATTTTGTGAAATTTCATATTTTATATACTTCATAAAACATATATGGAGAAATTTGATATTTTATATACAGTATATAAGATATATGTACTGTACTTTCATATTTTATGTATAGTATTTAATACATATTAGGTGAAATTTGATATTTTATGTACAGTATATAATATATATTTGGTGAAATTTGATATTTTATCTACAGTATATAAAATACATTTAGTGTTCTTTCATACTTTATGTACAGCATATAATACATATTTTGTGTAATTTGATATTTTATGTACAGTATATTATATATTTTTTGAAGTTTGATATTTTATGTACAGTATAAACTATGTATTTGGTGAACTGTGATATTTCGTGTACAGTATATAATATATATGTAGTGTACTGTCATATTTTATGTATAGTATATAATACATATTTGGTGAAATTTGTTATTTTGTGTACAGTATATAATATATATTTGGTGAAATTTGATATTTTATGTACAGTATGTAATATATATTTGGTGAAATTTGATGTTTTATGTACAGTATATAATATATATTTAGTGTTCTTTCATACTTTTTGAACAGTATATAATACATATTTTGTGAAATTTCATATTTTATATACTTCATAAAACATATATGGAGAAATTTGATATTTTATATACAGTATATAAGATATATGTACTGTACTTTCATCTTTTATGTATAGTATTTAATACATATTAGGTGAAATTTGATATTTTATGTACAGTATATAATATATATTTGGTGAAATTTGATATTTTATCTACAGTATATAAAATATATTTAGTGTTCTTTCATACTTTATGTACAGCATATAATATATATTTTGTGTAATTTGATATTTTATGTACAGTATATTATATATTTTTTGAAGTTTGATATTTTATATACAGTATAAACTATGTATTTGGTGAACTGTGATATTTCGTGTACAGTATATAATATATATGTAGTGTACTGTCATATTTTATGTATAGTATATAATACATATTTGGTGAAATTTGTTATTTTGTGTACAGTATATAATATATACTTGGAGAAATTTGATATTTTATGTACAGTATGTAATATATATTTGGTGAAATTTGATGTTTTATGTACAGTATATAATATATATTTAGTGTTCTTTCATACTTTTTGTACAGTATATAATACATATTTTGTGAAATTTCATATTTTATATACCTCATAATACATATATGGAGAAAATTGATATTTTATATACAGTATATAAGATATATGTACTGTACTTTCATATTTTATGTATAGTATTTAATACATATTAGGTGAAATTTGATATTTTATGTACAGTATATAATATATATTTGGTGAAATTTGATATTTTACAGACAGAATGTAATATATATTTGGTGAAATTTGATATTTTATGTACAGTATATAATATATATTTAGTATTTTTTCATACTTTATGTACAGTATATAAAACATATTTTGTGTAATTTGATATTTTATGTACAGTATATTATATATTTTTTGAAGTTTGATATTTTATGTACAGTATAAACTATATATTTCGTGAAATGTGATATTTCGTGTGCAGTATATAATATATATGTAGTGAATTGTCATTTTTTATGTACAGTATTTAATACATATTTGGTGAAATTTGATATTTTATGTACAGTATATAATATATATTTGGTGAAATTTGATATTTTATGTACAGTCTGTAATATATATTTGGTAAAATTCGATATTTTATTTACAGCATATAATATATATTTAGTGTTCTTTCATACTTTATGTACAATATATAATATATAGTTTGTGAAATTTGATATTATATGTACGTTATATAATATATATGGTGAAATTTGATATTTTATGTACACTATATAATATATATTTGGTGAAATTTGATATTTTACATACAGTATATAATATATATTTGGTGAAATTTGATATTTTATGTACAGTATATAATATATATTTAGTGTTCTTTCATACGTTCTGTACAGTATATAATACATATTTTGTATAATTTGATATTTTATGTACAGAATATTATATATTTTTTGAAGTTTGATATTTTATGTACAGTATAAACTATATATTTCATTAAATGTGATATTTCGTGTACAGTACATAATATATATGTAGTGTAATGTCGTATTTTATGTATAGTATATAATACATATTTGGTGAAATTTGATACTTTATGTACAGTATATAATATATATTTGGTGAAATTAGATATTTTAAGTACAGTATATAATATATATTTGCTGAAATTTGATATTTTATGTACAGTATATAATATATATTTAGTGTTCTTTCATACTTTCTGTACAGTATATAATATATATTTTGTGTAATTTGATATTTTATATACAGTATATTATATATTTTTTGAAGTTTGATATTTTATGTACAGTATAAACTATATATTTGGTGAAATGTGATATTTCATGTACAGTATATAATATATATGTAGTGTACTTTCATATTTTATGTATAATATATAATACATATTTGGTGAAATTTTATATTTTATGAACAGCATATAATATATATTTGGTGAAGTTTGATATTTTATGTACATTATGTAATATATATTTGGTGAAATTTGATACTATGTGCACAGTATTTAATATATATTTGGTGAAATTTGATATTTTATGTACAGTATATAATATATATTTGGTGAAATTTCCTATTTTATCTACAGTATGTAATATATATTTGGTGAAATTTGATATTTTATGTACAGTATATAATATACATTTAGTGTGCTTTCATACTTAATGTACAGTATATAATATATATTTTCTGAAATTTGATATTTTATGTATGTTACATAATATATGCGGTGAAATTTGATATTTTATGTACAGTATATAATATATATGTAGTGTACTTTCATATTTTATGTATAGTATATAATACATATTTGGTGAAATTTGATATTTTATGTACAGTATATAATATATATTTGGTGAAATTTGATATTTTACAGACAGTATGTAATATATATTTGGTGAAATTTGATATTTTATGTACAGTATATAATATATATTTAGTGTTCTTTCATACTTTATGTACAGTATATAATACATATTTTGTGTAATTTGATATTTTATGTACAGTATATTATATACTTTTTGAAGTTTGATATTTTATGTACAGTATAAACTATATATTTGGTGAAATGTGATATTTCGTGTACAGTATATAATATATATGTAGTGTACTTTCATATTTTATGTATAGTATATAATACATATTTGGTTAAATTTGATATTTAATGTACAGTATATAATACATATTTAGTGTTCTTTCATACTTTATGTACAGTATATAATACATATTTTGTGTAATTTGATATTTTATGTACAGTATATTATATGTTTTTTGAAGTTTGATATTTTATGTACAGTATAAGCTATGTATTTGGTGAACTGTGATATTTCGTTTACAGTATATAATATATATGTAGTGTACTGTCATATTTTATGTATAGTATATAATACATATTTGGTGAAATTTGATATTTTGTGTACAGTATATATTATGTATTTGGTGAAATTTGATATTTTATGTACAGTATGTAATATATATTTGGTGAAATTTGATATTTTATGTACAGCATATAGTATATATTTATTGTTCTTTCATACATTATGTACAGTATATAATACATATATTGTGTAATTTGATATTTTATGTGCAGTATATTATATATTTTTTGAAGTTTAATATTTTATGCCCAGTATAAACTATATATTTTGTGAAATGTGATATTTCGTGTACAGTATATAATATATATGTAGCGAATTGTCATATTTTATGTACAGTATAGAATACATATTTGGTGAAATTTGATATTTTATGTACAGTATATAATATATATTTGGTGAAATTTGATATTTTATGTACAGTGTGTAATATATATTTGGTAAAATTTGATATTTTATATACAGCATATAATATATATTTAGTGTTCTTTCATACTTTATCTACAGTATATCATATATATTTTGTGAAATTTGACATTATATGTACGTTATATAATATATATGGTGAAATTTGATATTTTATGTACAGTATATAATATATATTTAGTGTTCTTTCATAATTTCTGTACAGTATATAATACATATTTTGTGTAATTTGATATTTTATGTACAGTATGTAATATATATTTGGTGAAATTTGATATTTCATGTACAGTATATAATATATATTTAGTGTTCTTTCATACTTTTTGTACAGTATATAATACATATTTTGTGAAATTTCATATTTTATATACGTCATAAAACATATATGGAGAAATTTGATATTTTATATACAGTATATAATATATATGTAGTGTACTTTCATATTTTATGTATAGTATTTAATACATATTAGGTGAAATTTGATATTTTATGTACAGTATAAACTATATATTTGGTGAACTGTGATATTTCGTGTAAAGTATATAATATATATGTAGTGTATTGTCATATTTTATGTATAGTATATAATACATATTTGGTGAAATTTGATATTTTATGAAGAGTATATAATATATATTTGGTGAAATTTGATATTTTATGTACAGTATGTAATATATATTTGTTGAAATTTGATATTTTATGTACAGTATATAATATATATTTACTGTTCTTTCATACTTTCTGTACAGTATATAATACATATTTTGTGTAATTTGATATTTTATGTACAGTATATTATATATTTTTTGAAGTTTGATATTTTATGTACAGTATAAACTATATATTTGGTGAAATGTGATATTTCATGTACAGTATATAATATATATGAAGTGTACTGTCATATTTTAAGTATAGTATATAATACATATTTGGTTAAATTTGATATTTAATGTACAGTATATAATACATATTTAGTGTTCTTTCATACTTTATGTACAGTATATAATACATGTTTTGTGTAATTTGATATTTTATGTACAGTATATTATATATTTTTTGAAGTTTGATATTTTATGTACAGTATAAACTATGTATTTGGTGAACTGTGATATTTCGTGTACAGTATAAAATACATATGTAGTGTACTGTCATATTTTATGTATAGTATATAATACATATTTGGTGAAATTTGTTATTTTGTGTACAGTATATAATATATATTTGGTGAAATTTGATATTTTATGTACAGTATGTAATATATATTTGGTGAAATTTGATGTTTTATGTACAGTATATAATATATATTTAGTGTTCTTTCATACTTTTTGTACAGTATATAATACATATTTTGTGAAATTTCATATTTTATATACTTCATAAAACATATATGGAGAAATTTGATATTTTATATACAGTATATAAGATATATGTACTGTACTTTCATCTTTTATGTATAGTATTTAATACATATTAGGTGAAATTTGATATTTTATGTACAGTATATAATATATATTTGGTGAAATTTGATATTTTACAGACAGAATGTAACATATATTTGGTGAAATTTGATATTTTATGTACAGTATACAATATATATCTAGTATTTTTTCATACTTTATGTACAGTATATAATACATATTTTGTGTAATTTGATATTTTATGTACAGTATATTATATATTTTTGGAAGTTTGATATTTTATGTACAGTATAAACTATATATTTCGTGAAATGTGATATTTCGTGTGCAGTATATAATATATATGTAGTGAATTGTCATTTTTTATGTACAGTATATAATACATATTTGGTGAAATTTGATATTTTATGTACAGTATATAATATATATTTGGTGAAATTTGATATTTTATGTACAGTGTGTAATATATATTTGGTAAAATTCGATATTTTATGTACAGCACATAATATATATTTAGTGTTCTTTCATACTTTATGTACAGTATATAATATATATTTTATGAAATTTGATATTATATGTACGTTATATAATATATATGGTGAAATTTGATAGTTTATGTACAGTATATAATATATATTTGGTGAAATTTGATATTTTACATACAGTATATAATATATATTTGGTGAAATTTGATATTTTATGTACAGTATATAATATATATTTAGTGTTGTTCAATACTTTCTGTACAGTATATAATACATATTTTGTGTAATTTGATATTTTATGTACAGTATATTATATATTTTTTGAAGTTTGATATTTTATGTACAGTATAAACTATATATTTGGTGAAATGTGATATTTCGTGTACAGTATATAATATATATGTAGTGTACTTTCATATTTTATGTATAGTATATAATACATATTTGGTTAAATTTGATATTTAATGTACAGTATATAATAAATATTTAGTGTTCTTTCATACTTTATGTACAGTATATAATACATATTTTGTGTAATTTGATATTTTATGTACAGTATATTATATATTTTTTGACGTTTGATATTTTATGTACAGTATAAACTATGTATTTGGTGAACTGTGATATTTCGTTTACAGTATATAATATATATGTAGTGTACTGTCATATTTTATGTATAGTATATAATACATATTTGGTGAAATTTGATATTTTGTGTTCAGTATATAATATGTATTTGGTGAAATTTGATATTTTATGTACAGTATGTAATATATATTTGGTGAAATTTGATATTTTATGTACAGCATATAATATATATTTATTGTTCTTTCATACATTATGTACAGTATATAATACATATATTGTGTAATTTGATATTTTATGTACAGTATTTAATATATATTTAGTGTTCATTCATACTTTATGTACAGTATATCATATATATTTTGTGAAATTTGACATTATATGTACGTTATATAATATATATGGTGAAATTTGATATTTTATGTACAGTATATAATATATATTTAGTGTTCTTTCCTAATTTCTGTACAGTATATAATACATATTTTGTGTAATTTGATATTTTATGTACAGTATGTAATATATATTTGGTGAAATTTGATATTTTATGTACAGTATGTAATATATATTTGGTGAAATTTGATATTTTATGTACAGTATATAATATATATTTAGTGTTCTTTCATACTTTTTGTAAAGTATATAATACATATTTTGTGAAATTTCATATTTTATATACGTCATAAAACATATATGGAGAAATTTGATATTTTATATACAGTATATAATATATATGTAGTGTACTTTCATATTTTATGTATAGTATTTAATACATATTAGGTGAAATTTGATATTTTATGTACAGTATAAACTATATATTTGGTGAACTGTAATATTTCGTGTAAAGTATATAATATATATTTATTGTATTGTCGTATTTTATGTATAGTATATAATACATATTTGGTGAAATTTGATATTTTATGTAAAGTATATAATATATATTTGGTGAAATTTGATATTTTATTTACAGTATGTAATATATATTTGTTGAAATTTGATATTTTATGTACAGTATATAATATATATTTAGTGTTCTTTCATACTTTCTGTACAGTATATAATATATATTTTGTGTAATTTGATATTTTATATACAGTATATTATATATTTTTTGAAGTTTGATATTTGATGTACAGTATAAACTATATATTTGGTGAAATGTGATATTTCATGTACAGTATATAATATATATGTAGTGTACTTTCATATTTTATGCATAATATATAATACATATTTGGTGAAATTTTATATTTTATGTACAGGATATAATATATATTTGGTGAAATTTGATATTTTATGTACAGTATTTAATACATATTTGGTGGAATTTGATATTTTATGTACAGTATATAAAATATATTTAGTGTTCTTTCGTACTTTATGTACAGTATATAATACATTTTTTGTGTAATTTGATATTTTATGTACAGTATATTACATATTTTTTGAAGTTTGATATTTTACGTATAGTATAAACTATATATTTGGTGAAATGTGATATTTTGTGTACAGTATATAATATATATGCAGTGCACTGTCATATTTTATGTAGAGTATATAATACATATTTGGTGAAATTTGATATTTTGTTTACAGTATATAATATATATTTGGTGAAATTTGATATTTTATGTACAGTATATAATATATATTTGGTGAAATTTGATATTTTACAGACAGTATGTAATATATATTTGGTGAAATTTGATATTTTATGTACAGTATATAATATATATTTGGTGAAGTTTGATATTTTATGTAGAGTATATATTATGTATATGGTGAAATTTGATATTTTTTGTACAGTATATAATAAATATTTGCTTAAATTTCATATTTTATGTACAGTATATAATATATATTTGGTGAAATTTGATATTTTATGTACAGTATAAATTATATATTTACGGTACTTTCATATTTTATGTACAGTTTATTATACATAGTTGGTGAAATGTGTTATTTTATGTACAGTATGTAATATGTATTTGGTGTACTTTGATATTTAATGTACAGTATATAATAAATATCTGTTGAAATTTGATATTTTATGTACAGTATTAAGTATATATTTGTTGAAATGTGAAATTTTATGTACAGTATAAAATATGTATTTGCTGAAATTTGATATTTTATGTACAGTTTATAATGTATATTTAGTGCACTTTCATATTTTATGTACAGTACATAATATATATTTGTGAAGTTTGATATTTTATGTACAGTATATTATATATTTTGTGAAATTTGGTACTTTATGTACATTGAAAAATATATATTTTGTGAAGTTTGATATTTTATGTACAGCATATAATATATATTTGGTGAAGTCTGATATTTTATGTACATTATGTCATATATATTTGGTGAAATTTGACATTATGTGCACAGTATTTAATATATATTTGGTGAAATTTGATACTTTATGTACAGTATATAATATATATGTAGTGTACTTTCATATTTTATGTATAGTATATATTACATATTTGGTGAAATATGATATTTAATGTACAGTATATAATATATATTTGGTGAAATTTGATATTTTATGTACAGTATATAATAAAGATTTCTTGAAATTTGATATTTTATGTATAGTATTTAATATACATTTGATGAAACGTGATATTTTATGTACAGTATAAACTATATGTTTGGTGAAATTTGATATTTCGTGTACAGCATATAATATATACTTGGTGTACTTTGATATTTTATGTACAGTATATAATATATATTTGGTCAAATTTGATATTTTATGTAGAGTATGTAATATGTATTTGGTGTACTTTGATATTTTATGTACAGTATATAATATATATTTGGTGAATTTTGATATTTTATGTGGAGTATATATTATGTATTTGGTGAAATTTGATATTTTATGTACAGTATATAATAAATATTTGCTTAAATTTCATATTTTATGTACAGTATATAATATATATTTGGTGAAATTTGATATTTTATGTACAGTATAAATTATATATTTACGGTACTTTCATATTTTATGTACAGTTTACTATTCATAGTTGGTGAAATTTGATATTTTATGTACAGTATGAAATACATATTTGGAGAAATTTGATATTTTATGTACAGTATATAATAAATATCTGTTGAAATTTGATATTTTATGTACAGTATTAAATATATATTTGTTGAAATGTGAAATTTTATGTACAGTATAAAATATGTATTTGGTGAAATTTGATATTTTATGTACAGTTTATAATGTATATTTAGTACACTTTCATACTTTATGTACAGTATATAATATATATGTGGAGAAATTTGATATTTTATGTACAGTATATTATATATATTATGTGAAATTTGGTACTTTATGTACATTAAATAATATATATTTTGTGAAGTTTGATATTTTATGTACAGCATATAATATATATTTGGTGAAGTTTGATATTTTATGTACATTATGTAATATATATTTGGTGAAATTTGACAATATGTGCACAGTATTTAATATATATTTGGTGAAATTTGATATTTTATATACAGTATATAATACATATGTAGTGTACTTTCACATTTTATGTATAGTATATATTACATATTTGGTGAAATATGATATTTTATGTACAGTATATAATATATATTTGGTGAAACTTGATATTTTATGTACAGTATATAATAAATATTTGTTGAAATTTGATATTTTATGTATAGTATTTAATATACATTTGATGAAACGTGATATTTTATGTACAGTATAAACTATATGTTTGGTGAAATTTGATATTTCGTGTACAGCATATAATATATATTTGGTGTACTTTGATATTTTATGTACAGTATATAATATATATTTGGTGAAGTTTCATATTTTATGTAGAGTATATATTATGTATTTGGTGAAATTTGATATTTTATGTACAGTATATAATACATATTTGATTTAATTTCATATTTTATGTACAGTATACACTATATATTTGGTGAAATTTGATATTTCGTGTACAGCATATAATATATATTTGGTGTACTTTGATATTTTATGTACAGTATATAATATATATTTGGTCAAATTTGATATTTTATGTACAGTATAAATTAAATATTTATGGTACTTTCATATTTTATGTCCAGTATATTATACATAGTTGGTGAAATTTGATATTTTATGTACAATATGTAATACATATTTGGTGAAATTTGATATTTTATGTACAGTATATAATAAATATGTGTTGAAATTTGATATTTTATGTACAGTATTAAATATATATTTGTTGAAATGTGAAATTTTATGTACAGTATAAAATACGTATTTGGTGAAATTTGATATTTTATGTACAGTTTATAATGTATATTTAGTACACTTTAATACTTTATGTACAGTATATAATATATATTTGGTGAAATTTGATATTTTATGTACAGTATATTATATATTTTGTGAAATTTGGTACTTCATGTACATTAAATAATATATATTTTTTGAAGTTGGATATTTTATGTACAGTATATAATATATATTTGGTGAAGTTTGATATTTTATGTACATTATGTAATATATATTTGGTGAAATTTGATACTATTTGAACAGTAATTAATATATATTTGGAGAAATTTGATATTTTATGTACAGTATATAATATATATTTGGTGAAATTTGATATTTTATGTACAGTGTATTACATATTTTTTGAATTTTTATATTTTATGTACAGTATAATCTATATATTAGGTGAAATATGATATTTCGTGTACAGTATATAATATATAAGCAGTGTACTTTCATATATTATGTATAGTATATAATACATATTTGGTGAAATTTGATATTTTATGTACAGTATATAATATATATTTGGTGAAATTTGATATATTATGTACAGTATATAATAAATATTTGTTGAAATTTGATATTTTATGTATAGTATTTAATATACATTTGATGAAACGTGATATTTTATGTACAGCATAAACTATATATTAGGTGAAATTTGATATTTCGTGTACAGCATATAATATATATTTGGTGTACTTTGATATTTTATGAACAGTATATAATATATATTTGGTCAAATTTGATATTTTATTTACAGTATGTAATATGTATTTGGGTACTTTGATATTCTATGTACAGTATATAATATATATTTGGTGAAGTTTGATATTTTATGTAGAGTATATGTTATGTATTTGGTGAAATTTGATATTTTATGTACAGTATAAATTAAATATTTACGGTACTTTCATATTTTATGTACAGTATATTATACATAGTTGGTGAAATTTGATATTTTATGTACAGTATGTAATATATATGTAGTGTACTTTCATATTTTATGTATAGTATATAATACATATTTGGTGAAATGTGATATTTTATGTACAGTGTATCATATATATTTGGTGAAATTTGATATTTTACATACAGTATGTAATATATATTTGGTGAAATTTGATATTTTATGTACAGTATATACTATATATTTAGTGATCTTTCATACTTTATGTACAGTATATAATACATATTTTGTGTAATTTGACATTTTATGTACAGTATATTATATATTTTTTGAATTTTGATATTTTATGCACAGTATAAACTATATATTTGGTGAAATGTGATATTTCGTGTACAGTATATAATATATATGTAGTGTACTGTCATATTTTATGTATAGTATATAATACATATTTGGTGAAATTTGATATTTTATGTACAGCATATAATATATATTTGGTGAAATTTGATATTTTAAGTACAGTATGTAATATATATTTGCTGAAATTTGATATTTTATGTACAGCATATAATATATATTTGGTGTTCTTTCATACTTTATGTACAGTATATAAGATATATTTTGTGAAATTTGATATTTTATGTATGTTATATAATATATATGGTGAAATCTGATATTTTATGTACAGTATATAATATATATTTCGTGTTCTTTCATACTTTATCTAGAGTATATAATACATATTTTGTGTAATTTGATATTTTTAGTACAATATATTATATATTTTTTGAAGTTTGATATTTTATGTACAGTATAAAATATATATTTCGTGAAATTTGATATTTTACAAACAGTATATAATATATATTTGGTGAAATTTGATATTTTATGTACAGTATATAATATATATTTAGTGTTCTTTCATACTTTCTGTACAGTATATAATACATATTTTGTGTAATTTGATATTTTATGTTCAGTATATTATATATTTTTTGAAGTTTGATATTTTATGTACAGTATAAACTATATATTTGGTGAAATGTGATATTTCGTGTACAGTATAAAATATATATGTATTGTACTCTCATATTTTATGTATAGTATATAATACATATTTGGTGAAATTTGATATTTTATGCCCAGTATATAATATATATTTGGTGAAATATGATGTTTTATGTACAGTATGTAATATATATTTGTTGAAATTTGATATTTTATGTAGAGTATATAATATATATTTAGTGTTCTTTCATACTTTATGTACGGTATATAATACATATTTTGTGTAACTTGATATTTTATGTACAGTATATTATATATTTTTTGAAGTTTGGTATTTTATGTACAGTATAAACTATGTATTTGGTGAACTGTGATATTTCGTGTACACTATATAATATATATGTAGTGTACTGTCATATTTTATGTATAGTATATAATACATATTTGGTGAAATTTGATATTTTATGTAAAGTATATAATATATATTTGGTGAAATTTGATATTTTATGTACAGTATGTAATATATATTTGGTGAAATTTGATATTTTATGTACTGTATATAATATATATTTTGTGTTCTTTCATACTTTATGTACAGTATATAATATATATTTTGTGAAATTTGATATTTTATGTACGTTATAGAATATATATGGTGAAATTTGATATTTTATGTACAGTATATAATATATATGTAGTGTACTTTCATATTTTATGTATAGTGTATAATACATATTTGGTGAAATTTGATATTTTATCTACAGTGTATAGTATATATTTGGTGAAATTTGATATTTTACATACAGTATGTAATATATATTTGGTGAAATTTGATATTTTATGTTTAGTATATAATATACATTTAGTGTTCTTTCGTACTTTCTATAAAGTATATAATACATATTTTGTGTAATTTGATATTCTATGTACAGTATATTATATATTTTCTGAAGTTTGATATTTTATGTACAGTATGAACTATATATTTGGTGAAATGTGATATTTTGTGTACCGTATATAATATATATGTAGTGTACTGTCATATTTTATGTATAGTATATAATACATATTTGGTGAAATTTGATATTTTATCTACAGTATATAATATAAATTTGGTGAGATTTGATATCTTATGTACAGTATGTAATATATATTTTTTGAAATTAGGTATTTTATGTACAGTATATACTATATATTTAGTGTTCTTTCATACTTTACGTACAGTATATAATATATATTTTGTGAAATTTGATATTTTATGTACGTTACATAATATATATGGTGAAATTTGATATTTTATGTACAGTATATAATATATATTTGGTGAAATTTGATATTTTATGTTCAGTATGTAATATGTATTTGGTGAAATTTGATGTATTATGTACAGTATATACTATATATTTAGTGTTCTTTCATACTTTATGTACAGTATATAATATATAATTTGTGAAATTTGATATTTTATGTAAGTTATATAATACATATGGTGAAATTTGATATTTTATGTACAGTATATAATATTTATTTGGTGAAATTTGATATTTTACATACAGTATGTAATATATATTTGGTGAAATTTGATATTTTATGTACAGAATATAATATGTATTTAGTGTTCTTTCATACTTTATGTACAGTATATAATATATATTTTGTGAAATTTGATATTTTATGTACGTTATATAATATATATGGTGAAATTTGATATTTTATGTACAGTACATAATATATATGTAGTGTACTTTCATACTTTCTGTACAGTATACAATTCATATCTTGTGTAATTTGATATTTTATGTACAATATATTATATATTTTTTGAAGTTTGATATTTTATGTACAGTATAAGCTATATATTTGGTGAAATGTGATATTGGGTGTACAGTATATAATATATATGCAGTGTACTGTCATATTTTATGTATAGTATATAATACATATTTGGTGAAATTTGACATTTTATGTATAGTACATAATATATATTTGGTGAAATTTGATATTTTATGTACAGTATGTAACATATATTTGGTGAAATTTGATATTTTATGTACAATACATAATATATATTCAGTGTTCTTTCATTCTTTATGTATAGAATATAATGCATATTTTGTGTAATTTGATATTTTATGTACAGTATAATATATATTTTTTGAAGTTTGATATTTTATGTATAGTATAAACTATGTATTTGGCGAACTGTGATATTTTGTGTACAGTATATAATATATATCTATTGTACTGTCATATTTTATGTATAGTATACATAATATATATTATGTACAGTATATATGTACAGTATAAAACACAAATATATATTATGTACAGTATATAATATATATTTGGTAAAATTTGATATTTTATGTACAGTATGTAATATATATTAGGTGAAATGTGATATTTTATGTACAGTATATAATATATATTTAGTGTTCCTTCATACTTTATGAACAGTATATAATATATATTTTGTGAAATTTGATATTTTATGTATGTTATATAATATGTATGGTGAAATTTGATATTTTATGTACAGTATATAATATATATGTAGTGTACTTTCATATTTTATGTATAGTATATAATACATATTTGGTGAAATTTGATATTTTATGTACAGTATAATCTATATATTTCGTGAAATTTGATATTTTATGTACAGTACATAATATATATGTAGTGTACTTTCATACTTTCTGTACAGTATACAATACATATTTTGTGTAATTTGATATATTATGTACAATATATTATATATTTTTTGAAGTTTGATATTTTATGTACAGTATAAACTATATATTTGGTGAAATGTGATATTGGGTGTACAGTATATAATATATAGGCAGTGTACTGTCATATTTTATGTATAGTACATAATAGATATTTGGTGAAATTTGACATTTTATGTACAGTACATAATATATATTTGGTGAAATTTGATATTTTATGTACAGTATGTAATATATATTTGTTGAAATTTGATATTTTATGTACAATATATAATATATATCCAGTGTTCTTTCATACTTTATGTACAGTATATAATACATATTTTGTGTAATTTGATATTTTATGTATAGTATATTATATATTTTTTGAAGTTTGATATTTTATGTACAGTATAAACTATGTATTTGGTGAAATGCGATATTTCGTGTACAATATAAAATATATAGGCAGTGTTCTGTCATATTTTATGTATAGTACATAATACATATTTGGTGAAATTTGATATTTTATGTACAGTACATAATATATATTTGGTGAAATTTGATATTTTATGTACAGTATATTATATATTTTTTGAAGTTTGATATTTTATGTACAGTATAAACTATGTATTTGGTGAACTGTGATATTTCGTGTACAGTAGATAATATATATGTAGTGTACTGTCATATTTTGTGTTCAGTATGTAATATATATTTGGTGAAATTTGATATATTATGTACAGTATATACTATATATTTAGTGTTCTTTCATACTTTATGTACAGTATATAATATATAATTTGTGAAATTTGATATTTTATGTAAGTTATATAATATATATGGTGAAATTTGATATTTTATGTACAGTATATAATATATATGTAGTGTACTTTCATATTTTAGGTATGGTATATAATACATATTTGGTGAAATTTGATATTTTATGTACAGTATATAATATATATTTGGTGAAATTTGATATTTTATGTACAGTACGTAATATATATTTGTTGAAATTTGATATTTTATGTGCAGTATATAATATATATTTAGTGTTCTTTCATACTTTATGTACAGTATATAATACATATTTTGTGTAATTTGATATTTTATGTACAGTATATTATATATTTTTTGAAGTTTGTTATTTTATATACAGTATAAACTATATATTTGTTGAAATGTGATATTTCGTGTACAGTATATAATATATATGTAGTGTACTTTCATATTTTATGTATAGTATATAATATATATTTGGTGAAATTTTATATTTTATGTACAGTATATAATACCTATTTGGGGAAATTTGATATTTTATGTACAGTATGTAATATATATTTGGTGAAATTTGATATTTTATGTACAGTATATAATATAAATTTAGTGTACTTTCATACTTTATGTACAGTATATAATATATAATGTGTGAAATTTGATATTTAATGTACCTTATAAAATATATATGGTGAAATTTGATATTTTATGTTCAGCATATAATGTATATGTAGTGTACTTTCATATTTTAGGCATAGTATATAATACATATTTGTAGAAATTTTATATTTTATGTACAGTATGTAATATATATTTGGTGAAATTTGATATTTTATGTAAAGTATATAACATATATTTAGTGTTCTTTCATACTTTATGTACAGTATATAATATATATTTGGTGAAATTTGATATTTTATGTACATTATATAATATATATGGCGAAATTTGATATTTTATGTACAGTATATAATATATATGTAGTGTACTTTCATATTTTATGTATAGTATATAATACATATTTGGTGAAATTTTATATTTTAAGTACAGTATATAATATATATTTAGTGTTCTTTCATACTTTACGTACAGTATATAATACATATTTTGTGTAATTTGATATTTTATGTACAGTATATTATATATTATTTGAAGTTTGATATTTTATGTACAGTATAAACTATGTATTTGGTGAACTGTGATATTTCGTGTACAGTATAAAATATATATGTAGTGTACTGTCATATTTTATGTATAGTATATAATACATATTTGGTGAAATTTGATATTTTATGTACGTTATATAATTTGTATGGTGAAATTTGATATTTTATGTACAGTATATAATATATATGTAGTGTGCTTTCATATTTTAGGTATAGTATATAATACATATTTGGTGAAATTTGATATTTTATGTACAGTATATAATATATATTTGGTGAAATTTGATATTTTACAAACAGTATGTAATATATATTTGGTGAAATTTGATATTTTATGTACAGTATAATATATATATTCAGTGTTCTTTCATATTTTATGTACAGTATATAATATATAATTTGTGAAATTTGATATTTTAAGTACGTTATATAATATATATGTTGAAATTTGATATTTTATGTACAGTATATAATATATATGTAGTGTACTTTTATATTTTATGTGTAGTATATAATACATATTTGGTGAAATTTGATATTTTATGTACAGTATAAACTATATATTTGGTGAAATTGGATATTTTATGTACAGTATGTATTATATATTTGGTGAAATTTGATATTTTATGTACAGTATATAATATATATTTCGTGTTCTTTCATACTTTATGTACAGTATATAATATATATTTTGTGAAATTTGATATTTTAAGTACGTTATATAATATATATGTTGAAATTTGATATTTTATGTACAGTATATAATATATATGTAGTGTACTTTTATATTTTATGTGTAGTATATAACACTTATTTGGTGAAATTTGATATTTTATGTACAGTATAAACTATATATTTGGTGAAATTTGATATTTTATGTACAGTATGTAGTATATATTTGGTGAAATTTGATATTTTATGTACAGTATATAATATATATTTCGTGTTATTTCATACTTTATCTACAGTGTATAATATATATTTTGTGAAATTTGATATTTTATGTACGTTATATAATATATATGGCGAAATTTGATATTTTATGTACAGTATATAATATATATGTAGTGTACTTTCATATTTTATGTATAGTATATAATACATATTTGGTGAAATTTGATATTTTAAGTACAGTATATAATATATATTTAGTGTTCTTTCATACTTTACGTACAGTATATAATACATATTTTGTGTAATTTGATATTTTATGTACAGTATATTATATATTTTTTGAAGTTTGATATTTTATGTACAGTATAAACTATGTTTTTGGTGAACTGTGATATTTCGTGTACGGTATATAATATATATGTAGTGTACTGTCATATTTTATGTATAGTATATAATACATATTTGGTGAAATTTCATATTTTATGTACAGTATATAATATATATTTGGTGAAATTTGATATTTTATGTTCAGTATGTAATATATATTTGGTGAAATTTGATATATCATGTACAGTATATACTATATATTTAGTGTTCTTTCATACTTTATGTACAGTATATAATACATATTTTGTGTAATTTATTATTTTATGTACAGTATATTACATATTTTTTGAAGTTTGATATTTTATGTACAGTATAAACTATGTATTTGGTGAAATTTGATATTTCGTGTACAGTATATAATATATATGTTGTGTACTCTCATATTTTATTTATAGTATATAATACATATTTGGTGAAATTTGATATTTTATGTACAGTATATAATATATATTTGGTGAAATTTGATATATTGCATACTGTATGTAATATGTATTTGGTGAAATTTGATATTTTATGTACAGTATATAAAATATATTTAGTGTTCTTTCATACCTTATGTACAGTATATAATACATATTTTATGTAATTTGATATTTTATGTACAGTATATGATATATTTTTTGAAGTTTGATATTTTATGTACAGTATAAACTATATATTTCGTGAAATGTGATATTTCGTGTGCAGTATATAACATATTTGTAGTGTACAGTCATATTTTATGTATATTATATAATACATATTTAGTGAAATTTGATATTTTATGTACAGTATAAAATATATATTTTGTGAAATTTGATATTTTATGTACAGTATGTAATATATATTTGGTGAAATTTGATATTTTATGTACAGTATATACTATATATTTAGTGTTCTTTCATACTTTATGTACAGTTTATAATATATATTTTGTGAAATTTGTTATTTTATGTACGTATTATAATATATATGGTGAAATTTGATATTTTATGTACAGTATATAATATATATGTAGTGTACTTTCATATTTTATGTATAGTATATAATACATATTTGGTGAAATTTGATATTTTATGTACAGTATATAATATATATTTGGTGAAATTTGATATTTTACATACAGTAAGTAATATATATTTGGTGAAATTTGTTATTTTATGTACAGTATATAATATATATTTAGTGTTCTTTCATAATTTATGTACAGTATATAATACATATATTGTGTAATTTGATATTTTATGTACAGTATATTATATATTTTTTGAAGTTTGTTATTTTATGTACAGTATAAACTATATATTTGGTGAACTGTGATATTTCAGGTACAGTATATAATATATATGTAGTGTACTTTCATATTTTATGTATAGTATATAATACATATTTGGTGAAATTTGATATTTTATGTACAGTGTATAATATATATTTGGTGAAATTTGATATTTTATGTACAGTATGTAATATATATTTGGTGAAATTTGATATTTTATGTACAGTATATACTATATATTTAGTGTTCTTTCATACTTTATATACAGTATATAATATATATTTTGTGAAATTTGATATTTTATGTAAGTTATATAATATATAAGGCGAAATTTGATATTTTATGTATAGTATATAATATATATGTAGTGTACTTTCATATTTTATGTATAGTATACAATACATATTTGGTGAAATTTGATATTTTATGTACGAAATATAAAATGTTTTTGGTGAAATTTGATATATTACATACTGTAAGTAATATATATTTGGTGAAATTTGATATTTTATGTACACTATATAAAATATATTTAGTGTTCTTTCATACTTTATGTACGGTATATAATAGATATTTTGTGTAATTTGATATTTTATGTACAATATATTATATATTTTTTGAAGTTTGTTATTTTATGTACAGTAGAAACTATATATTTCATGAAATGTGATATTTCGTGTACAGTATATAATATATATGTAGTGTATTGTCATATTTTATGTATATTATATAATACATATTTGGTGAAATTTGATATTTTATGTACAGTATATAATACATATTTAGTGAAATTTGATATTTTATGTACAGTGTGTAATATATATTTGGTGAAATTTGATATTTTATGTACAGTATATACTATATATTTAGTGTTCTTTCATACTATATGTACAGTATATAATATATATTTTGTGAAGTTTGATATTTTATGTAAGTTATATAATATATATGGCGAAATTTGATATTTAATGTATAGTATATAATATATATGTAGTGTACTTTCATATTTTATGTACAGTATACAATAGATATTTGGTGAAATTTGATATTTTATGTACAGAAGATAAAATGTTTTTGGTGAAATTTGATATATTACATACTGTAAGTAATATATATTTGGTGAAATTTGATATTTTATGTACACTATATAAAATATATTTAGTGTTCTTTCATACTTTATGTACAGTATATAATAGATATTTTGTGTAATTTGATATTTTATGTAGAATATATTATATATTTTTTGAAGTTTGATATTTTATGTACAGTATAAACTATATATTTCATGAAATGTGATATTTCGTGTACAGTATATAATATATATGTAGTGTATTGTCATATTTTATGTATATTATATAATACATATTTGGTGAAATTTGATATTTTATGTACAGTATATAATACATATTTGGTGAAATTTGATATTTTACGTACAGTGTGTAATATATGTTTGGTGAAATTTGATATTTTATGTACAGTATATAAAATATATTTAGTGTTCTTTCATAACTTATGTACAGTATATAATACATATTTTGTGGAATTTGATATTTTATTTACAGTATATGATATATTTTTTGAAGTTTGATATTTTATGTACAGTGTAAACTATATATTTCGTCAAATGTGATATTTCGTGTGCAGTATATAACATATATGAAGTGTACAGTCATATTTTATGTATAGTATATAATACATATTTGGTGAAGTTTGATATTTTATGTACAGTATAATCTATATATTTCGTGAAATTTGATATTTTATGTACAGTACATAATATATATGTAGTGTACTTTCATACTTTCTGTACAGTATACAATACATATTTTGTGTAATTTGATATATTATGTGCAATATATTATATATTTTTTGAAGTTTGATATTTTATGTACAGTATAAACTATATATTTGGTGAAATGTGATATTGGGTGTACAGTATATAATATATAGGCAGTGTACTGTCATATTTTATGTATAGTACATAATAGATATTTGGTGAAATTTGACATTTTATGTACAGTACATAATATATATTTGGTGAAATTTGATATTTTATGTACAGTATGTAATATATATTTGTTGAAATTTGATATTTTATGTACAATATATAATATATATCCAGTGTTCTTTCATACTTTATGTACAGTATATAATACATATTTTGTGTAATTTGATATTTTATGTATAGTATATTATATATTTTTTGAAGTTTGATATTTTATGTACAGTATAAACTATGTATTTGGTGAAATGCGATATTTCGTGTACAGTATAAAATATATAGGCAGTGTTCTGTCATATTTTATGTATAGTACATAATACATATTTGGTGAAATTTGATATTTTATGTACAGTACATAATATATATTTGGTGAAATTTGATATTTTATGTACAGTATATTATATATTTTTTGAAGTTTGATATTTTATGTACAGTATAAACTATGTATTTGGTGAACTGTGATATTTCGTGTACAGTAGATAATATATATGTAGTGTACTGTCATATTTTGTGTTCAGTATGTAATATATATTTGGTGAAATTTGATATATTATGTACAGTATATACTATATATTTAGTGTTCTTTCATACTTTATGTACAGTATATAATATATAATTTGTGAAATTTGATATTTTATGTAAGTTATATAATATATATGGTGAAATTTGATATTTTATGTACAGTATATAATATATATGTAGTGTACTTTCATATTTTAGGTATGGTATATAATACATATTTGGTGAAATTTGATATTTTATGTACAGTATATAATATATATTTGGTGAAATTTGATATTTTATGTACAGTACGTAATATATATTTGTTGAAATTTGATATTTTATGTGCAGTATATAATATATATTTAGTGTTCTTTCATACTTTATGTACAGTATATAATACATATTTTGTGTAATTTGATATTTTATGTACAGTATATTATATATTTTTTGAAGTTTGTTATTTTATATACAGTATAAACTATATATTTGTTGAAATGTGATATTTCGTGTACAGTATATAATATATATGTAGTGTACTTTCATATTTTATGTATAGTATATAATATATATTTGGTGAAATTTTATATTTTATGTACAGTATATAATACCTATTTGGGGAAATTTGATATTTTATGTACAGTATGTAATATTTATTTGGTGAAATTTGATATTTTATGTACAGTATATAATATAAATTTAGTGTACTTTCATACTTTATGTACAGTATATAATATATAATGTGTGAAATTTGATATTTAATGTACCTTATAAAATATATATGGTGAAATTTGATATTTTATGTTCAGCATATAATGTATATGTAGTGTACTTTCATATTTTAGGCATAGTATATAATACATATTTGTAGAAATTTTATATTTTATGTACAGTATGTAATATATATTTGGTGAAATTTGATATTTTATGTAAAGTATATAACATATATTTAGTGTTCTTTCATACTTTATGTACAGTATATAATATATATTTGGTGAAATTTGATATTTTATGTACATTATATAATATATATGGCGAAATTTGATATTTTATGTACAGTATATAATGTATATGTAGTGTACTTTCATATTTTATGTATAGTATATAATACATATTTGGTGAAATTTTATATTTTAAGTACAGTATATAATATATATTTAGTGTTCTTTCATACTTTACGTACAGTATATAATACATATTTTGTGTAATTTGATATTTTATGTACAGTATATTATATATTATTTGAAGTTTGATATTTTATGTACAGTATAAACTATGTATTTGGTGAACTGTGATATTTCGTGTACAGTATATAATATATATGTAGTGTACTGTCATATTTTATGTATAGTATATAATACATATTTGGTGAAATTTGATATTTTATGTACGTTATATAATTTGTATGGTGAAATTTGATATTTTATGTACAGTATATAATATATATGTAGTGTGCTTTCATATTTTAGGTATAGTATATAATACATATTTGGTGAAATTTGATATTTTATGTACAGTATATAATATATATTTGGTGAAATTTGATATTTTACAAACAGTATGTAATATATATTTGGTGAAATTTGATATTTTATGTACAGTATAATATATATATTCAGTGTTCTTTCATATTTTATGTACAGTATATAATATATAATTTGTGAAATTTGATATTTTAAGTACGTTATATAATATATATGTTGAAATTTGATATTTTATGTACAGTATATAATATATATGTAGTGTACTTTTATATTTTATGTGTAGTATATAATACATATTTGGTGAAATTTGATATTTTATGTACAGTATAAACTATATATTTGGTGAAATTGGATATTTTATGTACAGTATGTATTATATATTTGGTGAAATTTGATATTTTATGTACAGTATATAATATATATTTCGTGTTCTTTCATACTTTATGTACAGTATATAATATATATTTTGTGAAATTTGATATTTTAAGTACGTTATATAATATATATGTTGAAATTTGATATTTTATGTACAGTATATAATATATATGTAGTGTACTTTTATATTTTATGTGTAGTATATAACACTTATTTGGTGAAATTTGATATTTTATGTACAGTATAAGCTATATATTTGGTGAAATTTGATATTTTATGTACAGTATGTAGTATATATTTGGTGAAATTTGATATTTTATGTACAGTATATAATATATATTTCGTGTTATTTCATACTTTATCTACAGTGTATAATATATATTTTGTGAAATTTGATATTTTATGTACGTTATATAATATATATGGCGAAATTTGATATTTTATGTACAGTATATAATATATATGTAGTGTACTTTCATATTTTATGTATAGTATATAATACATATTTGGTGAAATTTGATATTTTAAGTACAGTATATAATATATATTTAGTGTTCTTTCATACTTTACGTACAGTATATAATACATATTTTGTGTAATTTGATATTTTATGTACAGTATATTATATATTTTTTGAAGTTTGATATTTTATGTACAGTATAAACTATGTTTTTGGTGAACTGTGATATTTCGTGTACGGTATATAATATATATGTAGTGTACTGTCATATTTTATGTATAGTATATAATACATATTTGGTGAAATTTGATATTTTATGTACAGTATATAATATATATTTGGTGAAATTTGATATTTTATGTTCAGTATGTAATATATATTTGGTGAAATTTGATATATCATGTACAGTATATACTATATATTTAGTGTTCTTTCATACTTTATGTACAGTATATAATACATATTTTGTGTAATTTATTATTTTATGTACAGTATATTACATATTTTTTGAAGTTTGATATTTTATGTACAGTATAAACTATGTATTTGGTGAAATTTGATATTTCGTGTACAGTATATAATATATATGTTGTGTACTCTCATATTTTATTTATAGTATATAATACATATTTGATGAAATTTGATATTTTATGTACAGTATATAATATATATTTGGTGAAATTTGATATATTGCATACTGTATGTAATATGTATTTGGTGAAATTTGATATTTTATGTACAGTATATAAAATATATTTAGTGTTCTTTCATACCTTATGTACAGTATATAATACATATTTTATGTAATTTGATATTTTATGTACAGTATATGATATATTTTTTGAAGTTTGATATTTTATGTACAGTATAAACTATATATTTCGTGAAATGTGATATTTCGTGTGCAGTATATAACATATTTGTAGTGTACAGTCATATTTTATGTATATTATATAATACATATTTAGTGAAATTTGATATTTTATGTACAGTATAAAATATATATTTTGTGAAATTTGATATTTTATGTATAGTATGTAATATATATTTGGTGAAATTTGATATTTTATGTACAGTATATACTATATATTTAGTGTTCTTTCATACTTTATGTACAGTTTATAATATATATTTTGTGAAATTTGTTATTTTATGTACGTATTATAATATATATGGTGAAATTTGATATTTTATGTACAGTATATAATATATATGTAGTGTACTTTCATATTTTATGTATAGTATATAATACATATTTGGTGAAATTTGATATTTTATGTACAGTATATAATATATATTTGGTGAAATTTGATATTTTACATACAGTAAGTAATATATATTTGGTGAAATTTGTTATTTTATATACAGTATATAATATATATTTAGTGTTCTTTCATAATTTATGTACAGTATATAATACATATATTGTGTAATTTGATATTTTATGTACAGTATATTATATATTTTTTGAAGTTTGTTATTTTATGTACAGTATAAACTATATATTTGGTGAACTGTGATATTTCAGGTACAGTATATAATATATATGTAGTGTACTTTCATATTTTATGTATAGTATATAATACATATTTGGTGAAATTTGATATTTTATGTACAGTGTATAATATATATTTGGTGAAATTTGATATTTTATGTACAGTATGTAATATATATTTGGTGAAATTTGATATTTTATGTACAGTATATACTATATATTTAGTGTTCTTTCATACTTTATATACAGTATATAATATATATTTTGTGAAATTTGATATTTTATGTAAGTTATATAATATATAAGGCGAAATTTGATATTTTATGTATAGTATATAATATATATGTAGTGTACTTTCATATTTTATGTATAGTATACAATACATATTTGGTGAAATTTGATATTTTATGTACAGAATATAAAATGTTTTTGGTGAAATTTGATATATTACATACTGTAAGTAATATATATTTGGTGAAATTTGATATTTTATGTACACTATATAAAATATATTTAGTGTTCTTTCATACTTTATGTACGGTATATAATAGATATTTTGTGTAATTTGATATTTTATGTACAATATATTATATATTTTTTGAAGTTTGTTATTTTATGTACAGTAGAAACTATATATTTCATGAAATGTGATATTTCGTGTACAGTATATAATATATATGTAGTGTATTGTCATATTTTATGTATATTATATAATACATATTTGGTGAAATTTGATATTTTATGTACAGTATATAATACATATTTAGTGAAATTTGATATTTTATGTACAGTGTGTAATATATATTTGGTGAAATTTGATATTTTATGTACAGTATATACTATATATTTAGTGTTCTTTCATACTATATGTACAGTATATAATATATATTTTGTGAAGTTTGATATTTTATGTAAGTTATATAATATATATGGCGAAATTTGATATTTAATGTATAGTATATAATATATATGTAGTGTACTTTCATATTTTATGTACAGTATACAATAGATATTTGGTGAAATTTGATATTTTATGTACAGAAGATAAAATGATTTTGGTGAAATTTGATATATTACATACTGTAAGTAATATATATTTGGTGAAATTTGATATTTTATGTACACTATATAAAATATATTTAGTGTTCTTTCATACTTTATGTACAGTATATAATAGATATTTTGTGTAATTTGATATTTTATGTAGAATATATTATATATTTTTTGAAGTTTGATATTTTATGTACAGTATAAACTATATATTTCATGAAATGTGATATTTCGTGTACAGTATATAATATATATGTAGTGTATTGTCATATTTTATGTATATTATATAATACATATTTGGTGAAATTTGATATTTTATGTACAGTATATAATACATATTTGGTGAAATTTGATATTTTACGTACAGTGTGTAATATATGTTTGGTGAAATTTGATATTTTATGTACAGTATATAAAATATATTTAGTGTTCTTTCATAACTTATGTACAGTATATAATACATATTTTGTGGAATTTGATATTTTATTTACAGTATATGATATATTTTTTGAAGTTTGATATTTTATGTACAGTATAAACTATATATTTCGTCAAATGTGATATTTCGTGTGCAGTATATAACATATATGAAGTGTACAGTCATATTTTATGTATAGTATATAATACATATTTGGTGAAGTTTGATATTTTATGTACAGTATATAATATATATTTGGTGAAATTTGATATTTTATGTACAGTATGTATTATATATTTGGTGAAATTTGATATTTTATGTACAGTATATAATATATATTTAGTGTTCTTTCATACTTTATGTACAGTATATAATATATATTTTGTGAAATTTGTTATTTTATGTACATATTATAATATATATGGTGAAATTTGATATTTTATGTACAGTATATAATATGTATTTGGTGAAATTTGATATTTTACAAACAGTAAGTAATATATATTTGGTGAAATTTGTTATTTTATGTACAGTATATAGTATATATTTAGTGTTCTTTCATAATTTATGTAGAGTATATAATACATATATTGTGTAATTTGATATTTTATGTACAGTATATTATATATTTTTTGAAGTTTGTTATTTTATGTGCAGTATAAACTATATATTTGGTGAACTGTGATATTTCATGTACAGTATATAATATATATGTAGTGTACTTTCATATTTTATGTATAGTATATAATACATATTTGGTGAAATTTGATATTTTATGTACAGTATATAATATGTATTTGGTGAAATTTGATATTTTATGTACAGTATGTAATATATATTTGGTGAAATTTGATATTTTATGTACAGTATATACTATATATTTAGTGTTCTTTTCATACTTAATGTACAGTATATAATATATATTTTGTGAAATTTGATATTTTATGTAAGTTATAAAATATATATGGCGAAATTTGATATTTTATGTAAGTTATATAATACATATGGTGAAATTTGATATTTTATGTATAGTATATAATATATATGTAGTGTACTTTCATATTTTATGTATAGTATACAATATATATTTGGTGAAATTTGATATTTTATGTACAGAATATAAAATGTTTTTGGTGAGATTTGATATATTACATACTGTAAGTAATATATATTTGGTGAAATTTGATATTTTATGTACACTATATAAAATATATTTAGTGTTCTTTCATACATTATGTACAGTATAAAATAGATATTTTTTGTAATTTGATATTTTATGTACAATATATTATATATGTTCTGAAGTTTGATATTTTATGTACAGTATAAACTATATATTTCATGAAATGTGATATTTCGTGTACAGTATATAATATATATGTAGTGTATTGTCATATTTTATGTATATTATATAATACATATTTGGTGAAATTTGATATTTTATGTACAGTATATAATATGTATTTGGTGAAATTTGATATTTTATGTACAGTACATAATATATATTTGGTGAAATTTGATATTTTATGTACAGTATATACTATATATTTAGTGTTCTTTCATACTTTATGTACAGTATATAATACATATTTTGTGAAATTTGTTATTTTATGTACTTATTATAATATATATGGTGAAATTTGATATTTTATGTACAGTATATAATATATATGTAGTGTACTTTCATATTTTATGTATAGTATACAATACATATTTGGTGAAATTTGATATTTTATGTACAGAATATAAAATGTTTTTGGTGAAATTTGATATATTACATACAGTAAGTAATATATATTTGGTGAAATTTGATATTTTATGTACAGTGTGTAATATATGTCTGGTGAAATTTGATATTTTATGTACAGTATATAAAATATATTTAGTGTTCTTTCATAATTTATGTACAGTATATAATACATATATTGTGTAATTTGATATTTTATGTACAGTATATTATATATTTTTTGAAGTTATGTTGATGAACAGTATAAACTATATATTTGGTGAAATGTGATATTTTGTGTACAGCATATAATATATATGTAGTGTTCTGTCATATTTTATGTATAGTATATATTACATATTTGGTGAAATTTGATATTTTATGTACAGTATATAATATATATTTGGTGAAATTAGATATTTTATGTACAGTATATAATATATATTTGCTGAAATTTGATATTATATGTACAGTATATAATATATATTTAGTTTTCTTTCATATTTTATGTACAGTATATAATACATATTTTGTGTAATTTGATATTTTATGTACAGTATATTATATATTTTTTGAAGTTTGTTATTTTATGTACTGTATAAACTATGTATTTGGGGAACTGTGATATTTCGTATACAGTATATAATATATATGTAGTGTACTGTCATAGTTTATGTATAGTATATAATACATGGAAGTGAAATTTTATATTTTATGTACAGTATATAATATATATTTGGTGAAATTTGATATTTTATGTACAGTATGTAATATATATTTGGTGAAATTTGATATTTTATGTACAGTATATACTATATATTTAGTGATCTTTCATACATTATGTACAGTATATAATGTATATTTTGTGAAATTTGATATTTTATGTGTTATATAATATATATGGTGAAATTTGATACTTTATGTACAGTATACAATATATATTTAGTGTTCTTTCATGCTTTCTGTACAGTATATAATACATATTTTGTGTAATTTGATATTAGATGTACAGTATATTAGATATTTTTTGAAGTTTGATATTTTATGTACAGTATAAACTATATATTTGGTGAAATGTGATATTTCATGTACAGTATATAATATATATGTATTGTACTGTCATATTTTATGTATAGTGTATAATACATATTTAGTGAAATTTGATATTTTATGTACAGTATATAATATATATTTGGTGAAATTTGATATTTTATTTACAGTATGTAATATATATTTCTTGAAATTTGATATTTTATGTACAGTATATAATATATATTTAGTGTTCTTTCATAATTTATGTACAGAATATAATACATGTTTTGTGTAATGTGATATTTTATGTACAGTATATTATGTATTTTTTGAATTTTGATATTTTATGCACAGTATAAACTATGAATTTGGTGAAATGTGATATTTCGTTTACAGTATATAATATATATGTAGTGTACTGTCATATTTTATGTATAGTATATAATACATATTTGGTGAAATTTGATATTTTATGTACATGATAATGTATATATTTGGTGAAATTTGATATTTTATGTACAGTATGTAATATATATTTGGTGAAATTTGATATATGTAGGGTATATAATATATATTTAGTGTTCTTTCCTACTTTATGTACAGCATATAATATATATTTTGTCAAATTTGATATTTTATGTACGTTATATAATATATATGCTGAAATTTGATATTTTATGTACAGTATATAATATATATGTAGTGTACTTTCATATTTTATGTATAGTATATAATACATATTTGGTGAAATTTGATATTTTATCTACAGTGTATAATATATATTTGGTGAAATTTGATATTTTAAATACAGTATGTAATATATATTTGGTGAAATTTGATATTTTATGTACAGTATATAATATATATTTAGTGTTCTTTTGTACTTTCTGTACAGTATATAATACATATTTTGTGTAATTTGATATTTTATGTACAGTATATTATATATTTTTTGAAGTTTGATATTTTATGTACAGTATAAACTATGTATTTGGTGAAATGTGATATTTCCTGTACAGTATATAATATATATGTAGTGTACTGTCATATTTTATGTATAGTATATAATACATATTTGGTGAAATTTGATATTTTATGTACAGTATTTAATATATGTTTGATGAAATTTGATATTTTATGTACAGTATGTAACATATATTTTTTGAAATTTGATATTTTCTGTACAGAATATAATATATATTTAGTGTTCTTTCATACTTTATGTACAGTATATCATACATATTTTGTGTAATTTGATATTTTATATACAGTATGTTACATATTTTTTGAAGTTTGATATTTTATGTACAGTATAAACTATATATTTCGTGAAATGTGATATTTCGTGTACAGTATAAAATATATATGTCGTGTACTGTCATATTTTATGTATAGTATATAATACATATTTGGTGAAATTTGATATTTTATATACAGTATATAATATATATTTGGTGAAATTTGATATTTTATGTACAGTATGTAATATATATTTGGTGAAATTTGATATTTTATGTACAGCATATAATATATATCTAGTGTTCTTTCATACTTTATATACAGTATATAATATATATTTTGTGAAATTTGATATTTTATGTACGTTATAAAATATGTATGGGGAAATTTGATATTTTATATACAGTATATAATATATATTTGGTGAAATTTGGTATTTTACAAACAGCATATAATATATATTTGGTGAAATTTGATATTTCATGTACAGTATATAATATATATTTAGTGTTCTTTCATACTTTCTGTACAGTATATAATGCATATTTTGTGTAATTTGATATTTTATGTATAGTATATTATATATTTTTTGAAGTTTGTTATTTTATGTACAGTATAAACTATGTATTTGGTGAACTGTGATATTTCGTGTACAGTATATAATATATATGTAGTGTACTGTCATATTTTATGTATAGTATATAATACATATTTGGTGAAATTTGATATTTGATGAACAGTATATAATATATATTTGGTGAAATTTGATATTTTATGTTCAGTATGTAATATATATTTGGTGAAATTTGATATATTATGTACAGTATATACAATATATTTAGTGTTCTTTCATACTTTATGTACAGTATATAATACATATTTTGTGTAATTTGATATTTTATCTACAGTATATTATATATTTTTTGAAGTTTGTTATTTTATGTACAGTATAAACTATATATTTGGTGAAATGTGATATTTCGTGTAGAGTATATAATATAAATGTAGTGTACTTTCATATTTTATGAATAGTATGTAATATATATTTGGTGAAATTTTATATTTTATGTACAGTACATAATATATATTTGGGGAAATTTGATATTTTATGTACAGTATGTAATATATATTTGGTGAAATTTGATATTTTAAGTACAGTATATAATATAAATTTAGTGTTCTTTCATACTTTATGTACAGTATATAATATATAATTTGTGAAATTTGATATTTTATGTACGTTATATAATATATATGGTGAAATTTGATATTTTATGTACAGTATATAATACATATGTTGTGTGCTTTCATATTTTAGGTATAGTATATAATACATATTTGGTGAAATTTGATATTTTATGTAATGTATATAATATATATTTTTGGTGAAATTTGATATTTTACATACAGTATGTAATATATATTTGGTGAAATTTGATATTTTATGTACAGAATAAAATATATATTTATTGTTCTTTCATACTTTATGTACAGTATATAATATATATTTTGTGAAATTTGATATTTTATGTACGTTATATAATATATATGGAGAAATTAGATATTGTATGTACAGTACATAATATATATGTAGTGTTCTTTCATACTTTCTGTACAGTATACAATGCATATTTTGTGTAATTTGATATTTTATTTACAATATATTATATATTTTTTGAATTTTGATATTTTATGTACAGTATAAAGTATATATTTCGTGAAATGTGATATTTGGTGTACAGTATATAATATATATGCAGTGTAC